>NW_020175079.1:302003-395387 GCF_003031525.2 Neophocaena asiaeorientalis asiaeorientalis
GTGCCATCTGCCGCCTCCCTCCTGTTACCTAGCTGAGAAAGGGCTCCCCATGGTGCACGGCCTGTTCTGGAACTTGAATCGTGAGAAGCAGCTGTGCTACACCTCCTTAGGCATCCGGTCAGCTACTTTCCCTAGGCCCCCAGGACTTGTGCAGCCTGCCATGCACGGTGATGGTGTAGCATGTGTAGGGGAGGGGGGGGTGATGGTGGGATGGGCTGCTGCGATGCTAATGGCTTGGAAAGTCCACTTCCAAAAAGTCTCTGGGTCCACGGACATAAAAGAAACGTGAAGGAAGACCTGGATTCCAAAGACAGGCGCACACATTCTGGCACATGTGTCTAACCAAACACGTATATATGCACACGGACGTGTAGGGAGTTGCAGAAGACCGTGTGTTCAAAAAGAGGAGAGTGAAATTATACCGAGGTTTCGTTATTTGCAAAGTTCAGTTTTATTCAGCTTAAGAATTTTAGAAACGAAAAATGTGTTTAAATAGACATTTTCAAATCAATGCTCCACTCAATGCACTTTACACATAGTTGAAACTCTATTTATTATATGGGATAAATGAGGGCAAGGAAGGAAGAAAAGGAGAGAGGGAGGGAGAGAGGTAGGAAGTCCCAATAATTTCAAAGCAGAAAAGATTCAAGATGAGGTGAATATGATCTTAAAGTCAAATTCCTCTTCTTTTTAATTATTTATTTATTTATGGCTGCATTAGGTCTTTGTTGCGGTGAGCTGGGGCTACTCTTCGTTGCGGTGTGTGGGCTTCTCATTGTGGTGGCTTGTCTTTGTTGTGGAGCACGGCCTCTAGGTGCATGGGCTTCAGTAGTTGTGGCATGCGGGCTCAGTAGTTGTGGCACACGGGCTTAGTTGCTCCACGGCATGTGGGATCTTCCCAGACTGGGGCTCGACCCATGTCCCCTGCATTGGCAGGTGGATACTTAACCATTGGGCCACCAGGGAAGTCCCAAAATTCCTCTTCTTTTATCTTGACTAGACACAAAGAGTTAAGTCCCCTTCTAAAGAAATAATGATAGAGGGAGAAGGGTGATTCAGGGTCCAGGATAGCTTAGACCCAATATTTTCTCCACGTCCTGTTCTATTCTAGAATATTTTCTTTCTCTTTGGGAGGGGAGGGGCAGATAGCAGAGCTAAAAATCTCTCTTCTAGGTCTTTGCTTCAAGAGGTGTCCAGGTAACCAGCTCCCCCTGTGATGGATTCAGGGCAGGTTCAGAGATGGAGGAAGCCTGGCCCTGGGAGGTAAAAAGGGACCAGGGAAGGGAAGGAGCCTGCACAGCAGGACCAGAACTTTGGGACTGAGTGTAGCCCTCAGTCTAGGAGTTCTGGACTGTTTTTATGCCTCTATTTTTTTTTCTGGTTATTGTTTTTATTTTTGCTTTTCCTTTCTATTTAGTTAGGTTCTTTGTTTATTTTTAACATTTCAGCATCTATCAGCTGTGCTAAGGAAAACAAGAGAAAGTTATTTGTGTCCACATGAACGCGTACACACACACCCCAACAGATTAAAGGGGATGCAATTCCTCATGAAGGAAGCGTGGTGACTGCAGTGGGAATCCAAATAGAACCACTTGACCTGAAAGGAAGACAAACCTCGGGGGGAAGTCTTGAAGACTCCGGCCTTCTTTTAAACAAGGGAGGCAGTGCTTGTACAAGGAGTCCCAGAAAATAAGAGGATGTTTTCAAGGCACTGCAAGAAAACACAAGGCTAATCTCGAAGAGTCAACACCAGTTCTAAGCCAGTCCACCAGCACCAACTGCAAACACACAGATAGATACAAGCCAGAAGGCACACTCCTTCCAACGGACACAAAGCAGAGGTGAGAGTCAGGACGGGCGCCACACAACGTGTGCTCTTTTAATAAATGCTACTTGGGAATAACAAGCACAGGGGAAAGTGAACAATTATTTTCCAGGAGTCGAGAAGCCAAGTCTCTGCCAGCATTTTCCTGGTCCTGAGGGACACCTGTTTCCACAGCAACCACAACTTGGGGAGAAGGCTGCCTTCAAGTCATCTATCCCAGGAAGATATTTAGTCAGGGCTATCAATTCTGCATGGGCAGAAAGAGCACAGAACATGAGTCACAAACCTCACTGGGGCTTAGGGAGGTTGAAGAAACTGGTACTGTGGTTAAGCCACAGAGTCAGCTGTCAGGGCCAGTCCTGAACTTCAACACTCATGACCTCTTGCTGAGCTCTGGCAGCTCCTGAGCCCCCTGAACCTGGGTCCTCATCCTGGCCACCTCCACCTGATGGCGACAGTGATGAGGATGATGACAGCAATGATGACGATGATAAGAATGACAATGGTGACGATGAAAATAACCGTGATCGTAACAGAAATGAACACGGATTGCTAAGCGCTTCACATGCATTCTCTTAGTTTGCCTCACAAAAGCCCTGTGCCATAAATGCTAATCCTGACCCACTTCACTGATGAGGAAACGGCAGCTCAGAGAGGTTAAAAAACCTGACCAGAGGCACACAGACAGCACGAAGGACATGATGTATGAACCCAGCTCTCTGTGGCAACACAGTCATTCCTTTCAGGAGCAGGACAGCTTAAGAGCTCAGACTGTGCGACAGACTTCCCCAATTCCATCCTGGTTAGACATTTATCAGTTGTGGGACTTATCGCTTAATTCCTCTGTGCCTAAATGCCGTCATCTGTAAAAACAGAAATAACAATAGTAGCTCCCCCTTGTTTTGTTTTTGAGAATTAAAAGAGTTAACACACGTAAAGCAGTGCTTTCCAAACTTTAACCTGCGAACAAGTGACCTGGCCATCCTATTAAACTTCAGTCTCCATTTGGTAGGTCTGGGATGAGACCTGAGAGTCTGCATTTCTGATGAGCTTCTAGGCGCTGTAGGTCTGCAGATCACACTCTAGTTTGCAAAGCGGCAAAGCACTTGGAATTACACGTGATAAACCATGAAGAAGTATCGGCTGTTATTGTTACTATTATTATGTTAGCCTCCTCTAGCCACAGTCCTCTTCCAGAACTCGTGACTTTTGTTTGTTTGTTTGTTTGTTTGTTTTGCGGTACGAGGGCCTCTCACTGCTGCGGCCTCTCCCGCTGCGGAGCACAGGCTCCGGACGCGCAGGCTCAGCGGCCATGGCTCACGGGCCCAGCCGCTCCACGGCATGTGGGATCCTCCAGGACCGGGGCACGAACCCGTGTCCCCTGCATCGGCAGGCGGACTCTCAACCACTGCGCCACCAGGGAAGCCCAACTCGTGACTTTTTTTGAGGGTTGCATCCTGGCAGCCGCCTCAGCCCCTGAGAACCCTTAGCTTATTTCTGGTATGCAAACATGCAATTTGGAGGAAGCATGAATGGGCTACCTCTGTGAACAGCCTTCTTTCTCTGCTGTCTGCATGAATTAATTAACTGAACCCACGGAGGATTAACTTCTGCTGGAACCTTCATGAAAATGCCTTCGTCCCCCAAGAACAAAGCAAGGGGACTTATCTGCTTTCTCCTCCCTCTGACTCAAGCAAGAAGTCTAGGGGGAATGGAGTGACCGTGTCCACAGGCCAACGTGGGTGGGCACTAGGATAGAACGCCCAGGAAGGACCTGTTGCCCCAGAAGCTGGGGGGTGCGTTGGCAGGTAGACCTCGGCATCAGCCACCTCGGGGTTACCTCCGCTGAAGTGAGGATGGGTAGATGCAGTGAAACCGAGCAGGACCCTGGGGGGCCCTTCTGGGACAAAAGCCTTTTCGTGTCCCCCATTTCTTGTTTGTAGGAAAAAGGTTTCAGCCTCCTAGACCTTCCCTGAGTTCCAAAGGGCAGATTCAAACAGTTGCTACTCGTTAGGGGAGTGAGGGAATGCAGAAAGAAACATCAGTGCAGCATGGGGCCTGGGCCTGGCTCCTCCTGGGACTGGGAAGGGTGATGGGCAAACCAATCTGATACAGATCTCTGAGTTCTTCTACAGGAACTAAGGCCCCCACCCAGGTGGACGATGATAAATTCAGGCTGTGCACAAGCTCGGGGACCCCAGACTGGTTGGAACCAGAAGGCTGATGACTGAGATTCCTGGAACACCACCTCTAACCAATCAGAGGACAGTTACACACCCTGCAGCCCTCCCCCCAAAACTCTGCCTATAAAAACTTCTTCCCTGAAACCCATCGGGGAGTTGGGGTTTTTTGAGTGTGAGCCACCCTTCTCTCCTTGCATGACCCCGCAGTAAATAAACCTTTCTCCGATCCACACCCTGATATTTCAGTTTGCTTGGCCTCTGCACACACACTTGGGTTCAACAGCAGCCGGGGCGTGAAGGCCAGGCCACCTCAGCCCAGTCACAGGCAGCTCCGGAGGGCTCTGTCTAGAGGTCCCCAGGCCATTGGCCAAGGCTGACCTTGAGCCTTGAGTATCACCCTGGATTTCTCTCTCCCCGCCCCTTCTCCCTCTCACTCCCAGAGGCACTGCATTGGTTTCCTGTGACGGCTGTAACCAATTACCACAGACTTCGTGGCTTCAAACGACACAAATGTATTCTCCTCTAGTTCTGGAGGTCATAAGTTTCACTGGGCTAAATTAAGATGTTGGCAGGGCTGTGTTTCTTCTGAAGGCTCTATGGCAGAATTTCTTTCTTTGCTTTTTCCAGCTTCTCGAGACTGGCGTCTCCATTGGCTCACGGCCCCCTCCTCCATCTTTAAAGCCAGCAGTACAGGCATCTTCAAATCTCTCTCTAAGCCCTCTGCTTTTGTTGTCACACCTTCTTTTACTCTGACCCTCCTGACCTCTGATGCTCCCAGCTGTACGAACTCTTGAGATGGTACTGGACTCACCCAGATAATCCAGGATCATCTCCTCACCTCAAGATCCTTAACTTACGTACATGAGCAGAGTCCCAGAGTCCCTTGTACCATGCAAGGTAACATATTCACAGGTTCCAGGGATTAAGAGGCAGACATTTGGGGGGCTATTCTTCTGCTTCTTGCAGCTATTCCTTAAAATATGGTACACATATGACTCCATCTCAGAGATTGTTTTCTGGGGAACCCAACCTGCAACACTACTATTTAGAAACACTACCTCCACAGCCTGTCTTATTCCAGCTCTGGACTGTTCTTGCTAATAAGGGGTGAGAAAGAGGAATAGCCATGTGGATTACCTAAAGCACACAACCATCCAAATAAAAAACCTTCATAACCAATGACATCATGTAGAGTTGGCTTTAGAGAACCCACATATGTCTGTCTGTATATTAAAGGAATAATTTTACCCAAGAATAGGTCTGGCCTTTGCCCTTGGTTCCTAGGAGGTCATCACTAAGCTCTTAGAATGACCTGCCTGATAAGAGTGTCTTTGTTTACTTGGGAGCCTTGGGCCACCCCCTACAGTCTAGATGATTTCTAATGGAGGGCCTGGGCCATGTGGTATGAGCTAAAGCTTTGGAGGAGCTCAAGACTGAGGCAAGCCACGTGGGTGGACAAGTATGTCTAGATGTTGAAGCCCCAATAAAAACCCTGGACACCAAGACTTGGGTGAGCTTCTCTGGGTGGCAGTACTCCATGAGTATTGTTGTACATTGTTGCTAGGAGAAGACAGTGCTGTCCATAACTCCAGCCAGAGAGGTCAACTAGAAGCTCTACATGTGAAACTCTCCTGGCTTCTGCCCCATGTGTCTTTCCCCTTTGCTAATTTTAATTGGTTTTATTCTGCCATAATAAATTGTAACATTGAGTCTAATGGTTTTCAGTGAGTCTGTGAGTTCTTCTAGCAAATTATCAAACCTAAGGGTGGTCTTGGGGACCCTGAACTTGCAGTTAGTGTCACAAGTGATGGTGCTCTCGGAGACCCCCCAAACTCTGCTCTGTTTAATGCACAGTATTTAGGAAATTTCCTCCCCCAGACTTTTCCTGGCAGGACTTCTATGTCTCCTTTATTTTTTCCATTCTGATTGCCTGATCAGCTCTTCCCTGTAGCCACCTTTAAATTAGAGACAGGTATTTCTCTCTCTGGCTGCTGCAAAGATGCAACCCAGGGCAATGCTAAGTCATTCTGGAATCTTCTTGGGACCTGGGAGGGCAGAGAAATGTCTTGATTCAACAACTGAGGCTCAAAGTACATTAGATGTCAGAAGCAGCTCAGTTCAACCTCTTTTTTGTTGTTGTTGCCATTCTCATACACCGGAAATACAAAGACAGGAAAGACCGCCTCTAGAGATGTAATAGGGGCGGGGCGGGCACGCAGCCATTAGTGTGTGGTCCTCACAGCAGAGAGTGTGGTGAGAGGCAGCTCACGGCCTTCTCCCAGGGCCCTTCAGACCCGCCGGCCTCGGGCTGCCGGGTGAGCTTGGGGGCCCAGGGACAGGCTGAGGGCTGTGTCCTGCAGGGCTCCAGAGCCCTCGCCACAGCGGCCCACTGGCCGGGCCCAGGCCTTGAAGCAGCAGCGAACCTCTCCCCCTCCCCGCTTTGGGTGGCCTGAGGAGCCTGAGGGCCGGCCGGGTCCTGGGCGCCTGGTTCCCTCAGTGACGATGGCTGGGGCAGGGTCTGGAGACCTGGCCCTAAGGGCGCCGCCAGCTGAGCTCTGCCTCGTCGGCTGGACCTGGACACTGGCGGGAGGACCCAGACTGGGTGCTGGATGAACGCTCCTGGGCGGGGTAACTGGCCCCTGCAGGGACCCCCGCCTCTTAGCCAGGGCCTGGACCTCAGAGGGCAGAACTTGAGCCTTGGGACCCTGCCCTTTCTTGTCAGAACAGGGAATAACGTTTGTTTTGGTGGAGGCTTACAGGGACATGGCGACCTGACCTGACCTCAAGAACAAAGGATCTGACACCAAGAAGTTTGCAACAGCTAACCACGCCCCTCCCTCACCTTTCCTATGAAAGGGCTTTGCTGAAAGCTTTTAGGGAGTTCGGGGTTTTTAAGGCATGAGCCACACATCTCCTTGCATGGCCCTGCAGTAAACCTTTCTCTGCTCCAAAGTCCAACATTTTGGAATTGTTTGGCCTCACTGTGCGTCGGGCACTTGGTCTTGTGTTTGGTAACAGACGGGCAGTGCACGTGGAAGAGACAGACCAAGACTGCAATGCGGTAAATTACGTGCCCCTCTAGGTGCTGCTTACAAACAGAAAGAGAGATCAACAGGGGCCTTTCTTTGCTCTACCTGCCAGGAAGCTCAGGAAAAAAATCATGTCACCATCAACTGTGTTTACGTTTATAGTGAGCAAAGCTTTGTTTTTACTTTTCCTTTTGGCCCTTCCTTTCTGTTTATATCTTTATTTTAATATACTTAGCATGAATTTACTGTTTATTTTTATATTTGGACCTCAGTTGTACGGAATTAGTCATAATTCTGACGCAACCACACACCTTGATCATTACTCCCTGCATACTATAGGGCTTGTTTATTTGCTGGCTTGTACCTTAATTCATTTATTTTTAACAATGTAATAAGCAACTATGAATGCACTCCCAAAGCAAAAACTAGATCCACAACAATAACTTACATTGTGCATTCACTCGCTATTTCAAAACATCTAAAATAATTTGTACTTTCTCTTCTTGAGAGTAAAATTAATAAGCTGTTCTTCAGAAAATTTTCCCAGTAAAGGCTTACATAAAGAGAAAAACATTACCTAGAATTCCTTCCCTCATGCCCAGCCACTTCATCAACAGCAGTTAATATTCTATTCTGGCACATTTACCTTTAAATATTTTTCTATGGTTTAAGTCATAATGTTTAAATCTTGTTTTTTTTAACCACTTGCTACTATGTATTAAATACTTCACTTAGCATCACGTATTACATTATTTCTTATTTTTGACTCTGAACATTATAAGCCATATGTGGATAGTACCATAACTGATTTAGTAATCGACTTATTGTTAGACATTTAGGCTGTGGCTTTTCTGAGAGGGATATGATAAGTCGTATTACTAGATAATATATTATATGTAATTATTATTTTACTTTTTTGTCGCGTCTTCTGTATTCTGATTCTCAGAGACTGGATGTCTGGGACATTGTTTCGAGGAAACAATTGGACAATGCGTCTCCAACATTTTAAACTTGTCCAACTGTTTCCCAGAGAGATAACACCAATTACTACTGACCTTGGCAAGAAGGGTCCCTGCCCTGGTCCCACACTTTCCTGGGCCCCTCTCTGGCCTCCCTTGGGCCATGGCACTTCCTATGGGTCAAGGGGATAACCCACTGGGAGCCCATGACCTCTGACTTTCTAGATCTCGCTCCAGTGCCTGGGGTCTTGGAATTGCCTTCCTCGGGTACCACACCTGATTCCACAGCTTCGGAGTTCCTTCCCTGGGGCTGTTTTCTCAAGAGAAGACCTCAACTGCACTGTGCATGCCCCAGGCTGTGTGTGGTGGGTGGGTTACCTGGAAGGATCTTGGATGTGCAGCTGGGGGGCCCACACGCCTGTGTATAGAGTCCCTCCTAGCACAGGTGGAGCTGGGGAGGGAAGAGGTGTGGGAGCTGCTAGGGGCCAGGCCCGCCAAGTTCTACCAAAGAACTCCTGAGGGTCCAAGAATTATAAAGTCACCCAAGTCATTAGGAAGCTGTATTTGTCAAGGTAGGAAGACTGAAAATCCTTAACGCGTCTTAGCTTTGTGTGTAACTTTTAAATCTGTAGGCCCGTGGTACGTGGGCCCCCAGTTATACTCTTGTTCTGGGCCTTGAGCTTGTTAGGGGAAGAACTGATACCATTTCTAGTCTTACCAGCCCCTTGGACTGTGCCTGCTCACCAGCATTACGGCTTATCATCCTTTGTTAATTTGGTGGATGAAAAACACTGTCTCATGCTTGTTTTAAAATGCATTATATTTGGCTATTCATATTTTTATTTTGTTAATGATTTGGGTCTTTATTTATCTACTGTGGCCTCAGATTTTCTTAGAAGTTTGTAAAGACTATCTTTATATTAAGGATAGTAAACTCCATATAACAACTAGCCTAGAGCTAGGTAGGTGGTGTCTGTCCAGTACACAGCCCCTCCCCTCCCAGAAAACTGCCTGTGATTAGCAGGGTAAAAGGTGGGACCAGGGAGGGAGTAAAATCTGAGAGAGCTGTGGGGACCCATTTGATTATAGCCATTAACTGGTGGTCACTAAAACAACCACCCAAAATCAGGAAGATGAGAGCAAGGAAAAGTAGACCTAAGCAGGGCATTCTGAAGAAGTTCTGAAAGTGTGGATCATTACCTGTGGCTTGGTTTGCCGCTTACAAATTCCTGACTGGTGACCACTAGATTCACGTAATGATTCTGTCCCTGGACATGCACTGGCATTCAATAAATGCATGGAGAACTGAATTCTTGAATTTAGCTGTAATCTAGCTAAATCGAACGTCCAAAAGCAGAGTCAACGCTTCCCCCAGAATGATCTCCAGTCAACAAGGAGTTGATCTTGTTAAACCACAGCCAAATCACCCCCCCAGGGGCCTTCATCCCATTTTCTTCTTCAAACACCCAAGTGGAATCTCTTCATTTCTTTCGGATAGTTGGCCAGTAAATGCTTTAATTACAAGTTGAAAGGAATAAAATAAACTCATCCGGTGGAATGGTTTTAATTAGAATTTAGAGCGTCGGGTGAGCAATTAGTGCATCTAAGAATGGAGACTGTATACACATATTTGTCTGTGTTGAGCTTCACTGCTTTAAATGAACACTTGACTCAACTTCCTCAAGCTAAACAAAGGCCCTCATAATGGTAGCACTAATCATAATGTAGCCGGAACCAATAGAAAATGATAAAAGCCATCACTTACTCAACGTCCTCCCAGGTCCCATGGCAGGACTCCATGGCAACGTCACCAATCTCAGATTTAGGACAAGCCATGAAATTCCTAAGATTCTTAAGATGATAGACTCAGTTTAAATTAAAACACAGGGAGAAGAGGGAACAGTGAAGGGAGAGAAAGGGGACTGTCGTGTTTGACACCCGCTCTGTGTCAAGCACTGAACATCACCTCCTTTCCTCCTTGCACCCGTATGTGCCAAGGGTGTTATTACAGATGCACTAAAAAACTTTACTGAGTGAAGTAAGTCAGACACAGAAAGACAAATATCATATAATATCATGTATATGCGGAATCTAAAAAAAAAAAGGGTACAAATGAACTTATTTACAAAGCAGAAGTAGAGTCAAAGACGTAGAAAACAAGCTTATGGTTACCAGGGTATGGGGGGGAGGGATAAATTGGGAGATTGGGATTGACATATACACACTACCATATATAAAATAGATAACTAATAAGGACATGCTGCATAGCACAGGGAACTCTATTCAACACTCTGTAATGGCCTATATGGGAGGAGAATCCAAAAAAAAAAAAGAGTGGATATATGTATATGTACAACTGATTTGCTTTGCTGTACACCTGAAACTAACACAGCATTGTAAATCAACTATACTCCAATAAAAAAATTTTTTTAAAGTTCCAGTTTTAGAAATGTGAAAAAAAAAACAAAAAAACCCGCTGAGGCCCAGAGAGATGAAGCATTCCCGAGCATGGGCCACAGCAGGGGCAGAACCCTGGATGGTCCAAATCCAAAGTCTTTGCTCCTTCCAAGAGAAGGCGTTTATTCTAACACCCAAAAGAATTCTTCTTGGAACACACTGATGTCTACATCTCAAGTGTGAGCTCACTCTCCGACTGGGAGGTGAGAGGTACAGGAGCTAAGAGCGAGGCTGGTGCTTTCCACAGGTCAAGCGGGTGTCGCGCCACTGCTTCTCAATCTTGGCTGAATGCTGGAATCACTGGGGAGCTTCAAAAAAATAGCAGTGGCAGCTCTCACCCCTGGAGGTTCTGAGTTCGCTGGGATGGCGCACAGCCTGGATGTGGGCATTTTGTAAAACTCCTGCAGTGAGGCTCATAGATGGCCAAGGTTGAGGACCTCCGAGTTCCATGCACCATATGCGTTGAGAGAGAAGGTTGTGGAAGTCTCATTTAAGAGTGAAAACGACCCTCCTCTGAGCTTTGTGAGCTTGTGCCCGTGACACTGCCCTCAGCTCTATTCCTGTCCCTGCAGGAGACCTGGCAGAGAGTCACCAAGTATCAGGGTGAAAGACCCCAGGTGGGGAGCCGGGTTCAGTGTCTAACTGACACTGTGATTTTGGCCAAGCAAGTTCATCTGAGTCTTAGTTATGTATAAACTTAGTCATCTGTCTTCATTTTAAAGATGAAGATGAAAATTACCTGGCTGGGCTAGAGTGAAGATTTAAAAAATTGCATTCCTATCAAGCCTAGCAAATGATAATTGCCAATAACGGATAATTATTTGTTTAAATCATGTAGTCCTTGAAGGCACAGACCATACCTGTTTGATTCTCTGTCTGCAGCACTTGGGATAATGCAGGTTCTGTTTGTGTGGTAATTGATGCTCCTGTCCTGAATTTTCCTATTCCAGAACCACTGCATGAAAGGAGTTTAGACTCTATACCTCTTACAATGCAATGAGTATCACTGTCACAGATTAACATCTTGGTCCAGCATTTCCATGTTAATAGATTTCCCAGAAAACGTAAGCAAATGTGTTCAGGATATATCACATGCTACCGTCTCCCTTTTGGAGAGTCACAAGTCATATAAGCAAAGTCAATCCTTTAAAAGAATACCTGCAGTGATTAAATCTGTTTAACATTGGGTATGCCAGCATATTCCAAAATATATGTTTCCTAAGTACATTTAATGGAACACTTTTTCGTATGCAAGGTCACTAACATTCTATAGGACTCTGTCTGGAGAATCTCACCCTAGTTTAAATTTTATAGTTAAAAAGGTATTCACAGGAAAGAGGCCAGTGACATGGCCGGCCGCCTGGGCAAGACCTTGCAAGGTGCCTGCCATTTGAGAGAGTTTGGCAACCAGTTCTGTGGCTGAGACATCTGATTTCATCAGTCTACTCACATGTTAGCTTTTTCTAGGAAACAGATTCACAAATACTGAAAGCAAAAGAAATTGTATGAAGGCATAAAAACTCTTTGGATTTTGATTAAGTTAGTCAAGTTCTCCTAGCTTCAGAAACCTCATCTGTACAATGAGAATAATACAGTAACCCTGAGAGCTAGCGATTATTTTAGGAAACGGTGGAAGCCACTGGTGCTTTTTGGCAAATATTTCCCCACCTCTGCCTTCTGGTCACAAGGTAGGATTATGTGTCCTGGATTCCCTGGGGCAGAATGGGACCATGTGACTACCACGTACTGAGTTATGAATGAAGCTGAGCATATGTCACTTCGGGGCAGGAGAGTTTTGCTGCTGGTGTGTACCCTCCAGGGCTACCTTTCTATCGAGAATGGCCCCCTGTGCCACCCAAGATAAAGGCTATTTCCTCAGCCTGGGTCCCATAAGAAGCAGAGCCCACCTGCAATGGACATGCAGTGTGAACAAGAAATACATGTGCAATGTTTAAGCCACTGAGGTTTAGAGGTTGTTACTGCAGCACAGCTTAGCTTGACCTGTGTGACTCGAGTCAAATGAGATAACGAACATCAAATGTCAGTACAGTTTCTGGCACATAGTAGGTATTCCAGACATGTCAATTCTTCCTTTTCTAACATGGGGAGGAGTAACTCTCTCTAGGTGACTCACAACACACATCTGAACACAGGTCACTCTATCCTGATGAGTAGGTGCACTCCGGAAAACAAATTACACATCAGAAAATACATCAGAGCATTACACGCAAAATAGAGTTCTGTTTTGGGGATTTGCTTGTTTGAGTAATTTTTTCCCTCCCTCCCTTCCTTCCTTCCTTCCTTCCTTCCTCCCTCCCTCCCTCCCTCCCTCCCTCCCTTCCTTTCTGTGCATAATAAGCTCCTAGAAAATGATGGATAAACTGAAAGGAATTTCATACCTCGGACATTAGCTAATCCTGCTGTTTTTCAGAACAAAGTGAAAAGGGGGCACAGAGGAGGCACCAAAGGCTCCAAGTGGCAGAGAAGACCCTGACTCCTTCCAATGCTCCCCCCCTCCCACACGCCTCCCTCTCTTCTTTTCTTCCCTCTGAAATGGCTCTGGATTTAGCGCTTCATCCCATTTTACATAATTAGCTGCATTTTTACCTCTGACTTGGGATGACAGCCCAGCTCTTGTTTGCTTGCGCTTATAAACACAAACTGGAAACATTTCTCATTCACATGCCCTGGAAGGCTCAGAGGAAGGTGAGCCTGAGGGCGGTCAGCAGCACCGAGGGCTCATGTGTGCAAGCACTTGACCTGCATTCTTCTGCCATCAGGGATTGAAAGCAAACCTTTGTTATCTTAGCAGAAAACACAGGCTGCTTCCACCGCAGCCAGAGTTGCCAGGCCTGCTTCCCTGCCTCCCAGCCTTCCTCTCCCTGCAGCTGGGGCCTCACAGGTCCACCTGCTGATTCTGCCCACCTGCAGCTACTCCCCTGCATTAAGGAAGGGGCCGAGGCACAGGGAGTCGGTGGGCCCTCTGGCTCCAATGTCAAGTCCTGCCCTCAAGGCCCAGGCACGTGGGCTTTTGTGGAGAGTTCCAGCCTCAGTTCCTGCCTTGGTTTCAGTTCTAGAAACAGAGTCTACCCCTCACGCTGCCCCCGACCTGGTGAATGTTCCAGCACCCAGTCACTATGCCCAGGCTCTGCTCTGGTCAGCTCCTCCCAGGGACCAAAACCCCACATTCAAGGTCACCACTGAGGTTGTCAATTGGTGCGTACTACTTCCTTCTCCCTGCAGGCTGCCCACAGAATCACCTAGTGTCAAGGCTTTATCCATCCTTCATTTTCCTTTAGTGAGGTCTGCCACCTCTTCTGTGCCTCATCTTGGATCCTGAGATGCTGAAGCATGCCGAGACTGCGGTTCAAGGCTTTTCCTGATAAACTCTACTTCCTACCTGGGTCAGCCTGACTCAAGTGGGACGGGACCTGGTCTAGTGCCCAGCACCTCCTAGGCTGCACCCCACCCCTCTGCTGTGTTTAACTAAGCAAAGCCTGGGCAAGATGGGCAAACTGATTCAAAGATATGTAAGTGAACAATGAAAAAAATACACAGCGCATGGAGAGGGCAGAAATCATAAAGATGATCCTCAAAGAACAAAATTTTAGAAAACAATATTTGACAGGATGATGTAATCCTAATTTCGTGTGCACTAAGGTTAAATTCTCTCTCTTCTTCTGTATCACGGGGCTATGATCACCTACCTGGGGAGGTTATTGGAAAGGTCATAGAAAGGTATGTGGAACAGTAGCCCAGTACCTGGTATACACGTTTTACCTGGCATTTGTGTGCTGCTGTCTTTGTGGTGATGGTTACATAGCCCATAATCGAGGCTGCACTTTTGCCTCTGTGTTTCCTGCACAGCCTGGAGCCTTCATGGCTACATGGCAAGGAACACAGGAAAGATGCCCTTGACTGGGGTCTCTGCTCGGGCTGTCCTTTGGTTCAGTGATCCCACAAAGGGGCAAGAGGCAGCACCTGCAGAGGTATATCCTGGGAGATTAGTATCTACTCCCAGGCCTGACCCACTACTCCACCTTTTCCGAACACTCTTAAGCGCCTGTGCACTGCAAGCGCGCGGAAGGAAATCATCTCCTGTAGGATAAAGGATTCCCAGAGGAGGTAATTCTGCAGACTTTTCCCGTGAGGTCAAAGCTCCCGGCAGCCAGGTGTACCCTCTGCCTTCAAGCGTGATCATCCTCACCAGATGAGGATGCAAAGTGCAGGAACCTGTGCGGTGCTTGCATAACCCCAGCCGATCCTGCAGCAATCATTGTCTGAGTTAGCTAATGGCGGGGTATGAGGCCCTCCCACTGAGATTCCATTACCTTGTAATTTCCAGCTTGTTCACTGTTGCAATAAAGCCCCTCTGTCTTATAATTCCCCAGCATTCATGTCTCATCTTCTCAAGAACTGAAGTATGTAAGATGCTTTTGGCTGGGGATTCATTGAAATAAGTTATTGAAGTGAGGCCGAGAGGCTTCCAGCACTAGGCTGTTCATCTCAGAATTTATGTTCATGCTTCCTTTGGAAGGTCCAATGTAATCGCAAACAAGGCGCTTTCTACATGTTTAAAAAATCATAAGTACAATGGAGGTGGAGGGGCAAGGATCCCCACACTTGGGGCTCCTTAGCAAGAAGAGACTTGGAACAGCAGACTGGCTTCTGATGTCATTTCTATGGGGCTGAGATGCTGCAGTTACTCACTCAAAGCCATTCAGTGGGGTGGAGTAAGGACGTCTACACATCCTCATCACCCTGGTCCCGGAGTCTGGCAGAAGAATTGAGCTATCAGATGACCTCTTGCTTGAAAACTGCTGCCCCTCCCACATCTCGTTCTTTGGCCTCTGAGACACGGTCCTTCTCTTCTCTCTGTGGACACAGGGCCCTCCCCGGTTCTGAGCCTCCACGTGGCCATCTCATCAATCTCCCTGCGCACGGCGGCCCCTCTCTCTTCCACCCAGCTAGCTGCCGCCCTTCTGATCCTCCCAGGATAGTGTCCTTCTAAAAGCTGTCACTGCAGGAGCCTCACCACCAAGGAGAGAATCAAATCGAAATGTCTCAGGGTGGGATTTGAGGACCAAACACTGTGTCTCTCCTTGAAATCCAGCAGCACAGTTTGCAAGAGCTGCCGCGGAGGGATCCCAGGAAGGTGTCAAGAAGGGAACATAAGGGTCCTAAGGGGCTGATGCGCCTCACCCCACCACTCTCTTCCTCTGACGGCTTTCCAACCAAAGACTCGTGGAGTGGAGGTCCTACAGCACACGTTGTTCTAACACCCAGATTATACGACACTCCTATTGAGAGGTGGGGTCCGTGTCCTCACATTTTGAATCTAGGAGGCCTTTATGACTGCTTTTACTAAGAGTGTGTATATGGCAAAAGTGACCTTATGTGTCTTCAGATGTCCTTGACTTTCTCTTAGAGCTGCTGGCTCTGTGTAAGAAGTCTGACCACCATGAGGCCTCTGTGTCGTAAGGAAACCCAAGCCACCCAGAGAGGCCATATGTAGATGTTCTGGTTGACAGTCTCACTGAGCTCAGCCTCTAAGTCATCCTATCCAGGGCACTCAGATACAGAAGCAGCCACATAATTCCAGCCCCCAGCCCTTGGACTCACCCTCAGCCACTGGAAACTTCTCAGCTGAGGTCCTAGATGTCATGGAACAGAACAGAAGCAAACCACTCTGACTGTCCATATTTCCGCCCCACAGAACCTGTAAGCGTAATAAAAGCTTGTGATCTGAGGCCACTGAATTTGGGGTAGTTAACCACACGGCAGCAGTTAGCTAGAATGGAGGCAGATGGTGAAATTACTCCCCCATCCTCTTCCAAACATACCTTCTACCCATCTTGTGGGTGCCTGAAAACTTTGCCTGCCTCCCCCAAGGATTCAACAGGAAAAAAGCCCTGAGATCTTCTCGCTCAGCTTGTTTTCTCAGTTGGCAGGGGAGGAGAAGCCAAGGGGCTCAGGGCAGATACATTTCAGTGAGGGGCTGGGTGGGGAGGAGGCTTGCACACCCCCAAGGGTGGAGATCACGTGCAGCATCGCAGGGGAGGGACCCGGCAGCTGGTATCGCTGTGGAAGGCCTGGGCGTGAGCTGTGGGTTCAGAGGGACAAAGCTGGGCTGGTCATAGGAGGGACGTGCCATAGAGCCAAGGTCAAGATCATCACCCCGATACGTCTGGCTCCAAGCAACTCCTGGGCATAAAATATCCAAATCTAGAAATTCTGATTTCAACTCAGTTCTAGTCACCTAAGAAGTACCCAGCATCTACTAAACAGGAGGCCAGGTTTGCGAAGAAATAGATGGAGAAGATGCTGTAATTTCAAGTCAGGGGAAATCCTTCTCTGTCCTGGGTATACTGTCTCTCTGGAAAATTACTAAGCTACTTAGGATTATATATAGAAAAGCCTTTCCAGAAATTGCAGCCACAGGAAGGCCAAGGCATGTTCTGCTTTACCGTTCTGCCAGTTGCAGGGGTCTCTTTGGAGGGGAGGGTGAGGCTGTCCCCTCCCTGTGTATCATGTTCCAAGGAGAGAGGAGGGGCTCTGAGCATACATGTGGTCCTCCAAAGAGAACCTAGGCAACACCCTCGTGGCTGATCCCACCGCTTTGCCAGCTGGCTGCAGAGGAGAGCCTGCAAAAGCCTCCTAAAAGCTCCTAAAACCACACAAAGCCGGCCTAAGAAGCGACAAAGTGGGTTGCAGCTGCCTGGCGAGCGGGCTGCGCCTAATTGCCTGTGATCCCCACTCAGCCCGCGGCCGGCACGCCTGCAGACACAGCCCGTTGTGTTGGAGACCTCATGACTGCAAACTCCCCTCCCATCCCACACAGTCCTCAGAAACTGCAAACGTGTCTGTCTTTGGCCCGCCTGCCTGGAAAGGTCACTGCAGCAGCAACTGATCCCCCACTGCCATTTCAGCCCTGCACACACATACAAACCTTACACACTCAAGGTCAAAATAGTTACCTGCTGCTGCGTTATACTGGCCAGACCCAGGCTGGACCCTATGCAGAGGCAGACAAGGCTTGGTCTCCACAAAGCAGCACCTCTCAAGCATCCCCAGCCATTCTAATTTCACTGCTCGGCATGAACCCCTGGAAGCTGGATTTTTAAAATCTCCCTACTTGAGATAACGTGCAGCCAGGTTGAGCGCTCCTGCCGTGAGTAGCGCGGCTATAGTTATTGAGCTCTATTACATGCCGGGCCCTGTGTACTACAAACTTTCTCTTTTCATCTGTAAAACAGCTATTAGTGAGGTCTTCCCTTTTGGAAGAGTGAAAAAATTAAAGTTTAGGGAAGTTAAAAGTAATTTGCCCATACGACTCTGCACCCACTAGAATGGCTAAAAAGGAAAAACAGTGACAATACCAAGTATTGGTGAGAAGGCAAAGCAAATGGAACTTTCATTCACTGCTATGGGGAATGCAAAATGGTCTGGCCGCTCCAGAGCACATTTTGGTCGTTTCTCATGGAGTGAAACACATACTTATCATAGGACCCAGAATTCCACTCCTGGATATTTGCCCAAAAGAAATAAAAAACATGTGTCTGCCCAAAGATTTCTACTCAAATGTTCATAGCCGCTTAATAGCCATAAGTCAATCTAAATATTCATTGACACGTGAATAAACAAACCAATTGTGCTGTATCCGTCCAATAGAATGCTACGCTGTAATAATAAAGAACAGAGTACTGACGCGTGTAAAACGTGGATGAATTTTAAAAAACATGTATTAGGAGGAAAAGAAAAAAAAAAGCCAGAAACAAAATAATATATACTGAGTGATCCCATTTATATCAAGTTCTAGAATAGCAAACTCATCTATGATGACAGAAGGCAGATCCGCATTGGCCTGGGGTCTGGTGATGAAGAGTAGGGGTTGCTGCAAAGGTCACTTTGGGGTGATGTGGAAATGTTCTCCATGATTGTGATGATGGCGGTGACACGCTATAAATTTTCTCAAAACTCATGAAATTATCCTTAATATGGCTGCATGTTATTGTTTATAAATTGCACCTCAATAAAGTTGATTAAAAAAATAATTTGGGAGGATGAAGCCAGCATGGAATTTCAGCACAAGTCGGTCTGATTCTGAACCTTCTACTATCGCCCCCCAAAGGCCTGCATGGGGATAGCATCTCCCTGAGGGGCGGCCTGTTATCTACTTACTCAGGATGGAATTAGAAGCAAACGGGAGTTTGGGGGTGCTGGGCTCTGGGGAGAAGGGAGAAGGGCCTTCGGACAACTGAGAGAGTACTCAGGAAAAGTGTTCCCGACTTCTCAACTGTGACGAGCACTCTGAATGTGTCCACTTATCCTTATGTCTCCGAGCATCCCTTTCGTCTTGCAGGGATGAATAAAACAGTTTGAATCTCAGAAGCTGAAATCGTTATCAGATTGAATCCCCTGGGGGAGCTTGTTAAAAATATCGATTCCCTGACCTCACTCCCAATCCACCAAGACAGATCCACAGAAATGAGGCTTAGGCATCTGCATTCTTAAAAAGCTTCCAGGAGATTCTGATAGTTTGGGGACCACTCTGATGCCACGTTTCCTCCCAGCTCAGCTACATTTCCTGCAGAGATGCATTGCCTCAAAGATAGTCTCAATTTCCCAACTAATTGCAGTAACATTTGAGCCTGGGGAGTTTTCTATGACCAACTTCTAAACAAGGCCTGGAATTGAGCCAGCCCTCAAGTCTTCCTTTGAGCCATCATCCCACTCCCCATCATATGAAAAGTAGCCTCTGTAGTCAAAGGCTGGTGATGAGGACTCATGGCACAGCCTGTTCCCAGAAGGAAGGAGTATTTCCCCCAGGGAGACTGCCAGGATACAATCTTAGGCTATCTCCCTCTTTCCTTTTAAGAAATAAAATAAAAATTACAAGTAGATTATGTCAAGCAAAGTATTTGAAATATGAATCGTAGACTGTAATACACAAAAGGAAGAAATTGTGTATTCTTTGAGCCTTTATCGATTTCTGGGAGAATCAGCTTAGCGTACGTGAAATTACAGACCTGGAGGATTGTTGTTGAAGCTCTAAGTTCAGGTTCATGAAATCATTTTATGACGAGTGCACCATGATAATTCTTTGACTGTGCAGAGCTGTGTCTCCCCAAGTTTTCCTGCACGCGAAGCAGTAGAAGGAATGTGGCAACAGCAAGGGAAGGAGCATGAACCTCTCAGCCCTAGGGTCTGCCGTCATCACCCACCTGTGACCTGGTACTAACCAATACACTTACAAACTGTCTTTAGAACCTACATCCCTTAGAGAGTGTTGCAAACCCTGAAGACCTGGGAAAAGGAAGAGAGACACCAAGACTAAAGGGATCTGGCCTCCATCTATCTAACAAGACCACTTTCAAAGGAAATATGATTAAAACACATGCTGATGCATATCATTATTGCTCTTACGGTGAAGAAGACTTCTTTCCATGACCTGTCTGAACAGGCCCCAACTACCGCTCCAGCCTCATCTCATATTCTCATTCTCTCCCTCTCTCCTCCTCACGCAGATGGGCCTTTTAGCCTGTCCTGCCACAGGGCCTTTGCCCAAGCTCTTCCCGACTCCTGGGATTCTTCTCTTTTCCTTCTTCACCTAGTTAATTTCTATTCCTCCTTGAGATAGCAATTTAAGCAACCCTTCTCCCAGAGCAGCTTCCCGTGATCTCTCTGTGTCCAAACCTCCATTATAATGGTTCACACACTATGTATCCCCTTTGTAATCATCATAATTGTGACCTTATAATGGTTTGTGTGGTTATCTGATGAGCTCCATAAAGGCAGAAACTTCAATCATATCTTATTTACCTCGAGAACCTCAGTATCTAGCATAATCCTGGCACATATATACACAAAAATATTTGTGTAAGGAAAAAAAGAGGAGTGAATGAATGATCATCTAGTGCAAATTCCCCATCTTGAAGACGAGGAAACCCAAGCCCAGTGATGTAAGTGACGTGCCTTAGAGAACCTACTGCAAGTTAGTTACAGGGTTGACACCAGGACTAAGGGTCTTGCAACCCTAAGCCCGGAACCCTTTCTCTGATGCTGCCATTCCTTCCAAATAAAATGATGACTCAGTTGGAAAAAAGAAAAAGAAAACAAGCCAAAAGAAAATCAGAGAAAGAGCTTTCCACTGAATGGACCATTTTTGGGGCTCAAAAGAGAAAGGACAGAACACAAAAGAAATCATGAAAAGAAGCAGGGGATATCATAAGCAAAGTACTTGACATGAATAACAATGAACTAAAACATTCCTGCTTATTGTTTATCTAATTTTGAATTTTAATTAATCGCAGGGGTGGTAATTACACAATTCCTATGTTTATAGAAAACCAACACATGAAACCTCAGAGTTCGATATTTATGAAGTGTCAGGTTCCCTTGAATACTCAGCTTGGCAATTAGAAGGGGAGCTATTCATTAACATTTTAAGCTAGATAAATAAAGAATAGAGTTGTTATTTATTCATTAAAATTTTTAAAACTGGAAATTATACACTAATATTTTGGGTGTATCCATATCATTTAATTAATCATGCGTCAAAATGTTCCTAAGAAGTATGTGTCTACACAGCCAGAAATAGACGTAACAGCTATTAGCAAATGGAATGACTTAATCAGAGTAACAATTCAGATTCATCTTCCATTCGTATCGAGAAGCTGACTCCCGACGCCTGGTAACTTAGAAAGAGCACAGGCCTTAGGGTCAGATGGAGCTGGGTTTTGATTACTTTTCTTCTGAGTGTCCTTTGGCCACTTGCTCACCTATTCTGGAATCAATCCTTTATCCATAAAACGGGATTATAATCTTATTTCACAGGGTTGTTGGGAGGCACTAAAGGGCATGAAGTATGGTGACTGGTTTAGGGTAGGTATCCTACGAGTCATGAAGAACATTGCTCTGGCCCCAGCTCTGGCCCAGCTACAAGGAATAAGCATCTGGTTTTCTATAGGTGATGGTCCTAGGACACCACAAGTGGTCACTCGCAAGCTGGTGGTATTTGAGGATGCTAGGAGGCTCTGTCTGAGGGTTGTAGACCAGGGCTCTGCAGTGAAAGCCTTCTAAGCACCAGATGGGGACCATGTGTTTGCCTCATCATTATATCCCCGGTGCCTAGTACCCAGAATATAGTAAGTGTTCATGGATATTTACAAATGAACAATGAACAACTGTATGACCACCATTTGGCATCAGCACCTCTGGAAAGTTCCTGTGATGCTCTGGTTTCCTCTCTTTTGCACAGGTCACTTGTGTTCCTGGGCTTTCTCCATCCTCCCAGATTACTGGTATCCAGAGGAATCCTGCCTCAGGACCTTATCAGCTAGGGCCTTTTCCTGACAGCCCCATGCCCCAGGGTTCCAGGATTCCACCTCACTCCACACTTCCTTTGTCTAATTTTCAGATGACTTTGGGAGTTGACAGTATCAAACAGTTCATGCACTGCTGCTGCTTTGCTCTTATCAGGAAGTGCAGACCTCTGAAATCTCAGCACAGTGTCTGGGTCCTGGAAGTTCAATATTTGCCGTGCCCATGCCAAGGTTTGAGATGGGGTTGCTCCAACTCCCTGCCTTGCTTGCTGTCTGCCCATTTCCTTGTGCCTGGTCCGGCTTTAACTATGATTTCATTGCTCCACGTCTCTGCCAGTTTCAGAGCTCCTTACTACCATGTGGCAGTGTCCACAAACCAAATGCAGGGCTCCCCAGAAATGGGAACTGAGCAAGGGCAGACAGTCCTCTTTCTGAAGAGTGACCTGGCATCCCCCAAGACTTTTGACAGAATCTACAACTTCCTACTTGGTGAACTAAGTAAGACAGATCGATCACAGGCTAACTGCCTGTCTCCCCTGTTCTCTGGACATAGTATCTCAGTGCATTGGGGAGAGAGGGGCTATAGGTATCTCAGTCCAGTCCAGGACACCAGCCAATGGTACTCAGAATGGGACAGCTGTGGGTGCTACTGTATTACACATGCCTTTTTATTCTGATGTTTAGCCTCTGGGGCCTTACCAACCTTGGGAAGACTGCCCCTCCTAGGACTAGCCAATTCTTAGAGTAAATGACTGTCCTACAAGTGCATCTTTTACATGCAACCCAACCAGTCCAAAGCCCACACCCAACCTTCTCCTCTACTGAGCTCTTAAATTCCAGGCCAATATTCCCCTCTCCTGATCACCCAGGGCCAGGTACCAGACAATTTAGGACAGTCCCTACACTCCAGAGCCGGCTGAAATGATGAAAACCAGCCAAATGTAAGCCTCCTCACCCTGACTCACCTGTTTCTACTCACAGAAAACACAATAAAGGCTCTTGCCCGCATTTCCCCCCTTGTTCCCTCTGCCCCCAGACTGACTCTGGTACTTCCCCATTTGGCCCTGCATGGTGTGGCATGCCCCCTCCTCTTGAAAACTGTAACAAACTACCTTTTCACTGGAAAGCGTCTCCTGATTTGTTGGGCTCACCACACCTGAATGATAATGAAACAGGCACTCGTATTGTCCTCTGATCCAAGCCCCAGAAAATCTATTCTGCCCTTCTTGAAAAAAAGTGAACTCTCAGAAACTGACAGCATGAGTTGAATAATGAGCTGGAGCATTTGATGCATTACAAGGAAACAGAGTGAGACAATATTTCCTGGGTGCAGATGTGCGGCTTATGTGGTTGGGGGACAGTAATTTCCCTCCACAGCAATATGATAGAGCACAGGAGTGAAAAGAGAGGAATGTTACGGACTGTCCAGTGGCAGCAAGGTCACCCCATATGGGCACCTTTATGGTGAAGCCTGGGTCTGGCTGTAGATTCTTTGTACAGAATCCCTGCGCCCCCAACCCCCAAGGTGTTATGAAGCACTAAACCAAAGCTGAAGAATGCTAATGGCCACCATGAAGTATATGGAGCCCTGTTGAATGTATTTGATTGACTGCATTCTGGTTTGTAACAAAGCTGCCGGCATGGGCTGAATGGTATCCTCCTAAAATTCATACATTGAAGTCCTAACCCCCAGTACCTCAGATTGTGACTGCACTTGAGATTGTCTTTAAAGAATTAATTAAGTTAAAATGAAGTCATCAGGGCGCATTTTAATCCAATATGACTGGCGTCCTTATAAGAAGAGAAAATTTGGGCATAGACAAAAACAGAGGGAAGGTGATGTGAATACACAGGGGAAGACAGCTATCTACAAGTCAAGGAGAGAAGCCTCAGAAGAAACAAGAAACCAACCCTACCAACACCCTGATTTTGAACTTCTAGCCTCCAGAGCTGTAAGAAAACAAATACCCGGTCCATGGTACTTTGTCATGGCAGCCCTAGCAGACTAATTCAGGCTCTGGTCTCCTCCATCACTCAGGTATGTCTGAGAAAGGGAAGAAAGGTCTGTTTAGCACCATAGAATGTACTTTCTTTTCACTTATTTTGTTCACCCAGGCTGCCAATAGGCTCCTACAGCCCCAATTTAGATGTAGATGGTAGCAGCAAGTGCAGTTACCACATCAAAACATGGGCATGGATATAACTGTTTGAGCTCCAGCCCACAGAAACTCTTATCTCTCCCAGCGCCCACATCCCTTGCCCACAATACTGCCATCATCAAAGGCGCTTTTGAAACTTGGAAACCCTGAACCATCCATAAATTCAAAACTTGAATCAATCCTGTTATGCTGTGGCTATGCTGGATGATCAAGAGGAGTTAAAAGGGTGAGCCACAGCGTTATAGGTACATGCAGATCAGGCTGTCAGATTTGCAAGAACTTTGCGAGTTCTTTAAAATGTGGTATCAGAATAAGAAAAGGCTTATACCTGCACCCTTTGTGAAGACTGAAAAGTTATTAGGCAAAGAAACTCTGCAGGTGAGTCTGGTTGGAATTGCGGCATATCTAACCAAGGTTAAAGCCAGATGCTTTGGTATCTATTTAGAGAATAAAGAGTAAGAGGCAGATTTCAAATCCAAGATGGTAATTTCTTAATGGCTACAAAGCACAGACGAAGAGGAATACTGGCAGGCTGCCTGGAAGAGGAAGAGGGCTGGTCTTAAAATCAGAGAACCTTGTTATTAATCCAAGTGATTTACTTTCCACAAACATGTTTCTTGATCTAAAAAAGTCAGCATCACTCTATATCTATCGCTCACAAAATTAATGGGAAAATCATCGTGAAAACACGTGGAAAACTAAGTGCCAAGCACAGGTAGGGACTTCTTACTCTTTAAAAGGAGATCATGCCTTCATCCTTGGGACAAGAGCAACTTAAGTATTTAGAATCATGGAGAAAAATTGCCAGCACAACCTTCCTGCCATAATTTAGCTTTGACTTTTTATCATAGGATAATTTTAAACCTAGGGAACTGTTCTGGGATAGCCTTCCTGCAGTGACACCCCAAGGTAAACATTTGGCATAACCATAGTAAAATTACCAAAACTAAGAAGTTAACATTAAGACAATATACCAACTAAACTACAGATTTTATTCAGTTTCCCAGTTCTTGCACTAATGTCCTTTTTCTGGTCCAGGATCCCACGTGGCATTTTGTTGACATGTGACCAAATTCTTCTGCATTGAAGAATTCTCTCTCTCTCCTTCCTTCCTTCCTTTCTTTCTTTCTTCCACTATGTATTTATTTATTTACTTATTTTGTGTGTGTGTTTAGAGTACGAAGTCTTCTGGGGTTTTTTGATACATCTTTATTGGAGTATAATTGTTTCACGAAGCTGTGTTAGTTTCTGTTGCACAACAAAGGGAATCAGCCATATGCAGACATATTTCCCCATATCCCCTCCCTCTTGAGCCTCCCTCCCACCCTCCCTATCCCACCAATCTAGGTCATTGCAAATATCAGCATGAAATCTTGGATATTTATTTTATACTTTGGGTTTTAATTCAACACTAGCTTTGGCCGCTAGGAGCTCCTTCAGCACTGGTTGCTGTGTGTTTTCAACATGCTCCGTCTTTGTTTCTTCCTGTTTGTTGGTTAGTTTGGCTGGTTGATTGGTTGCCTGGTTGACTGGTTGGTTGGAGCCATCTTGCATTTTGCCCGCCCTAGCCCTGTAAGCAACCACTTCCCCACATGCGCTACATTTCATCAAGGAACACTAAAACATCAAAAGCACATATCAAAAAATTAAATAAGTAAAAAGTAAATCATGTTGTGAAAGATAAAATGTGAGTTTATTTTCTAGATTTCTACCAGGTTCCCTCACCATTACCACTTCCTCGCATATAGAAAGGACCCTATAGTCTTAAGAAGTAGTTACTGGACACCCAGTATGTGGTAGGCGCTGGGTCTACCAAGATGAGTGTCATCTGATGCCATTCCCTTCACTCAAGGACTTCTCAGTCTATAAAAGGCGATGATTTTAGCAGCTATGCTGCAAATAAGTGGTTTATAATACCCAGTAATAAAGAGTACACCAGACATTTATACTTAACCCTCTTTGGACCACGGAGAAGATCAGCTTGGTTTTAGAGTCTGTGCTCTGAGACAATGACTTGGCATATGTTCTAAACTGAATAATGGTCCCCAAAGATGCCCAAGGCCATTGAGTACGGCCATTGTAGTTTGTGTGTGTGTTGGGGAGGGTATGTATCTATACCCACAATGTATCATGATGTTAACTGCCAGGCCCCTGCAGGTGTTCCATAAGCGGTAATCCATGGATCCTGTAAAGATGTTACCTTACTTGGTAAAAGGGATGTTGCAGATGTGATTAAGTTAAGGATCTTGGGATGGGGAGATTATCTTGGATTATCTCAGTGGGTCCAATATAATCGCAAGGATCCTTATAAGAGGGAGGCAGGAGGGCTCAGAGAATGTGAGATGTGGTGATGGAGACAGTCACGCTAGGCCACCAGCCGAGGAACGTGGTCAGCTTCTAGAAGCTGAGAAAGGCAAGGACACATGTTCTCCCCTAGAGCCCTGCTGACCCATTTTAACTTTCTGACCTCCAGAACTCTAAGAGAATAAATGTGTGTGGCTTTAACCCACCAAGTTTGTGATAATTTGTTTACAGCAGCAGTAGAAAATGAATGCAGCTGATGAGCCCCATGACCACTGATGGCCACAATATTTGGTCACCTGTTATTATCTGTGAGTCATCAGGCAGATTGAGAATTGTGATTTTGTGTGACTGAGAGACAGCTGCTGTGACATCAGCATTCACAATGTTGTCCAGTGGAAAGGGGTTAAGAAATCTCAAAGTTGGGTGGAGGGTGGGGGCCAGGGCGGGGCCACATCCAGGAGAGTAAGTGTTTGAAAACAGGATGCTTTCTGCAGCTCAGGGCACGTCATTCCCAATAACTTGCCCTCTTGGAACACATCCCAGAGCCCACAGGCAGCATCCAAAGAGGGACTTTGAATTGAACCCCAGCCAAGTATGGAAGGTGAAGTATCTATTCTATTTCTCCCCTGTCACCGTGGCTGCCTCTTTAACCGTTTGCAGGTGTGGCTAAGCTAACGGAGGGAATGTTTAGAGGGTCTCAAACCTTTCACTTATTCTCCCAACAGTCACTCAACACTTTGGCAGGAAGGGAAAAGGAAGAAGGCCTTTCAACACCCTTATGATGTCCAGACTTTTATGAAATGCCCACTTGCCTCATTGGATGCCTGCTGCCTCTTGAGCTCTATGTTTTCTTTCCGTTAAAGATTTGTTTTTCTATGTTGGCATATATAAATTCCCAAAGTTTCAAGCCTACCTCATCACAAAACATATAAGTAAATAAAAGTAGACAGATCCTTGAGAATCCCTTGGCTAAATCCACAGGCAAGACATTCTTCAAAGGATGGAACTGGCTGGGCTTCATTTTTGTCTTCCTGTTATAGAATTTCTTCTGCCTTTAAAAAGATTGGGGGCTGTTCACTGGTAAAGATGAGATTATCGGTTTGATGTGGTTCAACAGCGTGCATGTCATCCCGGCTGATACCCTCTGCCTGTTTCAAAGACAGACTGTGAGTAACTCTAATTCCCATGTGTACACCAAGAGATCAAATATGAACACTTCCTGAGGAAATGAGAATAAAATAGGCAGCCCAGAGATGCCCCTGTACCCCAATTATATTCCATTTTCAGGTTGTGTTCTACTTCTTAAAATGAAAGAAAATTGTGGAGTGTTTCTAATCTTTGCAGTTCAGATTGGCTCCATCTTCCCTGAATTGTTTCCAAGTGGGTTTACGTTAAGAAGGGCTTTCAAAATAGCCAAGTAGCTGGTCTGGATGATTTGAGACTTGGGCAGTTGGAAAATGCTTTGTTTCACCAAAAATGTCACCAAACAAGTTAAAAGCCAAATGTATCCATTTTGACTTCTACAGATTTATTTTTATTTCTTTCCTTTCAGATGAGACAGGGGAACAGCATCTATTACATATCTAAAGCATTCCAAGCACTGTGTTGGTATTTTATGTATTTTATTTCACAAGTACAAGCCAGAACTGCTCTTCCTCCTTTGAAGTGTAAGAAAACGGAGATGCACTTTTTTTTTTAAGAAACTATTCCTGTTCCCTGGGGTAACCAGGATGTAAGTTCAGGTGTGACTCAGAGGCAATGTGCTGTGATGAAAACAACAGGTGTTTTGGAACTGTATTAGAATGTTTACACAACAGTGTATTAGCTCTACGGCTTGGGCAAGTTACATAACCTTTCTGAACTGTTTACTTATAAAATGAGGGTAACAATATATAACTTGTTGAGCCATCATATTGTGTGCATTTGTGTGTGTGTGTGTGTGCATCCATACCCACATGTATATTAACTCAGGCCCCTAGAGTTGTTTCATAAATGATAACTGATATTAATCAATCAATAGGTAATGACTGGCTGCCTCTTAATTGGCAGGAACTCTGTCAGGCACTGACTCCATGGTACAGGATTGCTGCCATTTGTAATTGTGTTTTCTCACCTAAAGCAATACAATGGATTCTTCCACTACAACCAATATTTGCAGAGAAATTCCTATATGCAAAGTCACTGTTTCGGGCACCGTAGGAAACTTAAAGGTAACATCGCTAAACCATAAGCAAAACAACCATGATGCGTAGTGAGCCTATTATACTGGTGCACCAGCTACTCCCAGGAAAACTATCTGCAGGTCGCTTGGTGAGTCTCCAAAGTGCAGGGAATTCTGAGGACACCCGAGATGTTCGGCTTCAGAAAACCCGTTTCCAGGTTCTCACTGTGCATTTATATTCTTTGCTAAAACTATTTTAACTGAGAAGTCCCCTCCAGTCGAAGTGACTTGGATTCTCGGTCCCTACTTTCCTTTAAACAATCACATTTCTCACATTTTACAAAAGACAGACAAACTTCTCAACCATCCTCATTCATACTATTATAAAAACAGAACAAAACAACTTCTGAGGTGTTGAACAAAAGAGAATTTAAAATGTTGCTCTTGGGGTTGGGGAAATATGATCTCTAATAACTGCAGAACAAGTCCTTTTGCACGTCAGGTAGTTTCTGATTCTCTACTTTCAATTTGAGGAACTCAGCTGCATTGCAAACAGGCAGATCATTAAAACTAGTTTTTAGTGGTAAATCAAAAGGAGCCTTTTGCAGATAACCAAAAAAATTAATGTCACTTTTTGTTTTGTTTTTAAATTCTGTTCCCATCTACTCATTTAAGGACATGAGTTGTCTCAGCACTTAAATAAATAAAAATTCAAAATGGGAATAAAATTTAGACCAACTATTTTCATTTAAGTAATAAGTAATATTCATTCATAGATCAATGACCTACATAAAAATTTTCCTTTTACCTTATCAAAAGATGTGATTTCTAATAAAATTATTATGTTTAGTAATGATCACACTATGTAATATATTTCTCTTATTTTGGTAAATTAGATATAATAATTACACTGTTTGTAGTTCATTCCACATTTTTAAAAGATAAATCTCAGACCACAGAAGATTAAAATCCATTTCAACGTATAGACCAAGAAAGAGAAGAGCAGCTTCTGACATCCAGGAGCTGGCCTGGCGTTCAGAGCCAGGCCATGCTGCTCTCCTGCTGGGTAGCAACAATCTCACCAACACCAACATCAGACCAGGGGCCTGATGCTCTGCGCTCTGTGACTACAATACACACAGTCTGTTACTATGGCATGTTGTGAGACAAAACAAAAACAAGGAAACAAAACCATTTCAGGATCTTTTATAAGCACAGACAAAACCAAAAATGTCTTAGCTCCGGCTGCTATAACAAAAATATCCAGGTGGTTTAAACAGCAAAATTTAATTCTCACAGTTCTGGAGTCTGAGAAGTCCAAGATCAAGGTACGAGCAGATTCGGTGTCTGGTGAGGGAGGACCCACTTCCTGGTTCCTAGATGGCATTTTCTTGTTGCAGCCTCATATGGCAGAGAGGTAAGGGAGCCCTCTGGGGTCTCTTTCGTAAGGGCACAAATCTCATTCATGAGGGCTCCACCCTCCCAAACACCCCACCTCCTAATACCATCACACTGGGGATTCAAGATTTTGAGGGGGGGGGCAAACTTTGTCTATAGCACAAAGTTATTGTGGAAGCCACATAAGTACCAAATATCACCTTCTCCCAGTTAATATGCGTGACTGTTGATTCTTTACCAATTACACCTTTAACCATGCTCTCCTCTCCTTCCAGATAAGATTTATTAAGACAACCAATCATAGGGTTGTCCCCACTCCCTGACAGCATTCAATCCACAGTAAATTCCACTTGGAGTAGCCTTCCCCAATTACCTAGCCAAAGTCTAAAACCTATGACAAATCCTTTTTAACATCCTTTTACTGAGATGCCCAACACTTCCCCACGGTGTACATCCTCCTGGGCTGCAGTGAGGGATAAGCCCAACTTACTCCGTTACAGCTGTGCTTCTGTGGTGTTTGGCTGGAAAACATTGGCTAAAGGGATGTGCCACGAAGATTCAGCTGAAAACCTCACTGCCCTGGACAGAAACCCAGGACCCAGTGCTGGTGTTTACCCCCGAGATCCTCTGTACCTCTACCTGTTTGAGATACCCTCTGCCCATGGCTGAAAGATAAGTCCATGCTAAACTGAGCTCCAATATTTTGTTAAATACTTCAGCATTAGGTTTACCTTGTTTTCCTGGGAATGTGTTCTCTTCCAACATTTTTGTTTATCTCATCTGATCTGTATTATTCTTTGGTGAAATTGCTTTCTAATCTTCTAACACCTGCTCCTGCAGTCTGTCTGCTTGTCTAGGGTCTTGAGTGTGCTTTGTCTATGACAGGAAACGTCTGTAGTGAGATGTATCCGTGAGGATTCAACCAGAGAAACAGAACAAGTAAGAGCTATCTATATTAAGAGGTTTCTGGCAATGAACTGCAATTGGAGGTTTCTGGCAATTATGCAATTGTGGGGCTGGCCAGGCAAGACCAAAATCCAGAGTGCAGGCCATCAGAATGGCTGAAACACTGGGGGATGTGCTGAAGCTTCTATCCACAAGCAGAATTTCTTCCTCAGGGAAGCCTTGGCTCTGCTTTTGAGACCTTTCAACTGCTCAGATCAGCCCCACCCAGATTATCTAGGATAACCTCTTTTACTGAAAACAACAGATTATAGACTTTAATCATGTCTACCAGACATCTTCACAGCAATATCTAGTTTAGCCTTAGACTGAATAACAGAGGGACTGAATTATAGCCTAGCCAAGTTGACATATAACATGGACCATCGCAGACAGAATACGGAACTAGGTCTGATAAATTTGTCCTCAAGCCAGGCCCAAGGGCTGCGGAATTCATTGTGTCTCCTGAAACTGGTCTCTTTTTTGGGGGACCAACTTTGACTTGGGTCATCATTTTTAAACCTTAGAAGGATGTTTCCTGAGAACCTTTTACCTTTGCCTGCCTGAAATCAGGAGGTTTTGTCTGCTCCCTGATGATGTCTGGGTGATGAGTGGCCTTAAGCTGGGACCCAGAGCCATGAAGTGACACAAGTAGCTCCTAAAGTACACCAGCAGCTCTCCCAGGCTCTCCGTCTACACTGGGCCTCTCCCAGGCCAAACTCTGCCATCCTCCTGTTTTCTCACTATCATGCTAACTTGTGTACTTATCTCATTAACTGGCACTATTTCACCAGGAATAATTCAGAATCGCAGTGGCCACTTTGGGGAGCTTTTGACAGGACTGAGAGTATTCATTTGAAAGGTACCTTTGAATAAAAAAGGGAAGAAATCCTCAAGAGGAGATTCCCTGCCTTGTCTGTCTATCAGAGGGAGCACTTTGTTTAACCCAGGAGCTGTCCCCTCCTTCGTTTTAGTATTTGGGAATTAAAGAATTGCTGACTTTTTAATTGTTTGGGCTGATGAAACTGTCAAGTGTGTACAAGTTGGATCAAAACCAGCTGCATGCCACTCTCTTTTGTGAGCCGATATGTCAAAATCTGTTTTCCCACATCTAAACCTTCTGTCCTCTCTTTGTAGAGAAAACATAATCAGCCTTTTAGAGTGATGATTTCAGATTTGCCTAAAGCCGGCTGCCTCTCAAAGCTCTCTGTCCCTCTCTTGGGGAAAGAAAGGTTAAAGAGTTAAAGATTTTTAAAAAAAATCATTCAGTTGTTACGTCACAACTCTATGAATGAATATCTAACCCAAAAAAGCACTCAATAATATCTGAAAAGGGACTTCCCTGGTGGCACAGTGGTTGAGAATCCGCCTGCCAATGCAGGGGACACGGGTTCGAGCCCTGGTCTGGGAAGATCCCACATGCCGCGGAGCAACTAAGCCCGTGCACCACAACTACTGAGCCTGCGCTCTAGAGCCCCCGTGCCACAACTACCGAAGCCCACGCACCTAGAGCCTGTGCTCTGCAACAAGAGAAGCCACCGCAATGAGAAGCCCGCACACCACAACGAAGAGTAGCCCCCGCTCGCCGCAACTAGAGAAAGCCTGCGTGCAGCAGTGAAGACCCCACGCAGCCAAGAATAAATAAATAAATTTATTTTTTAAAAAGTCTGGATAAAAGAGAAGAAATTTAAAACAGTGTTTTTGTGGGCCTCAAAAAGTATATCTAGGGCTTCCCTGGTGGTGCAGTGGTTGGGAGTCCGCCTGCCGATGCAGGGGAAAAAAAAAAAAAAAGAACAAGTATGTATACTATAAGAGGTAAATGGTTGGAGGTTAATCCATGATGTTTGAATGATTTAAAAACAAAGAAGATTTCCTGACCACTACAGGGACCCCTATAAAAAGGACAGAAAATTGGGCTCACTCCTGTCATGGCAAAAATCCTTATATTCCCCATAAAGCCCATGCCCCACCAAGATTCTACTTCTTCTGTGAGGATCTGCCTGCTTGTACCTGTCCACTTCACACTAACTTATCCTGTGTGTTTGGGGGGTAATTATTAGAGATCTCTAGATATTTAAAACTACCACACCTCCCAGGAAGCTCTGGAATGAAGCAGGCATGGGAGACTGCAGGTGAGAGAACAGATGCCCTCTTCATTCAGACTTCCTTAGTTGCAATTTCCACAGTGATCCGAACCTTGTTGTGGACCCTCGCAGATGTCACGTTTAATATAATATCTGCTCTGGACGCCCAATCAGCGACTCTAAATACATTAGCCAGAGTTGCCATGGGCAATCACACAGAGCTTGATTTCCTCCAAGATTGTGGCCCCTGTGTAAATACTACAGGGCGAGTAAAAAATTCCGAGACTCCTGGGTCTCTAAAACAGGTCCTGCTGGACTCTGGGGTATGTTTTCATTGCCTAGGTTTTACAGTCTAGGTCTCTTGTTTGAGACCTGTTACAGGGACTAATGATCATGTGGGTTCTGGTAACTGCCTGAGCTACAGTTGCCAATGTAGCGGGTCCAGAGAATTAAATGCTTCTGTGCAGCCCATTGTCACGTCAGATGAACCAACACCTTGTTCTCTACCAGAAGGAGAAGGAGAGATTGACCCTAACCTGACTACAGACTAGGTTCAGGGGACCTCCTGATCTTAATCAGCCAAATCTCAGCCATCTAGACATGATGGATGAATATCCTGTGGTCTGACTTCACATTGCCTAAAAGGGGGAACCGAGAAAGAGAAAAGCATCCCCTGACATGTACACCTAAACCCTGGAGCTGTTAGGTACTGACTCACGCTCACAGCTAGACCATGGTGCTCCCCTATGGCTATCAACAATCTCACAACACATGAATATCAGATTGTGTTATCTGTGATCATGACGAAGTAAAATAATGACCAAGATCACATCATAAGTTTGTCTAAGCATAGGAAAAACATCACTGTGCAAACCACAAAAATACAATGCCCAGCCCCGCCCCCCCGCCCCACCCCAGCTACTATGAGCGACTGCTGTTCTCCACCATGACGGCTTTCACTCTGCTCTTGCCTTTACTCCTTCCACTTAAGACTGATTAAGTGGAAATCAGTCACTGATATGTCCCCATATCAGTGGGGACAATCATAAAATTATCCCCACCTTCCCAACAGCACCCAAGCCAGAGTAAAGCCGAGCTTCCACCAACTCTCTCCAAAATTACTTAATCTAAACCTAAATCATATAATAAATCCTTTCTAACACCCTCTTACTCAGACGCCCAGGGGTTCTGCATGGTGTGTTTTCGCCCTTGTTTCAAAGAGCAATCCACCCAACTTGTTCCACTACAGGTCTGTTCTGTTGGGCCTCTGGCTGGAGGGTGGTTACAATACCATTTTTTTGCATAGAAAAAATAATAAGAGAATGAATAAAAGTCTTCCTGTGTCTATGTGGGTTATTTTTCCCCTTAGAGGAAAACCCACCTGAAATTGGATCAACATATAAGAAAGTCCAGCTGAAATCTGCAGTGTGGCAAGTAACTCTGGGCACCTGATTCCAGCAAGTCTAAAGCCAAATCTACCCCTAGACTTATCCACTCTGGGAGCCATAGATGCCTTTTTACTCAAATCACTTTGAGTTGGTTTTTGTCCCTTTCAGCAGAAAGAAATCCTGCCCATTAGGGATGATGTGGAATGACATGATGGAAGGCCTATGAAGCAGGCCACGTAGGCTAGCTACAGTGATAGCGTTCCTTTGTACATCAGCACAAATATGTGGAAATTAAGTGAAAACTATTCTCACTGGATACAATCAGGGGGAAGTGAGAACAGAACCTTCCTTGAATTTTAAGTAAAGACCTCCACATACTGCCAGCCCCGCTATTTTGCAGAGTGACAAAAGAGACCTTAATTACCTCCCACACAGAATAAAGAATTTGTGGTATAAATACCACAAAATAGAGACGGCTTCTTTTATTGTAGTAAGATGCCTAGGAGATACTATGGCAGAGCAACACCTAAGTGGGTCCGAGTTTAAGTAAGGCTAAAACATACCTGTGAAAGTGAGTAAAAGGCTTTAAAATACTTGCCACGGATATTAATTTATATCTTGAAGGGAATCGTTTACTCACCGGACCTAGCAAATGGGAAGACCTTAACCACTGCATCCACACATTCAATTATTTATCAACCCACCTTTTCGAAATTTAGAACATCTCAGTAGACAGCAGCTAAGGCAGGAAATTCATGCAGGATACACAGAACTGCAGTTATTCTCGGAATGCGCTTGTTAAAGTTATTTGTTAAAATGGTCCTTAAATCTTAACAAAAGTACTTAGTTAATTAAAATGCGTCCAGCGATCACAAGAGTTGACATTATTTCTCAGCATCACTCTCAGCAAATAGATGTCCGTGTTCCAACCATTCTCATCAAGAAAGTTGCATTTAGGGACTTCCCTGGTGGCTCAGTGGTTAGGAATCCGCCTGCCAGTGCAGGGGACACGGGTTCGAGCCCTGGTCTGGGAAGATCCCACGTGCCGCGGAGCAACTAGGCGCGTGTGCCACAGCTGCTGAGCCTGCGCTCTAGAGCCCACGAGCCATAACTACTGAGCCCGCGTGCCGCAACTGCTGAAGCCCGTGCGCCTAGAGCCCATGCTCTGCTACAGGAGAAGCCACCACAGTGAGAGGCCCATGCACCGCAATGGAAGAGTAGCCCCCGCTCGCCACAACTGGAGAGAGCCCGCGTGCAGCAACGAAGACCCAATGCAGCCAAAAATCAATAAATAAAATAAAAAAAAAAAAAGAAAGAAAGTTGCATTTAAGTAGCCCGGTATCAAAAGACCACAAGGAAACACAACTTATATTAACCTAGTTCTTTTCTAATTCTTTATATAGAACCATACCATCAGGTTCACCATAGGCGAAATGGATGTCAGTTATCTCTATTCCTCTTGACCAGACCAAATTCAGCTGTATCTACCCCAAGCCATGCAGTTACCATGATGCAAACACACAGACTGGGTAATCAACAATTATGGGTCATACATAGAATCAGTAATAGAGGGGACATGCAAACATCTAAGCACTGAAGAATCCAATCACGACCTCTGAAAGACAAAGAGATGTAAAAGGAATACATGGAGGTGGGGTGGAAGCAGCAGGAGCTACGAAAACGTGCAGAACTGATGAAACAGTTATTAGGAGCTGCCCTGCTGACGTGGATGAGAAAAGAAAACTGCTCAGAAAAAAGCACCACGGGAAGCCTGGGAAGCTCAAAGCTTCTCCCAAGTGTAATGATAAACACGCTAATAGGCAAGGTTAGGTGCCAGTGAGCTGGGGCATCATACCTCATGACAAAGAAAAATGAATTTCACCATGTTGGCATCCCCGCGCCCAGCCAAGGATGGCTGCCGTGGCACCTTCCGTGGCCCGTGTAGGCCCCCATCATTAAAAGGTTGAATTAGTCATGTAAACAAATTATCTCCAACAAAGGGGTTTACAAATGCTGGCTAATTAGTTTCAATTCCCTGAAGCTTTCCACTGTTTTTAATTCAATAACACAGTGTAAATTCTCCGGTTAGAAAAAGTCTAATAGGAATTGGCAGAAAACTAAATAATTGATATTGTCGGCAATTACAGCAGCAAGTATCCCAGTGTTATTGTTTCCCGGGAAGCAGGATGGCAGTGATTTCCAGAGAGGATAAAGCATGAAGTGTAATGAATTAACAATAGAAAACCGTAGACAGCTGTTGCTCAATGTCCTCTCCACTGGCTCAGCCTCTAGCTGAGAAAAATTTTTAAGTACATATAAATAGACATACCTGGCTTGGATTATAATAAATCCTCCTAGCAACCAGCACTGTAATGGCCAGCTTGGAAACGGTAATGAACTGGCTGGGTGACACAGCCAATCTCTAACCGTCCATGAGACTTGCTTTCATGGTCAGTACAAACAGGGGTAATGGTATCAGTTCTGGGGTCTCCAGGCTCTTCCTGGTCACACATGGAATCATTAATAGAGGGGATGTGGAAACATCTTAGCAGTGAAGAAGGTTCCGAAAAGGCAAGAGTGATGTCCTCCAGCTATTGTCACTGTTTCCAAAAATCTGATGGAAAGTGAATATTTACCCATCATGAAAGAGCCTACACCAAAGCTTCTTAAATTGGGGTATGTAGACCCCATGCATACCTGGTCATGTGCCAGGGAGGAAGACGAAGGTGCAGGAGAAATATGGCAAGTGCTCGTGGAGCACCAGTTTTACCCGAAAATTTAGATAAACACCCATTTACTATTAATTCATTGTACATATTTTTAAATGTTCTAAAGTATTAAGTAAAGCGTGTTCTTAAAAGTCACATAAAACCAAAAGACCTGTGTTAAAAACAGCAGAGTCTTGCCCCCAAATTCCCCTCTCCTATTCCATGGAAACAATAATTTTCTAGCATTTTTAGCTATTTTTCCCATTAATTCTATTTTTTTTCTAAATAAGATATATCTACTACTCTCTGGTAATTCATTTTAAAGCATAATGTAGTAACTTCTGATTTTGATAGATAAAGATCTAGTTCTCCTTTCTCTCAGCTTATCTTTCCAATACACTTATATTACAAGTTTTATTAAATCCATATTCCATGTTTTTATTATTATGGCTATAATTATCACTGCTGAGCTGAGTAGTATACTGTGACCTCCTTTTTTCCTTGTAACAATTTTCTGCCCCCTGTATTTAATAATTGTTTTTCCATTGGCTTGGTTTTCCTTGAGCCTAAGGCCATGTCTTCCCACACTCTATCACACCTCTGAGATATGTCTCCCAAAACACGTTTTTACAACTTTCTGATAACCTCTCAGTTTCACTTGTTTTCTGGGCTATCCTCTCTGGAGCTCCCTCCACTACAGTCTGAAATGATTTCTCTTTAGATCTTCTACACCACTGTCACTGTGGACTTAACCTTGTCTGTCCTCCTGGCAATCCTTTTACCTCTCTCTTGGGTTGAACACTCTGCTGTCCATAGTTGAATAATAATAATTTGGCTACATATAAATTTCCAGGTTAGATATTATTTTCTATCCAGTTTCTGAAGGCATAGTTCCATTGTCTTTTACTTTCTAATGTTCCGTTTTAGAAGTCTGGTGCTTTTTTAGAATTCTTAGTCCTTTGATTTGCTTTCTGGAAGCTTTTAAAAATATTTCTTTTAATTCCTTTTTTCTGAATTTTCATGATGATTGTCTTACATGTCCTTTCATTCTAGAGGTTTTTCTACATCTTCTCTTTGATCATTTCCTCTGTACTGTTTTCTTTGTTCTAATCGACTCTCTCATTTTCTTATATTTTGTTTCCTGTGCTCCGTCTCTTTATCTTTCTTTTCTCCTTTCTGGAATTCCAACATTTTTTCCTGTTTTTTTAAGTGCTTATATTTTCAATTTCCAAGAGCTCTTTCTTGGTTCTCTAACTGTTCCTTTTTAGATCATCCCTGTATTTCAAGGATACCATTTCTTCTCATCTCATTGATGATATTAAGTATTGTCATCTTAAAGTTAACTTCTGCTCCCTGCATTTTTTTCTAATTCTTTTTTCTCCAAGTTTGCTCTTTTGCATATAGGAAATTTCCCCCAAAAGCCTACTGATCCTTGACCATCTGTTCTGATTTAAGGACAAGACATTGAAAAACAGATTGGAAGTTCTGTGAGCATGGATGAAGCTTTTCAACGGATTGACTTTACTATTGAGTGGCCAGCTGACACTTTTGTTGGAAAAGTCCCCAACCCCCATCTTGGTATTTGTATATCTTTTCTCTAAGGAAATTCAATTTCTCTGGTGAAAGAGCCTCTCTTCTGCTGTTTGGGGGTTATACGCCTGACTGCTAGCATCCTGCAGATTGTTGAGAGATAATGATTGGATTTATTTAGAGAGGTTTACTTAATTCTCCAGATGTCCTCCTCTGTAACAGATGCTTCCAATCCTGCAGCGTCTATAGTTCAGTTTCTCCAAACAATATGGTTCTCCTGTCCTGTGGGTGTGGGTGGCGTGATTCAGCACACTGGGTGGGGCTCACGAGGGACCTGTGACTTCAAATGCCAAGTCTCTGTGGGGTTCATCAGAAAGAACTGGCTTTCTTTTTTATTTTTGGACACACTGCGCGGCATGCGGGATCTTAGTTCCCTGACCAGGAATCAAACCTGCGTCCCCTGCACTGAGAGAGCGGAGTCTGAACCACTGGACCACCAGGAAAGTCCCTGGCTTGCTTTCATAGGTCTCGCATCTCCATCCTCACAGTTGTTCCCTTCTTTGAGAACATGCTGCTCGTCACCCTTCCACCCTCTGCTTTTACATCTTTATATATTGTGATCAGAGAACCATGTATCTTTATGCCCTCTCTAGCATGTTTCCCATCCATACACACAATTAATTGTGTAGAGACAAACTATTTAAGTATTTGGCTAAGAGATCAGTTAAATTGATTAACCAAGACTATGAGATTTGAGATGAGAAAAGGACTTTGAGTTTGGAGACGTTTTGCAAAGATGCATGCCCATACACTTTAACAGGTTTGGGAATATTAATCATTAACCATTAAACCCTATCTGAAATACTGAGAAAATAAATCTAAGTTTGGAATTTCTCCCAATGTTTGTGTCACTTTTTTTCTATCAGAGCAAAATTAGAAGGAGAGGTGGGTTGCTATTAAACCTATAAGTATTGTGAAGACAAAAGACATCCACTGAATGTATGAAAAGGTTAGATGGCTTATGCAGTCCACTGGGTCTGGGTTTTTTTTTGCGTTTAAGACAATGCCTGGACCATCTTTAAGGGTGTCTTCATCAGTGGACTATGTCTGCAGAACCAGATAGAAAAGGGCTATGGTCAGTCGATGGATCAACAGAATGGAAACCTGCTCCATCAACAAGCTAATAATCAATTTGTCTGAATTCAGTCAGTGGCTTTGCAGATAGCAGGCAGGTTGACAGTTAAATTACCTCGCCCTCAGTTCTCTCTCCAAAGACTCAGGCAGGAAATGGCACATCTGTGTTTTACAGGGAAAAAAATTAAGAAGAAAGAGTTAACGGAACCCTCAATGTTTAAACACTCATTTTAGCTAAAATGTCTAATTAAGATTGTGGTGTCTTGATGATTTAACAGATCCAAAAGCAATGTTTTCTTACTGCAACTGATCATAGTTCAAGGCCTGCTAGCCAAGCATGAAGTTTTGTTAATGAGAAATATAAGCGTAGAGTCAGGCCTCTGGATCCTGCTATTAAAATGTACCTAATCATGTTCTTTAAGCAGAATTGGATAATCACAACGAACTGACTTTTTCACTCAGATGATGAACCTTTCCATTTGACGGATTGGTTCATAAGTAATTTAACTCAGAGTTAATCGATACAAAACATCATTGTCCCCAAACTTTTTATAACAACAACAAAAAAAATAAACTCTAAGCATTAAATATTTTTCTTTGGAATTGACTCTTCATGAATCGAAGGGTTTTCCCATTTTGTAGCAGACTTTTATGGCCTCTGAAGCACTACGTGTATAATCTTCCTGTGAAATGCGGCTGAGGCTGCTCTAGCTTACGGAGTTGACCTGGTTGTTGGGTACCTTATTCCTTCTTCCAGTCTGCCCTGGTTTCGATGGGAGAGGTCACCAGCTCCTACTTTATAGCCATGGACTCCCAACCCTTCAGCAGGGTAAGAGCCTACAGGAATCTGAAGGATTGAACCTACCTACGGTATGAAGGTCAGGATATGGGGCTGCGGCAGAGTGGGGAGGGCAGTCATTCTGGTTTTGCTTTCAGAATCACTAGCTGGGGTTCCATTTATTTATTTATTTTTAAAAATTTTATTGGAGTATAGTTACTTTACACTGTTGTGTTAGTTTCTGCTGTACAGCAAAGTGAACCAGTTATATGTATACATACATCCACTCTTTTTTAGATTTCCTTCCCATTTAGGTTAAATGTTCTGTAATTTACAGGGTGTTTATTGATGCCTAGTAGGCAAAGTGGGATTATATGATGTATAACAAGACAGATGCTAGAAATATAGGTATGAGCGATATTGAATATCGATCAGAATTGTATCATGATTAGGGGGTGGCAGATAAATATATAAGGTTTTCTTACAGAGTGTATTTTACTTTTGGGCAAAAAGTAAACTTTTGTTTAAGGTCCTTTTCCTAAACAATCTGTGGTTTCATTGATCCATTTCACAAATATTTATTGAAAAATCTGTCCTATGCCAGTCACTCTGCACAGACTGGAAATGCAAAGATACAGAAGATATAGTCTCTGCCTTAAAGAAATGATAGTCTGGGCTGATCAGAGAGGCATCTGAGCAAATCAGGGCTTACAGGACATTGTGTCAAACATGATAATATTAGCCAATATTTGCTATAGTGCTTACTTTCTATCAGGTACATGTTCTAAACACTTTAAATACACACCTCATTGAATCCTCACCATAGTTGTAGAAGGCAGGCATATTTATTTTTTATTTTTTTGAGGGTCAATCTGTTCTGTTTTATTGAACTATCAGTTTAAGGCTTACAGCTGAAATTATTGTAGCTTCATAATATAGAGGCACAACCCATATGTCTCCAGAGGTAACATTTTCTTTCATTAGAAATGCCTTTTGCAGACTTCCCTGGTGGCGCAGTGGTTAAGAATCCACTTGCCAATGCAGGGGACACGGTTCAAGCCCTGGTCCAGGAAGATCCCACATGCCGCAGAGCAACTAAGCCTGTGCACCACAACTACTGAAATTTGCACTCTAGAGCCCACGGGCCACAACTACTGAGCGTTTGAGCCACAACTACTGAAGCCCATGTGCCTAGAGCCCACGTTCCGCAACAAAGAGAAGCCACTGCAATGAGAAGGCCGTGTACCGCAACAGAGTAGCCCCCGCTTGCCGCAGCTAGAGAAAGCCCGCGTGCAGCAACAAAGACACAACGCAGCAAACATAATAAATAAATAAATTAATTACTTAAAAAGAAAAGTGGATTAGTCCACAGTATGGCATATGTAAAAAAAGAAAAAAAGAATGCCTCTTGGACTGTACTACACAAACATCATTGAACATACTTATTTTTGGTACAATATTTTTTTCACCACTGGTTACATAGGAAACTTTGATGTTTTTCCATAAAACTCAATACCACATTTTAAGCAAAACTATGGATAGAATAAGTCTTGAGTTAATAAATAATAATAAAAATACATAATAAATCTTGAGGGAAATAAAATTAGTAGAATAGAGTCATATTGATATAATAATTTGTAGAACGTTTTGAAAAGCACACACTAAGTGACAGCAACGGGGATTACATCTGGGACATTGCATACAAAGCAAAAGTTTGTTAATAACCATACAGTTTGGTGAGAAAGTGATGTTTTAAACATATTCTATACTAACCTAATGTATCTGATATACAGGTGTTTTACTTTGTTTTGGTTTTATGTTAGGGAAATTAGTTGGGTATTTTATGTTAATGTACTAACCATATAATTTTTCCCATTAAAACAGCAGGAAATAGGCTCTCAGTCAGCACTTTTGGGGCAGTAAGTCTGATTATCAAGAATAAATTATTGACTTAACTGGGAGGTCCCTGTTCTTTATTATCTTGCAGAACCAGAACTTCCCCACCATTATTTCTCTTTTCTATAATTTTTTTTCTTTTCTTTCTTAACTTTTTAAAAATTGAACCATTGAGAGTAAGTTGTCTACATGATGCCCCCAAACCTCCAAATACTTTAGTACAGAATTCCTATAAACAAAGACATTTCCCACTTAACCCCCCCAAAAAAGATCAAAATTGGTAGATTAACACTGATGCTCTGCTACCATCTAAGCCATAAGACTCCACCCAAATTTTGTCCCTTGTCCCCAAATTGCTATTTATAGTAAAAGGATCCAGTCCAGAATCATGTGTTGCATTTTTTTTTGTCAAAGGCATTTTTATTATCTCCATTTTACAGATGAAAAAACTGAGGCCAAAAAAAAGGGAGGTGGAGTACCTTGCTCAAAGTTGCACAGCTTGGGCAGAATTTGAACCCAAACCAACTGGCTCCAGCTGTCATTCTCTTAATCACCACATGCAGCCGTCAGGAACATGGTGTGCTGAGGAGCTGCAGGAACTCAGAAGTGGGGCATCTGAACTAGAGATGGGATGTCAAAATGAGTGTGACAGGGGAAAACCAGCAAGAGTTAACTGGAGTGAAGAACTATGTCTAATTATAACTCGATACTTCTCTGTAGAGTCTAGAAGACAGAGTAAAGATGCACACTGAGGGGGAAAAAAAATATATATATATATGTATCTATGTATGCCTCATAGGCTAAGAATCAATAAGCCTACAGGATAGAACGGGGCAGTGAGCAGAGACTAACCCCTGGGCAACTTTGGGAAGCCTCCTTCAGTGACCCACACTCAAATTAAGTTGTAAATGTTGAAGCTGGATTCCCACCTATGGTGTCTACATCATATAGCTTCTCAGAGGCCATGGTTACCCATTCTCAGGACCCACAGACCCTGAGAATTACTGCAATGCCCAGAGCTGTGGTTTACCAGGGGTTAGATACGCACAATCCTGGAGGGAACTGTGAGTTTTCCAGGGGGCAGGCTGCCCTGGGGTGTTCCTGATGGACGTGGAGAAGGAGGAAGGTATGAAGGCAGAGCAGTGGATTACCAGGGGTGCCACCTAGTTCTGCAGTTTGAATGTGTATGAGCACGTAAGGTTATTTGGGGGAGCATCTGCTTTATTCACTTACACTGTGAACCTCTTGCCTGGGAGCCAGAAAAGGATTGGGGTCCGCACACCCTAGCCTCACATCCTTAACAGCCGAATCAAATGTTCCTGCTTCCGCTCTTGGCTTGGACCTTGTCCTGGACCTTGTCCTGGAGACGCTTTTCTATTCATCCAGCAAGGACGTAAGTCTCTTAAAGTCTTAAATACTTAATTTCAGTAACAAAATAAAATGAAAGAAGGGGATCTCTTTCTACCTATGAAAGACCATTAAACTCCGTTTTCAAATTCTCTGTTGCTAAATAAAGTGTTTTAATTTTCAGCCAGAGTGCACGGGGTATGAGTCTTGAATTATCTTCTTGGGACCCTGGGGCCTGACTTCTCTCCACTTTTAGTGTCACTATCCAGTCACCAGTCCTCAGAGGAGAAGGCACTTTGCTATCAAGCCTCAGAGGTTTCTGGTGTTGGGTTTTAGATCACTCTGTATAATTTTTGACTCTTTCAGATAAATTGAAAGGCTCAGGAGCTGGAAATCCTATACTCACCTGGACCTATTTCTTCTCTCCCCATTTATTTCTTCTGATTCATATTCACTCGAGTGCCATTAAAGTGAATTCTACCCCTTTGTAAATTTACTACATTTATTTGCTGTTCTAGCCCAGGGACCTCTAGGGTGGGTGCATATTGCTCACAACAGGGCATACAAGATGTTCCATTGGGGTCTGCTAATAAAATATTACATGTTGTATTTATTTTATTTTGGGACCACTCTTCCTTAATCTATATGTTTGTTTTAAAATGTAGGTAAGGGACTTCCCTGGTGGAGCAGTGGTTAAGAATTCACCTGCCAGGACTTCCCTGGTGGCACAGTGGTTAAGAATCTGCCTGCCAATGCAGGGGACACAGGTTTGAGCCCTGGTCTGGGAAGATCCCACATGCCACAGAGCAACTAAGCCCGTGTGCCACAACTACTGAGCCTGTGCTCTAGAGTCCGCGAGCCACAACTACTGAAGCCCGTGGGCCCAGAGCTTGTGCTCTGCAACAAGAGAAGCCACTGCAATGAGAAGCCCGTGCACCACAAGGAAGAGTAGCTCCCACTCGCTACAACTAGAGAAAGCCCGCGTAAAGCAACAAAGACCCAACACAGCCATAAATAAATAAATAAATAAACAAAATGTATGTAAGGTATTAATACATATATATGTATATACTTGCTCAATTGTTTAAGCAGGGGTATATAATCCAAAGCATTTGTAGATTACCATCACAGCCTAAAAGCTGTGGCCTCACATCTTTTGCTTATTCTTTCACTCATATATCCAATCATTCTTTCCCTTATTCATTTACTTTACAAATATTTAGCAAGTACCTTGTATGTGACAAGCCCTTGCTGAGTGCTAAGTATATGTAGATAGACAGAGCACCATATCCACCCTTGGATAGCTTATCATCTGGTGTAAGAGGTAGAAATTCAAACACATAAGTACAGTACAAAATGATAAGTGCTAAAAACAAGAGTCTGTACATGGTGCTCTCTGAGCAAAGAGGAAGGAACAACTAACGCTGAACTGAACAAGATCAGGAAAGCAAGTTATCGCAGTGACATTCTGAGGATGAGGTTCTTTCAAGCAGAAGGAGCCAGGATAAAGGCACAGATGCATGAGAGCACGTGACATGACGGAATAACAGCACACCAGCACAAGCCATTTGAAGTGTAGATGAATTACAATGAACCTGGGGTGGTGGGTGGCGTGGGATGAGGGCAGGAATGGCAGGCAGGAAGTGGTAGGAGCTGGAAGGTGACTGGGATCACCTGGATCCATGTGTACAAATATGATCTGGTTTGGATTTCATCTTCCAGGTTCCTTCTACAAATAATTGTGATCCACAGCCCAGCACTGTCAACATCATGCAGAAGTTTGTTAGAAATGCAGAATCTCAGCACGCACGCACACACACACACAGATCTACATTTTAACACCAAAATCAAAATCGTGACTTTAACAAGATCCCCAGGTAATTCTCCATCATATTAAGTTTGAGAAGCAAAGTACAGTTATAGTGAATGACAGGCATAGGCTCAAGAGTCCAAGTATCTGGGTTCACACCTGGCACCACCAGCTGTGTGATCGCAGGCAAGTTTCTAACCTCTTTGTTAACAAAATCATTCACTTATAAAATCACTTTCTTTCGTTTATAAAATCACTCTAATAGAATTTTCTACTTCCTAGCATTGGAGTAAAGATTAAATGAGTAATCCACTTAAAAACAAAGAAAAGACCCTGGTACAGTAAATGATCAGTGAGTATTAAATACATATTATTATTATTTTCATCGCTCAAATATTCAGAGCTCTTCTCTCTGCTTTGTGCTTGAGGGATTCCTACAGCGCTCTGCCTATTCAAAGAGCAAAGATGAATGAAAGAGTCTGAGCTTAATAAATAATCAGGCTGATGCTGATTCTCACCCAGTCCACTTTCAGAGAATGTATTACTTATTGCTAAAAGCAATTTGCAATTTTTGACCACCTGTGATGAGATGGGGTGTTAGGGAATTTACAAACATTTTGATCTTCACAGTGGAAAGAATACTATTCCCATTTTCCTGATGAGGAAATTGAGTCTCTAGAGATTAAACTGCCTGTGGTCATGCAGTTAGTAAATAGCAGACCTAGGATTCTACCAGATGTGTCTCACCCCAAAGCCCATAATCTTTTCAACAAGCTGATCTGTCTTAGAACAGAAAACACTCCCCCCTAATAAATCTAGTGGCTAATGACTTATACTATCATCATAGGACATATGTTTTGAATTAAAAAAAACACAATTTCAAGCTTACAGAAAAGTTGTAAGCATAGTAGAATGAATACCTGCAATACCTTTTACCCGGATTCACCAACTGTTAACACTTTGCCACATTTGCTTTACTTCTCTCTCTCCCTCTCTCTCTCTCTCATTTGAAATAAACTGTAGGACATCATGTGTTTTTACTGCTAAAAACAATAGTGTGTGTATTTCCTAAGAACAAGGAAATTTGCTTACATAACCACAGTGCAGTAATCGAAATCAGGAAGTTTAACATTGATGAAATACTATTACACAATCTACAGACACTATTCAGATGCTGCCTATTGTCCCATTAATATCTTTTATAACAATTATTTTCAGCATTCACAACTGCATTGACTGTCATAGACGATACTTACCTCACTGTAGAAATTATACACACCTTTTGTAGAATTCTTGGAAATCACAAACAATAATTCAAAAATAAAATAGCAATTGCAATCATGTAATTTCTTCTAGAATTGTATATGTGTATGCACGGGCGTATGCATTTGCAAACTTGAAATCATACTGTGTACAGTTTTATCTTTCTCAATTAACATTATATCCCAAATATTGGGGTCCCAAGTATCCCAAATATTTTCCTAAGGCTAAAATCTCTTTGTAAATAAATGTTTAATAGATGCATAGTATTCCATCATATTTACCTCATCTTTCCTCTATTGTTTGACACTGAGTTTCTATTCAATTTTTTTCTTATACGTAGCACTGTAGTGAACACTTGTACACATTATATACTAACAATTAGCATAAATTTAATGTCTCAGTGACTTTTATAAGAGAGCCACTCTTTTGTTTTAGATCCTTTAAGTGAAATTATTTTTTCATGTCTTAAAGCTTAGGCTTCACACAAAACCAAAAATAAATTCAATATACAAACAACCACTTAAGATTTAAATAAAAATGTATATGAGAGCTACATAGCTAATTTCACTATTTTCCCTCTCCTCCAACCATTTGATCCAGGAGTTCAGGAATAAAACCACTAGAGAGGGGCTGGGGTTCCAAATCTAACCCAGTGTGTAATCTTCCATTACCTAACTTACCTGTCACAACCTATGAGAAGCCTCCTGACTCATATCAATAAAACTAGCTCCATTTCCTCCTGACTTTATGCCTGGTGTAGCCTTAATGACACAGACTTGGAATTGCTTAATTCTTTACCAGGGTTCTTGGTTACAAACAGCAGAAACCAACTGGATAACTTCAGCAGGAAAGGATATGATGGGGCATCAAGCTCAGAAAACAGGAGATGAGAACATGTTTTGTCAAGGTCACAGCACAACCCAGCAGTTCAATTAGAGTGATGCTGGTGTCTCCACTGCTGGACACTTAAACCTACAGCTTTACTCTGGCCTGCCACTGGCACCAGGAAAACTCTCGTTTATTCCTACATATGTATTCACATCAGTCCTTCAAAATTTAAAGAACTGGGCTATATCACCTGATTTGTTCTAGCATAGGGCATATACTATTCCCTAGTTTCTGGTAAGTGGGGAGAGGAAATATCTACCTCTTTTAATTTTCAGAGTGAGGCAAAAACCTAAAAGAAGAAAATTTGGAACTGAATAGCCAGAAATACCACTGGAGGCCACTGCCTTGATTATATAACACTTATATAGCATTTATCATTATTCTGATTATTACAAATTTAAAAATTGTTCTATTTAATAACTCTAAGTATCTGTCATGCATTCAGAATACATCTATACTTGCTCTGTAACCTCACAAATGAAGAGGAACCAGAGTCTCATCAGTTTATGTCATCCGGCTTTGTTATGGAAGATCTGAAGTCAAATTTCCCTTTATAGGCAAAAGCATCCCTGTCAGTCACTGTAACACTCAGAATTAATCACTTCTGAAAAACAAATGAAATTGGAAAATTATAATTTTCTTTTCTTTGGGTGGATCTAAAACCTTGCTCCTTGGTGTGATCTCACCCAGATGGAGATGCAGCAGACATAAAGGTGTGAGAAGCCTGCAAGGTTTAATCCGTATTCTTCCCTGTCCCCAGCAACAATCCTATTTCTCCTGGATAATTAGGTTCAATCACCTTACTATTGCAAGGAGTTGCCTCCCAGAGAGTGTGATAAGTGAATCTTTGGAAGGCCATTCCACTGTTCCACATGGCTTGTTACTTCAGAGTATAAGACCGATGAATACCATGGGTATCAGACCATTACCTTGCTTGTTTCACCGTAAAGGGAGTTACTTGTTCAGGAGTGAACGTTGATTGAGCAGCTGTGTCAGTGCATAAGACACTGAGGAAGCCCACAGATGCTATTAGTGGCAACAGCATAATGGACAAGGAGAAAAATTCTAAATCTAAAATAAGTGTCTATTTAGTGAAGAGAGATTGTACTCCACTCCAGGATGAAAAGAAGTAATAAAATCAGCAAGCCAGCATGTTATCAGCTGCTGTCCATCACTAGGTATGTTGCTGTACTGGACTCAGTGCTGGTCACTGATTAACTTGGCAGTGGCAGAAGTCAAATCAAACTTGAGGAGAAGTCTAAGTTCTTAAGTAATGCATACACTATATTGCTGCCTCTGTAAACAGTTTGCTCTTGAGCTTATTAAGCAAGAACTGAGGAAGGAGATGACTGACATATTCCTAATTATTGAGGGCTTTGCAGTAAAGGCCTCTTGTGGGCTTTGACATGGAACACAATTATTCTCTACATTCTGGGTCCTTTCTGGGAAACCCATTCATATGACTTCCCCTAAACTCCTTGACATCAATGTTCTAAACTTGTTTTCATCCACTCCTAAATCACCTTCACAAATCATTTTCCAAATTGGATAGTAAGAAATACTGCTTGATGTTGTACCCTTTAAGGGAGATCTCCCTTCTCCACCAAAAGTGGAGGGAGGACCCATAGACTCAGGCATTGATTCAGGTCACGGGATCTTGTGACCCCTACTGAAGTTGATCACTGTGGTGGCGAAGAAAACAGCTAAAGCCATATAATATTTAGAGACTTAAAAAAAAAATATATATATATATATATACACACACACACACACACACACACACATACACACACACACAACTTTTAAAGGTTGCTTTCCATTTCCAGTTATTACAAATACTGGCTGTATTCCCTGTGTTGTACAATACATCCTTGAGCCTACCTTGCATCCAATAGTTTGTGCCTGCCACTCCCCCACCCCTATATTGCCCCTCTCCCCCATCTCAAGAGGTAGCTCAGATGAAGGTGGTTCCCTGCTCTGCAAGTCATGGTTTTCTTCTAGAATTTTAAGGTCTGAGCTGACACGTTTGGGTCTTTCCAAAGGCTCCTTCCAGGATCCTTAATCATCCCAGGTATCTCCAACACCACTGGATCCATTGGATCAAAATATCCAAGTAGTATGTCAGTTTGGACGGCAATCCTGAAGTTCTCCTGTGTCCCACTCAAAAGAGACGGTGTTTTAGGTCAGATGATATGTGGGTTAGAACATTACTCACAAGTATATGAATAATGGTATATGCTGCCTCCGAAATCCCGAGGCCCAGCGTGCACCATGCCTCTTTCTTAATGATAGGATGGAGAAACTAACAGCAGCTTGCCTTTTATCTTAGAAATAATCTCTGCTCTAAATTACTGAACATCTACAGCTGCATCAATGTTACAGACACCTTCATCTTTATGGAGATTATTTCTGCACTCTGGCATGCATATGCCTTGTCAGAATATCCTAGTACTTGACACTAACTGCTAACTGGGTTAACAGTATGATATCAAAAATACTCAGGCCAGTGTAATATCTTATGGAATATCAAGATAATCCAAATGTCTACACGCTGTATTATGACGGAAAACAGAAAGGCTTTTATAGGCCTGAGATACACAGGAGAAAGTGTACTGCTGTCCTTGCTATGTAAATGCAGATTACGTTTAATCTTCTTAATAATGCATATCAAGAAGAAAGCATCCACTAAATTGACAGCCACATACCAAGTCCAGAGGCTGTGTTGATCTGTTCAGTAAACATACCACCTCTGGCACAGCTGCTGTATTGGGGGTTATCTTCTTGTTAACTTTAAAGAGTCTGTTATCATCTGTCAACATCCTTCTTGTTTCTCAGAGGCAAGAAAGGCTTGTTGAGGTGGGATATAATAAGGACTACCACCCCTGCACCATTCACATATTTGATGTTGGCACTGATTTCTGAAATTCCCCCAGGAATTATTTGTTCTGAACATGTCACTGGGGCTCCATCTGGCCCTTCATAATATAAGGACCCTTAATCTACACATAAGAAAATAAAACTGAGACTTCTACCAGTTGCTAAATGTACCAATCGCAGTTACACATTAAAGAACTAGTGAAATAACCACGTGTAGATCAGAGGGCCTAATGAACCAAATTTGATTTGTGCCAAAACTCTATTTATCACTTGACCTCCATAAGCTCCTACTCTACCTCTGGGACTCGGATGGCTCATCAGATCCCCTCATATCAATTTTACTTTTTGTTTAACAGACCCCCACCCCCCAAATCTAGGCATTATTCATTTTTTAGTGTACAGTTACCTTGGCAAAGATATAAAGATTCATTGCAGGAAGGATTTGAGGACATATCCACATATATATTTATATGTATATGTACGTATATCTATATATATATTTATCTATTAATCATCTATCTATCTATCTACCTATCTATCTAGTGATGTTGTAGGTCCTTTTTTTGTTTCTTTGTTTTCTTAAAGGCACCCAGACTTCCCTTCAGTCAATGGGCTCTGGTTCTATAAACTGACTTAGATCTGGAAATTATTGTGAGTCTTCTATTCACCAAATATAGTTTTCCCTGATTATACAAATCATGCAACACCTTAGCCAGCTGCCCATCTGTTTCAACCTTAGCAACTCCATGACTGACCATCATAATAGAAGTCTGTAGATCAAGGGACCTTAATTTCTAGTTTAGCCTTCCTGCCCAAACAGCAATCATATAAACCTTGCCTCTGATGGTTAAGTGCAGCCATTCTTTCTGCTTTCCCATAATTCCATCATCCCCTTTCATGTTGGGGAGTCAAGTTCCCCTACCATCAACTGTCTGCTGGTCTACAGTAGACAGTCCCTATGAAGCCTCTCACGGACACTAGAACCCCCTACCAATGAGTTTTGTGCTGCTTTCATGAATAAAATGTTCTTGTCCTTAGTTTTTATCAACCTTAACTCATCAAAGTCATGAAATAATGGGTAAGATAATTAATATCTCTGAAGAATAAATCGTGTAGCACAGACTCAGATAGATGACTTAAACTTGGGGGAAGATTACGAAGATGTACCGATAACCCTAGCAGAAGGATGAACAGTGCTTCCGATGTTCTTAATGAGATCGAGATAAAACATTTGCCAGACACATAAACAGTCCATTAAGAAAACTACATCAGGACCAGCAACTGCAATTGGAATGCCCATCTGGTGCAGTTTACAATAATCTACTGCCATTCTTTGAAACCCATCCATCTCTGGCATGTGCCAAACCTCTGCTGTTTTATGTATTGATAGTGGCACTATTCTTTTTGATTTTTCAGAAATGGTTTGCTTTTTGGTTTAAATAAAAGGAACTTCAGGGGCATCTGTTCAGCCCATTCTTCTAATTGCCAAATATAATTATTTCAACACACATGGATAATTATTTTAACACATAAGAATTGGAAAAATAACTTCAGTAAGGTTTTAGGAGCCCAGGGAGCATTTGTGAGATGGACTTGCATTAAAACTCTAACTGCTGGAACGCAATAACATTCTATGTCCCAGGATTAGTACTAACTCAGAGCCACTGTTTAATAATGCCCAGACAGCCAGAACATTTATCCTGGTAAATGGTTACAGGTTCCTTTGTGGAAGGCGAAGGGTAAGATTTCTTTTGCGTGTGATATCGTTAGGGAATTATTTGGAAGCTATATGATAAATTCACTGCAAAATTCCTATGCCCTGAAGTCCTCTACATTATATCAAGCAGTTTCTCACATCTAAACCTCACCCAGAGTAGGCAAATATTGAGTCGACATTTCAATCAACCAACAGCAACAAGAACAAAAAATCAGAACTAGGACTCGTTTCTGAAGTAACAAATTGAATCCAGGATCTCTGATAAGTTTACTCATGTCAGTGAATTCAAATTGATCTAATCCTGTGGGATTCCTTCCTAGGTCAAGCTCGTTTAGAATCCATTTGCACATATTTTCCTCAATTTTATTTCTTTTTTATAAAGCAACAAATTTCTGTCATTCTTTTGTTATATCACCATTCTCCTCACAGTTCTGACATTGTAATTGGTACCTTGGGGCATGGTGGGATCTGACTCCACAGTTCTGGAAACTCTGATAGTTGAAGGAATTACAGGGTCATCAATAAAAGGATAAACAGCCTCTTCAAACAGAGGGGAAGGGACCTCTCTGGCTGGCAGAGGATAGGAAGCATGGGTTTGGAGTTTGCATATTCTCAGAATACTCTGAATCCTCTCATAAATCCACATTCTTGTTTTTGGCGGGTCAATTTGAGCCATGCCTCCACTTTCACGTAAGAAACCTAATGAGACTATTAATTCAAATGTCGCCAACATTCAGCAACCAAAGAATTAATTTCTTTATCTAGTTTTTGACTATCTCAGATCTCCAGCTGCAGGCGTTAAGAGGTTTTGTTTTGTTTTTTATTTAACCCAGCCATCATGGAATCTTTATTTAGTACAGTTGGTACCTTGGGGCATGGTGGGATCTGACTCCACAGCTCTGGAAACTGATAATTGAAGGAATTACAGGGTCATCAATAAAAGGATAAACAGCCTCTTCAAACAGAGGGGAAGGGACCTCTCTGGCTGGCAGAGGATAGGAAGCATGGGTTTGGAGTTTGCATATTCTCAGAATACTCTGAATCCTCTCATAAATCCACATTCTTGTTTTTGGCGGGTCAATTTGAGCCATGCCTCCACTTTCACGTAAGAAACCTAATGAGACTATTAATTCAAATGTCGCCAACATTCAGCAACCAAAGAATTAATTTCTTTATCTAGTTTTTGACTATCTCAGATCTCCAGCTGCAGGCGTTAAGAGGTTTTGTTTTGTTTTTTATTTAACCCAGCCATCATGGAATCTTTATTTAGTCTGTCCTTGAACCAAGAATTTAGGGACTTGGGCTTGTCATCTTCTTTTAGGAAGAAGTTTTTGTTACAAGCAGCCGTCCTCCTCAAAGACACTGAATTTCTAAGGTTCTTCATACTGATCCATTGTAGCAGTCACTTAGTCATCCAAAGATCCTAGGTTAGATGACCAGAAGTGATAACTGTGTCTTGCCATTGCATGCCACAAAGAGCCAGATTCTTATTCTTGAAAATCAGTGTCATCTCAGTCAGGATTCTTGACTGCAGAGGACAGAAACCGACTCTGGATAACCCAAGAAGAAAGAGAAAAATTGTAAACAGGTGTTGGATAGCTTGGAAAATTATGAGAAGGCTGGAGAGCTAGGCTTGGGGAAATTAGCAAAGATAAAGGAAGTCCAGCAGTCTTGAGTTTGACCAAGGTCTACCAAGATCCTGTTGGAAAGAATACGGCTGTCTACACTGCTATCTGTGTCGGTGGACACTCACTACCACCACTACTGGTATTACCACCTCCAGGCAAGCGCCACAACCAACAAAACTCTCTCAACTCTGCTCCCTCATCCTCTGTGAACAATAACCAGTCTCTGTGTCTTTGTGTGACTTTCCCAGGATTCACAGTTCCAGGCTGGGCAAAATCTCTATCTTCCTCCCTAATTGTCTGAGATACTCTTACAGGCAAGGATTTTGCCTTATATACACATAAACTCACACAATCCCTGAATCAGTTCAATCAACACACCTTAGGTGGCATTATGCTAGCAAGAATGTGAAACCATGTCTTGCTTTCCAGCCTTAAGAGTGACGATCCAACCACTGAAGTTGTCCAGCCAGGCTCAATCACTTTAAAATTTGCCCCCAGCTCAGCGAAGTGCCCTGAGCCAAGCATAAGAGGAACATGTGTAAGTATTTCTCCCAGTTCTACCTCTTTGAGTGGAGTTCTTCACTCTGTGAAGTGGAACTTCTTTCTGTGGTCCTAAGCTTTCCACACTGAAATTTCAAAGACATGTCCCTTGAGCCTGTATTATCTTTCTTTTCTAAAAAAAATTTATCAATTTATTTATTTTTGGCTGCATTGCCTCTTCGTTGCTGCACGCAGGCTTTCTCTAGTTGCGGCAAGTGGGGGTTACTCTTCGTTGCGGTGCGTGGGCTTCCCACTGCGGTGGCTTCTCTTGTTGCGGAGCACGGGCTCTAGGCGTGCGGGCTTCAGTAGTTGTGGCTCACGGGCTCTAGAGCGCAGGCTCAGCAGTTGTGGTGCATGGGCTTAGCTGCTCCGCACCATATGGGATCTTCCCGGACCAGGGCTCGAACCCATGTCCCCTGCATTGGCAGGCAGATTCCTAACCACTGCGCCACCAGTGAAGCCTGCATCTGTATTTTCTGAGTCCTGTTTGTGGAGCTGTGCCAAGCTCACTGAAGACTGCAGTGTAGCACTGACCCAGAGGTCAGACTAAATGATGTGACATTCTCCAAAGGGCTGTGCAAGGGACTGGGACTTGGTAAAGCCCTTTTTCATCCGATCCTCTCCATGGGACATAGGTTGAAATTACATTTCTTCTCAACTTTTATTCTCTTCCCAACTTCTCTCTTTGTTCACCATAAAGTACCAAAAAGTCACTAAGGAAATGGCCTATGGGCTGTCTAGTGCTAGTGAAGACTTTCTGTAAAAAGTCATCCATGCTCCTCTCTTCCTGAAGGGACCCACTGAACTGGAAAGAAGAGTTTCCATAGGAACTTTGAAACTCTAAAGGGCCACATCATTCCCAAACAACAACTGGAAAATTAGGTAACTCTGACATGTTTTTCCCTCACAAGAGATTGAGTCTTACTCAGCTGCAAAGAGGATATGGACCTGATTAGAAAATTAGCTGGAAAAGAGGTCTTTTACTAAAAATTGAGTCTTTATAGAAATCATTTCTACATTCAAAATTTAGTTGGCATACTGATTTGATATGGAACATTACACTTTGGCTATTTCAAATACAAATGTAAAAGTGCCAATAAAACAAGAGAAGGAAAGGATTTTACTCTAAGTTATAGACTCAGGAAGTCAGGAATACCTTGGCCTCATTAATAATCTCCATATTGATTCACCTTCTACAAAAGAGAAACTGCTATTCTCTGGGAATGCAGCATTTATTCCCTTCAACACCTTGAGCAAAAAAATTCCAAGCAGATGTTTCTCATATAAAGTGTTGGTTGGGGAAGATTTGCGTTAACATTTTCATCATTCAACATTTTTCACAATGTTTTACATTTCCACAGTATTAAATGGATTGAGTTTCCCTCCATGGAAGAGAGGACATTGAGTCACATGTTTGGAATCACATCGAGGATAGAATGGGATGTGCTCCACTCCAAGAGCCAAGTGACCGACTTTGCTGGTGAACACCCTCCTCAGCTACCTTTCCAAGTCGGCATAGCAGGGTAGAGCAGACAGAAAAGTATCAGGTATGCTTCATATGAGCTGAAGTGCAGCCAAACAGCATACTTCCAGGGTACACTCTCGCAGGCTGGCACTCTGACAGACGTAATTTCCCCACTTCCAAAACTCAAAATTTTTTCAGTGGCACAGCATCATTCCAATAAAACACTGGTATTTTATTCATCTCTTTCTGAAATACCATACTTTTATTTTGCAGGCATCTCTAAATCACATCAATTCACAAAAGATCAATTTCTTGCTGCTATAGTCAAATCAGATGTTACATGCACATACACACACACACCATGGGTTTTTTTCTTTCTTGTGCCAGTCAGTTATAGATTAGAAATGTGTAGTCTGAATCACAAAGCTCCCTAAGGCAGGGGACAGCACTAATAAATACAGGGTATATATCCAGTAGCCCTTGTCCAATCCAGGCTTAGGCTGCTTCCCTCCACCCTACCTCCCAGCTCACAGCTCAAATTGTCTCTTCTCCAGGGAATTTTGCCTTTGTTACAGGAAACCTTATGTATCTCATCTTTGGAATTATTAGTTGTCATAGTTTACACAAGTGTGAGGGTGCTGATATCATCAAAACATATTTCAAATATAACTATCTTTTTATTTTAGCAATTTCTTTTTTCTTTTTAAATTTTTATTTATTTTTTATTTCTTGGCCATGAGGCACGTGGGATCTTAGTTTCCTGACCAGGGATCAAACCCTTGTCCCCTGCATTGGAAGCATGGAGTCTTAACCACTGGACCACCAGGGAAGTCTTTTATATTTCCTGTAAAATCTTAGAACAGAAGGGAACTCAGGGATGTTGCAGTTCAACCAGCTCATTTTACATGTGGGGAAACTTAGACTACAATAAACATAAGTCAGTACACATAGATCCCAGGTCTCGTGCTACGGGTTGTGTGCTCTTTCCACTGCTTCAGGGGTAAGCAACTTTCTTTAAAGGACCAGATAGCAAATAGTTTAGACTTTGTGAGCCATATACAATACCTGTCCACCTTTTAAAATAACATTTAAAATTATGAAAACTATTCTTAGTTTTAGGGTCTTACAAGACCACACAGCAGACTGGATTTGGTTCAGGGGCTATAGTTTGCCAAGTCTTATTCTATTTCATAAGATACACATCAGTCATCAGAAATTAAGGGAATGTTTTTATGCTCACAGGCCTGTGGAGTGGTTGGGGTCCTTTGCTCCACATGACTCATTTTGGGGTCCCAAGCAGAGGGGCAGTGACCACTTGGGACAAGTTCTAATGGGTCATAAGATCCCAAAGGGGTGACAAAAAACATGCAATCCCTGTTAAACTGCCTTAACTGCAAGCTTAGACTCTGAATTGCCAAAATGTGGCCTTACTCACATTGCACGTGACCAAGCCCTACATCAACAGAGCAGGAAAGAATACTTATCCTTTGGAGTTGGTGAGACAGGGAGTGACTCTCTGTGGAATGTTAATGGATGGGATTCTCAGAAGATGGTGGTGGTGATGACATAGTTTTTAATCTCCCTGAATCCCCCCCATAAAAACAGACACATCAACTAAGATGGCAAATCAAAGACGCACAGATAAGGTACCCCCTGTATCCCCAAATGCAAGCAATAGCAGCCATCAGACTTACATAATTTAAGCATCTTTGTGGAATGAAGCAGAAGTAGGGCAATAAAGCTTCTGATGGCTTCAAGAAAAGGAGAAACTCAAAATATCAAACAGCTACTCATTGAAAAGTACTACAGACTAATGCCAGAGCATCACCATACATGGGAAGAGTTTTGTAAGATCCAATTTATGGATACGTGAAAGAAGCCTAAGATGAGGGCTTCCCTGGTGGCGCAGTTGAGAGTCCACCTGCCGATGCAGGGGACACGGGTTCGTGCCCCGGTCCGGGAGGATCCCACATGCCGTGGAGCGGCTGGGCCCGTGAGCCATGGCCGCTGAGCCTGCGCGTCCAGAGCCTGTGCTCCACAATGGGAGAAGCCACAACAGTGAGAGGCCCACGTACCGCAAAAAAATAAAATAAAAAAGAAGCCTAAGATGAGGTCCACAGCTTCTGGAGCAACCTGGGAAAACTAGTCCCTTTCCTGGGAAAAACTCCTTATTGATGAAAATTTCTGGGAGTAGAACCCAATTTGGGGCAGGACAGGGATAACTGGGGCTAGGAAAAAGAAGGTCCAGATAAAATTGGGGAGCAGAAGAGAGAGGGATCTCAAAAAGAACAAGATTTCTTTTAAAAAAAAATTCATCTGTATAACTAATAGAAGCAGTTATAATTTCAACTCTAGTGCTGCTTTCTGGGAGGAAACACCTTGTATTCATTTCCTTGGGCTGCCGTAATAAATTAACACAAACTTAGTGGCTTAAACCAATAGAAATTTACTCTCTCATTGTTCTGGAAGGTAGAAGCCTGAAATCAAGGGTCAGCAGTGCTGGGCTCCCTCCTCAGGCTCTGGGAAGCATCCTTCCTCACCCTTTCCTAGCTCTTGGTGGTTCCCAGCACTCCTTAGCAGTCCTTAGCTGTAGGAACATAACTTCAATAGCAGTAGCAGCATAACTTCAGTCTCTCCTCATTCATCTTCACATGGCTTTCTTCTCTCTTACTGTCTCCTGTGTGTCTGTGTCTCTGTGTGTCCTGTCTTCTTATAAGGATACCAGTCACTGGATTTAGGGTCCAATCACCTCATCTTAACTCAACTACATCTGCAAAGACCTATTTCCACATAAGGTCACATTCAGGTACCACTGGTTATAACTTGGATATATATTTTGGGGAGACACGAGTCAGCCCCCTATACACTTGATAGTGTTTCCTCTTGTTTTTCTCTCTGGATCTTCTTTATCTCTTACCTTCTGAGGCTTCAGTAGAACTGGGTACAGAGAGTATTTATTGTTGAATGAGGCCTTAGACAGTGAAGAAAATTCCCTCAGGAGCCTACTCCCAAGGTAACTCCTTTTATAAAATGTTTTGTGCACACACTTCGTGGACCAGAGCCTGGAATGCTGCTGCCCCCTTAGTAGGAGAAAATGTTTATGATTCTAGCTATGCAAAACTTCCTTAGATTATAAAAAACACAACGATAGAAAAACTTGATAAATTACAGTTCATCAGAATAAAAAATTTAAGCTCGTCAAAAGACAGTAAGAAAATGAAGAAAAAGCCACAGGCTGGAAGAAAATATTTGTGATACGTATATCTGACAAACTACTCCTATCCAGAATACAAATCAACAACACTGGAATACCATCCAATTAAAGATGGGCAAAAGACTTGAATAGGTACTTTTAAAAGGAAGCTATATATGAATGACCAAGTCTATCAGGAAAACTAAAGACACAAAGAGTTACCTCAAATGTGCTAGAGTGGCTAAAATTTAAAAAGGATGGACCATATCAGTGTTGGTGAGGAAATCAAGCAACTGGAAATGTTCATTGGAACTGTCATAAAATAGTAGAATCACTCTGAGAAACTCTTCAGCTGTTTCTAATACAAAATTTAGACATTCAGTTGCTGTGACTCAGCAGTTCTACTCCTAGGTATCTACCCAAAGAAATGAAACATATGAGCACAGAAAGGACTTATACCAGAATGCTCTTAGCAGCTTTATTCATTATCCATAATAGCTCCAAACCGGAAAAAACAAAAACCATGTCTCCACTTGGTTGCTAAGCTACTTAGCAATAAGCAATGAACTGATACAAGTAATGACCTGGATGAATCTGAACATCACGTTGCGTGTAAGATGGCACAGAAGAGCATATTGTATGATTCTGTGTCTGTGAAGTCCAGCAACAGGGAAACGAAATCTGCTGATGGGGGTCAGCAGATGGGGAAGGGCATAGTGGGTGGTAAGCAACAGACTAGAATAGGGATCAAGGGAACTTTCTGCCATGATGAATATGTTAAGCATCTTGTTTTGGGTAGCATACAATTGTCAAAGCTTATCACACTGAACTTTTAAGACCTGTGCATTGCATTTTTGGTAAATTTTACCTTGATTAAAACATAAAGCCCAAGCTTCTTCAGGTAGCTTGGAATGCCTGCTACCACCTAACTTTTATTTATCTCTCTGACTTCATCTTTTGTTTAAACTCTGGGCACAGATCCAGGTCTAATTCCAGACACTGAGATGTTTGCACTACAAATGTCCATAGTCCGATCCTCAGAATAAATCCAAATTCTGTTCTGCTCTCTCACTTCCTTCCTTCCTTTTTTCTTTCATTGATTCATTCAGTCAGTGCTATTCTAGGCACTGGATATACAGTGATGACCAACAAGCTAGAAAAGATCCTTGCTTTCCAGAAACACATAGTCTAGGTGGGGAAACAGATTAGAAACAAGTATAATACTTGGAGACTGATGAGTGATATGAAATAAGCAAAGCAGTCTTATAGGATAATGAGTGACTAGTTGTCAGGGGAAGTATTAGTTAAGGCAGGGGTCCCCAAGCCCTGGGCTGTTAGCGGTCCACAGCCTGTTAGGAACCAGGCCGCACAGCAGGAGGTGGGCAGTGGGCGAGCTAACGAAGCTTCCTCTGTCGCTCCCCACCGCTCCCCACTGCTCCCCATCGCTCCCATTACTGCCTGAACCATCCCCCCAACCCTTCCGGTCTGTGGAAAAATTGTCTTCCACGAAACCGGTCCCTGGTGCCAAAAAGGTTGGGGACCACTGAGTTGAGGAGTTTAGCGAGGACATTCGGAGGAGGAGAACTTAGAGCCGATGTTGATCAGGGGTTGCCAATGCAGGAATCTAGGGGAAGAGTATTTCTAGAAGAGGAAATAGGAAGGGTGCAGGTCCCAGGAAAGGAATCACCTTTGAGTGTGTGAGGAAAGCACGTGGGAAGTAGGAAGCCACAGGCCTGCAGCAGAGGGAACCAAGGGGGCCAACCGGGTAAGTGAACGTTGGGAGAGGGAGGCGGAGGCCAAATTATGCACGAGTTTGGACCTCATCCACTCATTATCGGTTTTAAGCAGAGAAGTACCATGACCTGCTTTCTGTTTTAAGTGGTTATTTTAAGAGGAAGTAATTAGTTTCGTAAGAGGCTCTCGTGGAAATCCAGGGGAGATGATGAAGGTTTGAGCCAGGAACAGAGATGGGAGCTTGGGCACAGAGTAACCAGACTGAGAGAATCTTGGTCACATCTCCACTAAGGCTATTCACAATCCTTGGACACTCTAATTCCAGACCTACTCTGACCACTTCCTTACTTCCTCTGAAATTCCCCACTGTATCAGTTAACTAGGGTATGTCTTACTCCACTGGGGCTGCTATAACTAAATACCATAGAGTGGGTGGCTTATAAACAACAAACATTTATTTCTCACAGTTCTGGAGCCTGGGAAATCTAAGATCAAGGCCACAACAGATATGGTGTCCGGTGAAAGTCTGCTTTCTAGTTCACAGGTGGCTGTCTTCTCACTGTGTTCTCACGTGGTGGAAAAGTCAAGGGAACTCTCTGAGGTCTCTCTTATCACCTTTGTCCCCTTTATAAGGGTTCCACCCTCATGACCTAATCACTTCCCGAAGGCCCCACTTCCAAATACCATCACAACGGGGACTAGGATTTAACATATGAATTTCGGGGAGACACAGCAGTCTACAGCAGGTCCCAATGGCACTATGTAACCAACTAGGCAAAAACACAGTGACTTAAAACAGCAGTCACCTATTCTCACTAATCTGTGGGGCATCTGGGGATTGGCTCATACAGGCTGAGCCTTCTGGGCATCTGTGGCTCGGGATGGGGAGGGCTGGCTAATCCAGCTGAGCTCAGGTGGAGTGGCTTGGCTCTGCTCCCAGGACTCTCACTTTCCTCCTGGGACCAGCAGGCTAGACCAGGAACGTCCTTCTCATGGCTATGGCAGAAGTGTCCTAGTCCAAGTACAATCATGCAGACACTTTAATAAAGCTTCGTCTTGTGTCATGTATGCTAACATCCTATTGGCCAAAGTAAGGCCTGAAAGCCTAAACCAGGAATCAAGGAGCCAAGAATATCTTCTGCCACTTTATGGGGGGAACTAGAGTCACATGGCAAAGGGCACGCATATAGGGCAGAGTGAAGGTATCCCCCGAATGCAATCTGCCACACTTATTATCAGGTTCCTGCCTTTGGCCACAAGAGTGATTGGTCAAATACAGTGGCTCTTTCAGTATAGGTGGCCCCTCCTTGTTTCTAGGGAGACAGCTCAAGGCATGAGTATTAAGGATGGGTTTGAAGCAACCATTGCTACTCAGTTAGGAAGTTGTTGTTGCTGCTGCACGCTGCCCCTCTGTCCCCAAGGAAATGTTCTAAATGTGGTAGTTTATTAATAATAAAGAAGATGGTCCCTGTGACAAGAAAAAACAATGTAGCATTCAGTAGTGAAAATGAGTGGACTTCCTTGAGAATGCTGCATTGCATACAAATACAAACTAGGAATACGACGGGGCTTCCTGAAACAACTCTATAAAGTTAATGCTTTAAACAACGTTTCAACTTCAGATCTTGAACACTGATGAACCACCGTGTCTATGAGCTAAATGACAACTTCAGCTCGTCTGTCCCCAAGTGGGCGAGACTGAAGCTTCAGACTGAGGTTCCATCAATTGCCCAACAGTGACAAAGAGCCTCAGCCTTTTCACCTGGCAGATAATCTCCATCAAGGGAAAGAGAAGCCAACTCCAGGTGAGTCTGAGACTGACAATGAGAGGATATTTTGGACACCGCCTGAATAAGTAGGAAGAAGTGAAGCAAGTTGGTTCTCTGAGGAATGAGCTGTTCCAGCTCTTTGTTTTGATAGCAAAGTTATGCATAAAATAATGTATAAAATGGGTGCAACATAAACACATCTTCACAGTGACTCTGAGCTCACCAAGCCTGAGCACTTGGTTGAAGCAGCCAATGGCATATGCATCTTCCGTAGGACTCAACCAACCGGAGGAAGAATCCTTGCAGCTGTGGTCTTTGTGTGTGCGTATGTTTATGTGCGTGTTTCACATGCGTTCCGCAAACATTTGTTATATACTTGTTCTTTAGAAGACATTGTGCATGAGCTGGAACAGGAAAGAAAGAAAAAAGGACTGATTCTGCTCTCATGGGCTCCTTTTCCTCCAAGTGAGGAAGAAAAATGTGTAAACAGATCATTTAGATGCTAGGTACTATACTGTGCTATGTTTGTTCATCTGTGTGCACCTCTGTGTTCATCTGAGCAGGATCCTGCCGTATAAACATGCTTGTGACTCCTCTTATTTCCAAAGCCACCCTGGAAACCCAATAAGTAAACTTTAATGGGTGTCCCAGGGGTCATCAGTGGAAAAGCCACGATTCTTGTTTTGGCTTGAAAGTTCATGAGAGGTTAAGGTGGGGAAGATTCTCCAGGCTCCCCCTACTTAAGAGCCTTCTTTCCGGAGGAAGGACAGAACTCTAGACGATGAGGAGGGCAAAGGGAATGGAGAAAAGACCAAGAATTTAAAGGAATAAAGGAGCTTCATGCTCTCCCAGCAAATAGGCCCCTTAAATTCATCTAGCCATACAGAAGCATATTAGGTCAATGTTTGGAGTGGAGAACCTGTAAGGATCCAGATGTAGACTGTGACCTAACGGTCCTGGGCAAAGTTTCAAGTTTCCTAGTCACTGCAACGTAGCGCTAAGAAGAGCCTTCTTCTCAGTAAAGAGTGAAGACTCTACTTGTGCCAAGGTATTCATGCCCTTCTCCCAGGGACTGAGATTTTTTCATTTTTCTGTTCCCTGCCCCCAGTGACAATGGGTTGCCATCAGTGCCCTTTACCAGTGCCTTGAAGAAGGTTTTCTTGTTCTACTCTGATGCAGATTAAGACTTTCGTTCCTTAGAGAAGGTGAGGTAGACAGGTCTGGGTGGAGTTTCAACAGTGGCTGCTGTTCCCTCCCTCAGCCAAAACCATGCGGGAGGAATCCTCAGGATCCCACACCCCACATTTCCCCTATGAGTGCCTGGTGGAATTCTTGGAGAAAATCCTGCAACCTGGGCTAAACTTTCCTATATCTGCAGTTCCCAAGGATGTCCCATTAGCAGTCTAGCCTACACTAACACATTTTAGCAATTTGTAAGCAACTTCCAACTGAATTTTCTTACCCTTTTTTTTTTTTTTTCTCGGTACGCGGGCCTCTCACTGTCGTGGCCTCTCCCGTTGCGGAGCACAGGCTCCGGACGCGCAGGCTCAGCGGCCATGGCTCACGGGGCCAGCCGCTCCGCGGCATGTGGGATCTTCCCGGACCGGGGCACGAACCCGCGTCCCCTGCATCGGCAGGCGGACTCTCAACCACTGCGCCACCAGGGAAGCCCCTTCTTACCCATTTTATGTGACATCAAGTGACATCTGCCCAGGTAAGCAAACGCTCAGATCTTATTTCTTCCTACAGACACCCATCTCTCTCCAGATTTCGGTTAGTTCTTTGCCCTGCTACGTTGTTTTTTGGTTTTGTTTTGTTTTGTTTAATGGGTTTAAGAAAAGCAATTAATTTTCAACGTGTCTGGCCTTTTTTCTTTTGTAAGGGTGGGAGCAATGCTCTTTCCAGCTCTCTACATCTCCAAGCTTAGTTGCTGATATATTTGATCAGAGTTTTCCTTCAATTTTTCCCTATCTGTGCCCAGGGATTTGGTTCAGTAACAAGTGATTCTCTGTTCCACACTTCTCTTTTGCCAAAACTTCTGCTGGAATTTCCACCTGCCTCCCTTAAAGAGCTCACCCCATGAGATGGCAGAGTTTTGCAGGATGCTATATGCTGTGACTGTATCATAGACATGGCTGGGTCAGAAAAGTAATGCGTTACCAGACTTCTCTGAGCATCTGAAATCAGCTCTTAAAATGTCAAACGTCCCTGTGATGCCCAGCTGTTCCCATGAGGGAGGAGGAGGGCATAGAATTGGTGCTATTCTTTATCCATGTAAGTCAGTGAGGTACCTATTAAACACCTACTATGTGCCTAGGGTGGTTTTAAGCTCTGTGGAGGGCTATGGAACATGACCCTTGTTCTTAAACTTTTGGACAAGAAAGGGCAATGATCCAGACCTCTAGTAACATGAGTTCAAGTGCTCATAATTTTCAGGTGCTGAGGGTCCCTAAAATTGTCAAGCTTATGATTAGGAAAACTCTCAGTCCCATAAATATAGTCCAAGCCCGAGCCTCAGTATTCAACAGCAGTAGACAGGCTGCCCCTCATTTGCTTCTGATCTATCCCCTGGTTTCCCAGTTACTGATCCTACTGTACAGCAATGACTACGTGGCTTTTAGACACAGCTTTGCCCCTTAATTCTGTCTCTTTCTTCCAAGACAGAAACTAATACCTGCACTTTTCCAATGATGATCTCTATAATCCAGTTTCATTTTTGTTCTAACCTCTGTGTCTCTTTTTCATGCTTTTTCTAGTCACATCATCCCAGTGTAGCTGGCTGTCACAACGTAGCCTTCTATCATCTCTCAGTGATACATGGTTGGTTGGCACCACTAAAGTCCAATCACTCCTTTTCTTGCATCCCTCTCCCCCAGGTAAGTCACAGAGTAGCATTTGAAGGCCTGGGAAGAAAAGCAAGTGGAAGTGGTGGGATGATCCACAGGCATTGGTGACATAGAAGTGAAATACTACTGTTGAGGGATAGGAGAGACAGTCTCAGGACCTGGGCTCTTAGGCTGATACTCTATTATATGAAAACAAAGCCAGAAAACGAAGAGAAATAGGCAGTTAGAGGCATGAGATTTGGAGTCCTACCAATGTGGGGACCAATCCAGGCTCCATAGGTGAGTCTAGTGAGTGACCTGGAGCACAAGTCTCAACAAGTCTCAACACCTCCGCATCTCAGCCTCACAGACTCACATGAGGATTACATATGTTTTATGCAAAGCACCTGGCACATCACCTGGACCATGAAACATACTCAGTAAATTCAAACGGCTGTTGTAATTACAGCTGATACTGTATGTGGACCTTGGCCACAACGGACCAGGAAGAAGTCCAGTTTCCCAATACAGTGAAGCTGAGTTGGAGAAATAAGGAAAACACGATTAGATTCCTGCCCAGCTGAGTGTTAAATAGAGACTCTGGCTGCAACTAGACGTAGCCAAGATGAGGCATTTCAATAACCTGGCTGTGTCTGTTTCTAGTCCATTTCCCTCTGTCAAGGCAGAAGGAAGGGGAGACACTACCATTTCCTGAAACTTCCTATACACCAGCCACCATTGCTAGTTACCTTTAATTTTCATTCCTCTTAGTTTATCAACTGCCTTTCACTCTACACGTCCCAACCTCCAGGGTAGCCAATGGAGGGATAGGAGCAGTGGTATCGTAAACTCCTTTCCAAATACTCAATCATACAAGCAGTCAACATTACTCCCTGAGCATGTATTCATGTGGGAACCCTGCTGTGTGCATGTAGACATTTCCCCGCCAAGGGTTCCTGTAAGTCAGCTTCCAGGACATTCTGCCTTAGGGCATTGCTATTGGGGTCACACACCAGCATGATAAGTAATGTGAACAAGCTTTCTCAGGTGCAATATTTATGGTTCAGTTTGAAGCAAAGAACAGTCAGAGGCAATGGGTAAAAACTAATTTACTGTAATGTCACCGTGGATATATAGCAAATAGCTGTAAACAAGTATGTACAATATAATTAAAAATATGATAACATTATAAAATAGGATGATGGCTAGTTAGAGAGGAAGATCTATCAAGTAGGAATATGTGTATATCACTTGAAATATTGCCTCAATTAGTTGAAGTCATCAGCTCAGGCCCTCATCTCAAAAAACAATCCTAGGGGCTTCCCTGGTGGCGCAGTGGTTGAGAGTCCGCCTGCCGATGCAGGGGACACGGGTTCGTGCCCCGGTCTTGGAAGATCCCACATGCCGCGGAGCGGCTGGCCCCGTGAGCCATGGCCGCTGAGCCTGCATGTCTGGAGCCTGTGCTCCTCAACGGGAGAGGCCACAACAGTGAGATGCCCGCATACCGCAAAAAAAAACCTTACAAATGCCGACTTCAAATGACAAACGCTGTTTATTTCTACACTTGGTTTCCTTTCATTCCATCTGTCCACAGAAATTTCCCTTCAGTGTCTGTTGAACAAATTGCTGCAAGACAAGGATAATACTCAAGTTCTTGAACTCTAGCCTGTCTCATTCCTGACTCCTCAATGGATCTTAGCATGAGAGCTGAGTTAGAGAAAGCATCCTTAAATCTCTCAGTGTAAGACACCCGAGAATGCTCACGCACGAAAGCAAGGGGGAAAAAATAAAAGCAAATGCAATGGTTCATTAATAAACACAATTAACTTACCTATACCATTCCAAACAGGTGAACCAATTCTCTGGTTGCAAATGAGTTCAGACACCAGGTAGTGTGAAAACCTGTAGCTTCCTAGGGATCCCACAAGAGAGATAAAGTGGATCCCTGCTGGCTGTGCTGTGTATTTCCAGCCCTGTCACCCTTTCCAGTAAGGCTGTGTCAACCTTTACAAAACCGACCCTAAGTTATTTTTAAAAAAGAAACTCAAAATTTATCTCTAGTTTTGCATCATTCTCCTCAAGCTACTTGTCATGCTTGACGTCTGGTTCCTTCCAGCCACAAAACTTTCTCTTTTCCCATTTCCGTCCTGGCCTCAATACTTAGCCCTTAGCTCACTTTTCCTTGCTATGATCAGGATTCTTATCACTCATTATCTGAAGCAGCTTGAGGAACAACTCCTACCTGACTCATTCAACATCTAGAACTTTCGATTATTCATTTCTTTCATGTGCAACTTCCCAAAAGGTTTGCCTTTTCCTGGTCCACAAGTAAAGACCAAGTTTCCACTGCCTACTTGGTTTGTGTAGTTTCTGAGGTCTCCTGTATTATGCCCTGGTCCACCTAGAGCCAGCCCAATGTCCTGTTAGTGTCCTTACTATAGGCAGATTCTGAATTAATACAATAAGTATTTTCACTCTCCTCACCATGACTTACCTGGAAATTTTTTTCTCTTTCCTTTTATTCAATAAAATGTTACCCACACCCCATGTTCTGATTCAAATTTACCACTTCCGTGAAGCTCCCCTCACTTTTCTCTCCTTAACTAATCTCTTGTTTTAATTGTCTTAAGTAGCAACACAATCTAAAATAATAATTGATAATTGCTTTATATCTTCACACAAGATTTGGAATTCCTTGAGAAGAGGGATTACACCTTATTAACATTTATCCCTCTTAGTGATGTTAAAAAACAAGACAACAGACCCCAAATGGAGTCACTTATGGTAAGCCCCACATCACCAAACTGAGACTTATAGTTTCAGATCTCCCAGACCAGTCCGTCAGGAATTACCTAATCAGCACTAGTTAGGTCATCTGCCCGATGGACCCCTGCATCCCCTAAAGGAAAGTAACTTTGCAATAACCAACCTGCTTCTTTGCCCAGTATAACTTCCTTGTTTCTGCTCCCTTCTGGCTATTAAAGTCTCTTTTTGTACAGCTCCTTGGAATTCCTTGCTACCTGCTAGGCTGGATGCTGCCTGATTCAAGTCAATTTTTCCTCAAATAAACTCTTAAAGTTTTTAATATGCTTTAGTTTATCTTTTCACAGTTCTGGTGTCAGAAGAGGGAACTGAAGGAATGGCTCCCAGGAGCAACAAGTAATCAGGCAGAAACACCGGTCTGAACCCCTGAGCTTGCTGTTTTCTCGCTGCCTCTGGAGGTCATGAGTAAGTCCCTCTCAGATTCTACCTCCACAGCTTTTGTGTTATGAACTTTCAGACTTTATTAGAGCGTTTCTTTTTCTGGACTGGGTCCAGAAATCAACCTGAGTTGGAATAAGTCTAACTTTGAAACTGGACTGGGTCCAGGGTCAGACTGGGTCTGATTTAAGCTGCACTGGGTCTGGGTGAGGCCTCGGGTAAATAAAATTTTGTGTTAAGGCTAAACAAGGACTTTCCTGTGGCGCAGTAGTTAAGAATCCACCTGCCAATGCAGGGGACACAGGTTCGAGCCCTGGTCCTGGAAGATCCCACATGCCCTGGAGCGACTAAGCCCGTGCACCACAACTACTGAGCCTGTGCTCTAGAGCCCATGAGCCACAACTACTGAGCCCGTGTGCCATAACTCCTGAAGCCCACATGCCTAGAGCCCGTGCTCCACAACAAGAGAAGCCACCGCAATGAGAAGCCCACGCACCGCAACGAAGACTAGCCCCTGCTCGCTACAACTAGAGAAAGCTGCACGCAGCAACGAAGACCCAACACAGCCAAAAATAAATTAAAAAAAAAAAAAAGGCTGAACAAGCATGCTAACCTTACCAAAGATAATTCTGAATTACAGTGGCCACAGTGGAGACCTTTTAAGCTTAATAAGCTTATTCATTTATGAGATGTCCTAGAGAGAAAAGGGTCTCAGCTAAGCACTCATCATAAAGGGTAGAGGGAAACGTATTTTTCCTCCCGTACAGTTTCTGGTGACAATGATGGGACACCCCACTGGCTCCAGAGCCTGTAGAGGGAATTCTGTGAAAACTCACAGAAGCCAGCAAAGGGTGAGAATTCTTACCAAAGTCAGCTCCCTTAAATCTCTAGCTGTAGTGCCTGGTTGAGAGAGGAAGGTAAAATTTCACGTTGTCCCTTCCTTTCTAATTTCAGATTAGTAGGTCAAAAAAAGATCTTTTTTTCCTAAGAATTATATCTTTGAATTATGACTTATGAATCTGCTTTTGGGTAGTCATTGGTTATTGATCCTTTCCCTCCCAGGGACAGATATCGCCTTCTTGTTGTCTTATTTTGTGTCTTAAAAACTTGGCTTGGCAAATGTCAAGTTGGGGGCCCTCCAAAATGTGGCTGGACAGAAATGTGGGTTGTACCTCATTTGCAGCTAGATATGGCTGGACAGAAAAGTGGGTTGTACTCCACTTGTGGCTAGGGTCTTACCACTGTTACTGGCTGTCAGAGAATTGTCTAAGTCTTTCTTTCTTTTGGTTATCTTTTGCGGGGGCTCTGGACCTTGGGAGGGTAATATCTTTGGCACCCACTTTGGGGACGCCTCTTGCATCCAAAGGATTTGTTCAGTACTGCCAGGAATATTTACCATTTGCCCCAGCTGAAATCTCACAAGATATTTGACTTTTTTAATAGTTCTCTGGTCAGAAGTTGGCCAGATTGGAAGCTGATATTGAGAGCCTGATAGAAACTTTTTTAAAAGCCTTCTTCCCTAAGCTAAAATGAAACTCTGTCCCCAGAATGAAAGAAAAACATTTTGAAAGAAAAGCATTCCAAGACACATAGCTCTAAATCTAAAACACAGGAATCTTCTGATTTTCATCATAGATGAAGATATTCTCCCTGATCTAAAGAAGCAAGCTGAAGATAATATGGTCGGACGGGTATGCCACTCTGTATCACTCAGGTTACAATCCAATTCTTTGAGGAAGTAAAAACAACTATACTTGTCCTACAGATTTAGTCTTTACAAGAACAGAAATGAGGATCTAGGAACAATTTAAATCCCACTTACCCTTTTTGCTAATCCCAAAACCTCCCCTAGTCTTCTCAAAAGGCTTGTAGATATTGTAAAAGATCTGGACTTTGGGAACAAAATTTCTTCTTCGTGGAACTTGCATTCTTTCTGAAAATTAGGCCTGCAAAAAATCTGAGAAGTCTCTTCCACAAATATTAGTGAAAAGCTTGAGCCATCTGCCATCTGAGCAGATACACTTATTCCATCTGCCAGAAACACAACTCGGATCCCACTGTTCTTTTATAAACTAGTGAGTCTTACATTATCATACCTATCTCATGGCTAAAATTTGAAAATGAAAGCTATAATATCTCTGTCTGTATGTTTATGTATATTTTTGTATGTATATTATAAATGTGTGACATTTTTCTATGTCCAGGTGGTATTGCCAAAATTAATTTGTAAGAGAGCTCTATTTAATTGGCTTAAAGAAAAATAATTGCTTATCGAAGTAATTGTTCTCTCAGAAAATAGAAACTAACCCAAATGTTTTTCAAATTTACATGATCAAGGATAATCTTCAGTAAATAAAAGCTAGTGTAAGTTTGTTGGTTTAATTAAAATAGGCATGTCTTCAAGGCTTTCAGCATTAAATTTAGTGCAGACATGCAACTTTTATTCTACTGGAATTTACTAGTCAAATAACTTATCTCTGTTACAAAATTTGTCAGCAAGAAAAATAACTTTTAAAACAATGGTTAGATGTTTAATGTCTTGTGAAATATTCATGGGTAATCTAAACATGATTGCTTTTAACAAGTAAATTAAACAGATGTAAGAAGAATAAAAGTTTATAAATAAACTTTTGAACAGTGATGAGGTTTTATAAAATACAGTTTTTAGGATCCTTTGGTAACTTGAAACCTTAGAGTTTTGCTGACTTAAGTTAAATGGTGGAAATTAATTGACTATCTAGGTCATTTCCAATTAAAGTAAAATACTGAAACATTAACTAATCAACATATGGCTCCCTATCACAGAATAAACTAAAGATTGGGTCTCTCGGGCTTCCCTGGTGGCGCAGTGGTTGAGAGTCCGCCTGCCGATGCAGGGGACGCAGGTTCGTGCCCCGGTCCGGGAAGATCCCACATTCTGTGGAGTGGCTGGGCCCGTGAGCCATGGCCGCTGAGCCTGCACGTCCTGAGCCTGTGCTCCGTGGCGGGAGAGGCCGCAGCGGTGAGAGAGGCCCGCGTACCGCAAAAAAGAAAAAAAAAAAAAAAGATTGGGTCTCTCAGTAAATATATTTTGTGCCACATTGAAAAATTTACTATAAGGAAGAATGTACTTCTAGAAGTTATAAATAAATCTATAAATCTGTCAGTCCACAGATGCTAGTGTAATAGTTCTTAGTTCTCACTAGGAATTAAGCATTCTAAGGGTTAAGAATTCTAATCACTATATGTAATTTAAAACTACTTAGAAATAATAGGGGTGAAAAGAAACAACTGTATGAAAAGTAGGCAAGAAAAGTAAGATGACTGATTATTCCAGAATGAAAAAGAGGAAAAAAAAGAACAAAACCTGCGTGAATGTTAAAACGCTGTAGAAGGTTTGTGAGAAAGGAATCGTGGGAAAGAAATTTTATGTGTGGTCAAACTGGCTAAGATTGGAATGGATTTATTTAAATTTTTTTAAAGTGAGTTTTAATATCAAAGGTACACTGATGCAAAACTAGAATTTTTTTTTTTTTCTGTTAAAAGGATGAAAGTTTTTTAAGGTATTGTTCTGTTCCTGTTAAGAGATTTGGAAAGGTTTTTCTTTAACTTTTAAGTAATCTGTTTAGAAAGCAAAGATTTTGTGTTTTACTTTGCTTCATGTTGTCTTCATCAAGCCTTTGATTACTTAAGAAAACTGAATCTTCTCAATATTAAAAGAGCTAAGTTTTGCTCACAACTATGTAACCTTCTGTACTTGTCTTTAAAATCTTTTATTGTCACTTTGGTTAAATAGCTAATTAAGTATTGTTTCATGATGATCTGTGATCCTTTTAAATCAAGCGTCCAAAGCCTTTTGATATTTTTGACAAACGTCCCAAAATAAAATTCTAAATTAAGTCTTTTTTTTTTGCGGTACGCGGGCCTCTCACTGTTGCGGCCTCTCCCGTTGCGGAGCACAGGCTCCGGACGCGCAGGCTCAGTGGCCATGGCTCACGGGCCCAGCCGCTCCGCGGCATGTGGGATCCTCCCGGACCGGGGCACGAACGCGTGTCCCCTGCATCGGCAGGTGGACTCTCAACCACTGCGCCACCAGGGAAGCCCTAAATTAAGTCTTTTTGACCTCAAACTAATTTGGGGATTTTACAGAGGGCCCATGGAACATCTCAAAAAAACTGTTTTCTCTCCTTATAAAAAGAGAGATGTTAAACTAACTGGACTTATTCGGTATGTTAAATTACACGGAAAGCATTTTCAAATAAGGAGTAATAATTATGCTGTCTTTCTATGGATACATGGTATTCATATATGTTCCAGAAATTGTATAGAGTTCTGATTGTCCTGGTTTAGCATTTTCAGTTATAATTCTAGTTATTATCTTGAAATGCTGTATGTCACAGAAATAAGCAAATTTCCTTGTCAATTGCATTATAATGAATTGTCGTCAGATCTTTAACCACGGCCATTTTTATGTGTTTTGTTTTAGAGATATTGTTTCACTCTGCTTTTGTATCCTCAAGGAGACTCAAGAAAAGAACTCTGACAAGTACAGGTTTCTGATAACTTTCAGATCATAAAACAGAACTGGGTAAGAATTCTCAGAACTGGTGGAAAAAGTAGATTCAAGCAGAACAAGAATTAATTACACAGGACTGAATGAACTGATGAGGATGGTTATCATTTGTATGACTTTTTGTTTGAAAAATTGCTGGTTTTTTAAGATTTAGTTTTCCCAGATTTAAGGAAACTTTTCCTCTTAATCTATCTATGACTTGAAAGCAATTTGGTAAAGTATATCTTTTGGAACTAAGATAAAACAATTACTTTTCCCCCCTACCTGGACCCTCCAGAATTTGGAAACTTGGTGAGTATACTTATTTCAAGCAGTACAGTTATTTGCATAAATTCAACAAGAAACCGTTCTCGTAAAGGATACAAATGGAGGCTGGTTATATTACGAAGGCTTTGACCGGAATGTCATGTTTGAGAGAGATGTGCATAGACTCAGATGTGACCAGGCAGCTTTAAAGAGCTAAGTTTGACTTTATGGAGCCAATAAATCCCCCTGGGAAAATCGTCTTGGTACAGGGTTCCTGGCAGCTTTGCCAGCTGAGCAAGGAAGGTCACTTCCTGTCAGGCTCAATAACCTCAGGATATCTGGGGGACCTTGCGAAGAGAGGAATTCACCCAAACTACAGGTATGGCAGGCAGAATCATTAGTGAAATATTCCAGCAAAGCGGACTCAAAAAGAGCCTATATGGTCAGTCAGTATTCTTGCAGCACTTATGAAAACTGTCAGGCCACATTTAATGAAAACAAATTAGTTGTACTGTGATTATATTTGGTAAGAATAGGGGTGACTACAGGGAGAAAAATTACGTTTACACCTTTGTAGGTAGTAGATTCCAGTCCTGTTATTTGTCCTTAAGGTTTTGTTATATACCTGAAAACTGGACTGAATTCCAAATTCTTCTAGTTTCTTCAAATATCTGGCTACCACTCTCCAAACTAACATTTCCAATTTTCTCATGCCCTTTTGATTGGAATCACTAAGAACGAAGTCTGTCTTTGAACCTCCTTAATAGGCACTATACCAGGTCCTCCTCACTACCTAGACAGCAGCCAAACTTCAGGGATTTGAACCGTGGGTCCCCAACTCCCTATTATGAAGGACTCCTTCTTCAGACTCTTGGAACTGTACACCAGCTGGAGATCTAAAATGAAAATTGACTAGGGAGGTTTCTCCCAAGAAGCAGAGGACAGCTTGGGTAGGCAGCTCTCCCAAGATCATAGATCAAGATCTTCATCTCTAATATGAAACCTTTATTCCATTGCCTTTTTGCTGCTGATTGCTTTTCTCTCTGTTAATGTATGGGAAGGGAGTGTTCCTTAACTCTGGCAATGATCCCTGAATCTGCTGCTAAAGCAACAACTGCCCAACAAAAATCCTTAGACTCTCTGACAAAAGTTTATATGTGGTCAGTTGGCTTAAGAAAGTGACTCATTCAATGGGGTCTTTCTTTGACTTATTTGATTTTGATTGGTTTGGTTCTTGGGGACCATAGCTACAAACTGCACTCCAGACATTAGGAATTATCCTTCTAGGAATAATCGTAATAGTCTCCCTGGTGCTCTGTATTCTCCCAAAAGTTTTAAATGCATGTTTGCAGGCACTAATCACCAAGCAAATGATCTGTGTAAGGACAGAACATTGGAGCAAAGAGAATGACCAACTTAAAGAACATGAACACCACACAAAGATCCAGTAGTAACAGTGAGAACTCTGGAGTGGTAGCTGGGAGTGGCACTAATACCTTACATTTTTATCAAGTCTCTCAGATAAGCTGAGAGTCTGATCAAAAGGAGGAAACTGTTAAAAACAAAAACAAGACAATAAGCCCATAATGGAGTCACTTATGCTAAGCCCTGTGTCACCAAACCGAGACTTAACTTAATTACAGTTTTGGCTCTCCGAGAAATGGAATCTTAGGCTAGTCAAGCAGGAATCCCCCGGTCAGCACTACTTTGGTAATCTGCCTGATAAACCCTGTCCATCACCTAAAGGAAATTAACTTTCAGCAATCCACCTGTTTTTTTGCCCAGCATAACTTTCTTATTCCTGCTCCCTTCTGGCTATAAATTCTGTGTAGCCCCTCAGAGCTCCTTTCTATCTGCTAGATTGGATGCTGCCTAATTCAAATCAATTTTTGCTCAGAGAAACTCTTAAAATTTTTAACATCCCTCAGGTTATCTTTTAAGAGTGCCTAGTATAACTGTTGGCCCATAGTAGACACTCAATAAATTATTTTGACTAATTGAACCAGGAAGAACGCTTGGCAATTATAGGATGGATATTTGGGGTCATATAAAAAGAAATTTCTAGTAATAAATATTGGGCAAAAAAAAAAGTATTAATCTGTCTGAATTAGGGTCTAGCCCAGGGCCCACCAAGAAAGGACATTCTATTAACTAACCCCCAGCTTCGGACTGAGCTCTGAAGTGTTTACCACTGGATAAGAGAGGAAATGAGAGGTATGGAAGTCAGGCAGAATAGATAGAAAGAATAAGAGCTAACAGTGCATAATACATGCCAGGCACAGTCCAGGACACTTTACATATATTAGCTTATTTAATCTTCACAACAACCGTCTGAGGGTCATTACTCCAGTTTTTAGAAAAGGAAACAAACTCTGAGAGGTGAGGCAACTTGCCTAAGTTCATGTAGCCATTAAGTAGCTACATTGTTTCTCAGCATAAATATAATCAGTGCCCTGGAGAAGAGAACTAAACAAAATAACACCAGATGTATTTAAAGGAATAATTCAAGAAAAACGTTGAGAAACAAAAGATTTGAACTTATGTATCGAAAGTACACACTGTGTCCCTGGAAAAGCTTGATAGAGAATCAATATTACCAAGACAATAAAGTTACTAGGCTTGAAATATAAAGAAAGGAGGTAAAAGCAAAGCCGAGTTTTAAAAAAATACCAAATTTCTCTTATAAAAAGAGAGAAATCAACTGGCTTCCCATTACTCTATAGCAAGGTTCATCACTAGAAAACACTTGAGCAATATCAAGAGTCTAACTTAAGAATTTCACATCCAACCTAACTGTCACTCAAGTATAAAAACACAAACACTTTTGGTCCTACAAGAGCTTAGGTAATACATTCCCCATGAGCCTTTCTTGAATAAGCTACCAAAGAGTAAACTTCAGCCAAGAAGTGAATAATGATGAGATGATGGCAAAAATACTGGAATCGAATCCAATTTTCCACAGAATTAGGTACAAAACAACTGAAAATGTTATAAATGACAACTTAGAAATTATATAATTAGCCAAAATAAAAGCAAAAAGGAGAAATAAGTTGAAAGGTAATACTGGTACCCTGGTTTCCTCATGTTTTATGGTGGGGGATCAAAAGATGTTCTCTAAAACTGATCAATTAAGAATGCTTTAATTTAAAACAAACAATAACACAGTCAGAAAAGAAAACAAATTACATAGCTGCCCTTTCAGGTTAGGCTAATAAAGTTTTTTCAGTCGTTTCCTACTGGGATAAAGGAAGATGTATTTAGACAAAGTCCAAATGAAAAGAGGCTATATCTGCATATGTGATGCAGGAGATAAATGAAGAGACAAGCTTGTACCATCTATTCCAGTGGAGTCCTGGGGGTATTCTTACTGATTCTGATTGAAGGTAGAGGGCAGAAATAGAAAGTCCCTCATATTTAAAGCTATGGATGGGCTAGGTGAGGTGTAGGAGACAAGGCATAGGTCTCATATAAGGGATAAAAAAGAGATCGTAGATGACAAAGATGGAGGGGTAGCAATAATGTATGGATGAGCGCTTTAGAGAAATTTAAATAGAATATGAGCTATTGAAATAGTTTTATACACAATTTAAGTACCAATTTAAAGTTTAACAAAATTTGCACCACTGCTCAAAACTTCTCCTCCAGTGCAAAGAGCTACCTCATCACCTTCCAGCAACATCCTACCTATACTTCATGATTCAAGTGAATCCTGTCCCCACTAAGAAGCCTTGATCAGCTTGACTGCAAGGGAAATCTGCACTGCCTCTGTATGCTAGGGCTGTAATGCTGTCTCTATCCTGCCCAACTCAAGGGGCCATTGATTTTAAACCCTCTCTTGACAACATCTTCTAATCCCTTCACCCTATATTCACTCACTCCGAAAGCCAGCAAATGTTTTTGAACAAAGAGGTACAGATGTTGAGTATCTGCTGCGGGGGATGAGAGAGGTAGCTGAACAGACATTGAGAAAGACGTGGAATGACATTCACACCTCGGCTGAGGTTGAAAGCAATACATTTTTAGACATGACCAGGTGTGGTTGTGGGTAAAGAGGTCCACACTTGGATCTAATAGGCTATAATCTCCTACCTTCCTGGTTTTGAATTCTAGCTCTATCGCTTCCTACAAGCTGCAGGTCACAAACTCAGCTGTGCACAAGATACAACGTTCCTTATTACTATGTCTTCCCTGCTTCCCCAGAGCTGTGTCTATGCTGTGAGGGGCTTACTTGGTACCAAGGCATCAGCAGACAGCCAGGGCTGGGGGTGGGGCCTCTGCTCCTGGGTGATTCTACCTGTCCTCACTGGCATCCCGGTAAAGAGTTTTTGTTTCTACGTGGTTTTCTGTCTAATCCACACGCAAGGCTGTGTCGGGCCAGTTTGCCTAAGCCCCCTTCTCCCAAGTCTACCCTGAGACATGGAACCTCAGAGTCCACCAAAGGTGGTCCAGGTCCCTTTGCTTTCAGATCCCCTTGAACTGTACATATTTTCTTCTTGCTGCCAAGGGCTCAGCTTGAGGGAGAGGAGGACAGAGATCGATGTCAAGGTCTCCACTTCCAGAGTCCACTCTTCCCTCCTCCCTCTTCTCTTCCCTCTTCCTGGGCATATGTTTGAGTCTTGGTTTGGAGGGGAGGGAGGGATTGATCGTGAGGTGCTCATCATTCAATGCATCCGGCCCTCTCAGCCTAGGCTTTTGAGACTCAAAAGCCAGTAATTGATTGATATTCATTGTGCCAGCCCTTCTCAGAGCAAATAAGAATATTTTAGCTGAATGTGCGGTGGGGGAGGACCACTCCCCACTGGAAGACCACTCCCAGGCTCAATTATTTGCAAGGAGCACTGATAGGAATCTCCATAAAGTTGTACTCGTGGCTATGAGGCGTTAGAATGAAAACTACATACAAAGCAAAAGGTACGTGGGAAATCAAGTGCAAGCATCCAAGACTCCTTTCCCAGTGGAGTCACACAGGTTGTGCTTAATTCCCCCAACAATGGGTTATGAATACCCATGTGAAGTGTCGTCTACAAGGGAAGCTCATTAGAGAGTCAGTGCCCAAGGATTTTGTTGGGGGCTGGTCATGCAGGCACCCTCTGCCTCGCAGGCACCAAAATCCAAGACTCCCAGAAGGAAAGCAGGTGTTCGGCAGAAACCACATTGTTCGTACAAATAGTTTAGACACAGTGAGGCCGCTCTTTTCAGTGAAAGTGGTGGGAACCTCCCAAAATCCGAGTTACCAGACAACGGCCAAGGGCCAACCTTGTAAGCAGGCTGAGAGGAAGACCAGGGGATAAGCCTGAGTTAATATTTCAGAATATTATTTTGTTACTCCCAGTTTATGGAAAAGCAAATAGAAGCTAGGAGAAGTAGAGGAACTGTTAAAAACAAACAACCAAAAAAGCAGTAAAGCTTATATGTAAAATTCCTAATTGCTCACCATTCCTGCCTCTATATCCTGTCCCTCACCTTGTTTTTACCCTTATATCCCATCCTGCATCAACTTCGTTACTTGTTCTTTAATCATTCTTTCAAATCTCCTTCAACCTTTTTCTATAGAAAACGCGCTGAATCACTTGAGTGTTCTTTCCGGCCCCCTTCACCACCCCCCTGAGCTCCTGGAAGGTAGTTATGTCCTCTTGCACATCCTCATAACCTAAGTCAATGAGTAATAGCATCTGTGAAAGGAAAAGCATTTCAAGATCAGAAACACAGTACCTCTGAGAGCACTCAGAGCATACCTGAGTCGTCAACACAGAAGAGCATACCTGAATATCGTCAAGGCCGGGTGACAGCTGGTGATGCCACTTTCTCCACCTGACCTGGCGTTCCATTTAGTCCCCAGTCCATCTTCTCATATGTGGGGCTCAGCAAGACTGTCCATTAAGTCATCCATTTATTTGAGAGGTCTGTCCTTAAATGAGAGAAGTGCCCCAGATGTAGGTGCATTGGTCATCAGCTGGCTGCGTCCAGGACGGGGGCTAAGGAGAGGAGAACCGGAAGAAAAACAAGCAAGAGTTGTAGTTTTTAAATTTTATTTATTCCTTTTTCTATTCTTTTTAAAATTCTTTTCCCATTTAGGTAACTACAGAATATTGAGCAGAGTTCCCTGTGCTATACAGTAGGTCCTCGTTGGGTATCTACTTTAAATATAGCAGTGTCCATCCCAAGCTCCCTAACTATCCCTCTCCCCGACCCTTCCCCCGCAGTAACCATAAGTTCATTCTCTAAGTCTGTGAGTCTGTTTCTGTTTTGTAGATAAGTTCATTTGTATCCTATTTTTTTTAGATTCCGCATATAAGTGATATCATATGACATTTGTCTTTCTCTGCCTGACTTACTTCACTCAGTATGATAATCTCCAGGTCCATCCATGTTGCTGCAAATGGCATTATTTCATTCTTTTCAAAAAAGCAAGAGTTATCAAAAGACTCCTATAAATCATGAGCTGCGAGTGACTGCTCCCCTGGCTTGACCTGGCGGCCACTGCCCTCTGGCATCCTATGTTCACACCCTGCACTTCCAAGGGACCATCACCTGTCTGGACACCTGAACCGGTGTCAGCACGCGAGTAACACACAGGGGCCCTGATTTCTCAGCGAAGAGAAACCAGGAGCAGAGGTTTACCTTCACAAACAGTAGGCAGTCGCACACGATGACAAGTGACCAGAGTAAGAGGTAACCAGTAGATTTAAAGGAAACATCAGTAATACATGTAGTGTGCATCCAGGAGAGGGAGCAAATTGTTGGCTGGAGAATTTTCTTTCTAATTAAACAAGTAATGTATGCCTGCATTTAGTCCTATAAATGAAAATGTATTCACCACAGAGGCATGAATCCTATTAGGCCCTCCTGTACACAAACTGTATGGGTGATTACCACTGATTACTGTACTATTAGAGACTTGTATGTGGAGTGGCTTGATTGGAGCATGCCTGGCTCCTGAAAGGGCTCCCATGTGCTTTGCCTGAATTGTGGGGAATCAGCAGGGCTTCACATTGCCTGGCAATTCAATTGTAGGTTCGAGTAGTTGCAGGTTTGGGGATGTAGATGCACACCATCAAATGGAATGCTTTCTTTACTCGGGTCAGAGAAAGGGAAAAGATGTCCGTGGTGTCAAGGAGGCCTCAAGAGCCTCTTACCTTGAGTGCAGAGCCTGTGTGCAGACCCACCTGGCAGGTACCTCCCCAGATCACTGAATGATGCCTTTCCAGTGGACTCAGAGACTATGGTCACTTTTACTCTGTATCATTCAGGAAAATCACGCCTGCAGCCTAAGCTGCTCCCTCTAGACATTTGTATCTCTTCAGAAATCACAAATGGAGGTAGCCCAGGGAAGTAAGCTAAGGTCACCCGGGCTTTCACGACCATGCCTCTCCTTCCTGACCTGCAGACAGGCTCTGCAAGCTGCCTCTGACCACATCTTCTCCTTCCAACTCATTCACTCCCTCTTTGCTCTTCCTCTGACATGGACTCTGGCTCTCCAACACTTATATTTCCTTCCATCCAAAACACGTGTGCTACCCCTATGTTCACGGCAGCACTATTCACAATTGCCAAGACATGGAAGCAACCTAAGTGCCCATTGACAGATGAACGAATAAAGATGTGGTACATATATACAATGGAATACTACTCAGCCATAAAAAATGAAAGAATGCCATTTTTAGCAACATGGATGGATCTAGAGATTATCATACTAAGTGATGTAAGTCAGAAAGACAAATACCATATGATATCACTTATATGTGGAATCTAAAATATGACACAAATGAGCTTCTCTATGGAACAGAAACCAACTCACAGACATAGAGAACAGACTTGTGGTTGTCAAGGGGGAGGGGAGGGATGCAGTGGGAGTTTGGAGTTAGCAGATACAAACTATTATATATAGGATGGATAAACAACAAGGTCCTACTGTATAGCACAGGGAACTATGTTCAATATCCTGTGATAAACCATAGTGGAAAAGAATATTTTAAAAAAAGAATGTATATGTGTGTATATATATATATATATATAACTGAATCACATTTCTGTATAGCAGAAATTAACACAACATTGTAAATCAGCTATACTCCAATAAAAAAATAAATTAAAAACAAAAACGTGAGGTACGCAAAGGGCCACACATATGAAATAATCAGAATACACAAATGCATAGTGTCTCAGTCAGCTCAGCCTACTATAACAGAATACCATAGACTTGGTGGCTTTAACAACAAACACACTTCTCCCAGTTCTGGAGGCTGGGAAGTTCAAAATAGAGTGCTAACAGGTTCCATGTCCAGTGAGAACTCACTTCCTAGCTTGCAGGTAACTAGCTGCCTTCTCACTGTGTCCTCACATGGCCAACACATCAGAGAGCCCTCATCTTTTCCTCTTCTTATAAGGACACCAATTCCATCATGGGGGCCCCACCCTCATGACCACATCTAAACTGAATTACGTCCTACACAGACGTGGAGAACAAACTTAAGAACAAGGGGGGAAAGCTGAGGGTGGTGGTGGGATGAACTGGGAGATTGGGATTGACATATATACACTAATATGTATAAAATAGATAACTAATAAGAACCTGCTGTATAAAAGTAAAATAAAATAAAATTCAAAAAACAAAGCAAAAAAATAAAATAAATCAAATTGAATTACGTCCTAAAGGTCCCACCTCCTAATATCATCCCATTGAGGGTTAGGGTTCCTGCACACGCGTTTTAGGAGGACGCAAAAAAACAATCCACAACACACAGAGACAGAAAGCAATTTTGTCGTCGCTAAGGATTGGGGGAAGGATTAGGAACTCCTTAAAGGGTACAGTTTCCTTCTGGGGTAATGAAAATGTTCTGGAACTAATCAGAGGCAAAGGTTGTATAACATGGTGATTGCACTTAATGCTACAGAATCGTATACTTTAAAATGGTTAATATAGTAAATTTTGTTATGCATGCTTTACCATCACCACCACAACGAAACGCTTGTCCTAACGTGGGATTAGTTTACATGATTAAAACAATTAGGGTTTAACTGTGAGTGGTTGATAATCCTATGCTTTTAATCACTTTTGCCAAAGCCTGAAGCCAAAGGATCAACTAGCAGTAGGAATTTCACAGGTATTAGAATCGATAGTCCAGAGTATCTCTCATTTTTGACCTTCAATTATACCATCACACCACAGTCACTATACCACTGCAGTGGCTCACTATTTGGTTTATATATAAATTATGTGAGAATATATTTTCTCTCTCTCTCTCAGGTTTCTGGGTTGGTAGGAAGGGCATTTTTACGGGCAATTGTTGCTGGTTAATTCAACAAACTCAGTCTTAACAGGCCTTGTCCTTCCCTCCGAATTACTAAATCAAGGATCTGTCTCCATCCAGCCAGTGACACCTGCTCTGCTCCTCTTAGATTGAAACTTACCCCTTTATACACAGACACCCACTCCCCTCCCTCTCTTCCCATAGTCTCATTCTTCCCCTATCAGCCCCATCCCTACCTACACCCTCCTTTAAACCCGTCAGAGCACATTTCTCAAATCATTACAAACAACTTTTTCATACAAATAGATAATGAATACATGTCAGAATTTTATTTACCTCTTTACTGAGGAAACCAGCAGAATGACAGGACTGATTTGATGGAATATGAGAAATCGGGATTTATACAACCCATGGGGAAAAGAGGGCTGAAGTAAGACTGCCAAGGTAGGTACAAGACTAGTTAATGTCCTACAGGGTAATAAAACCTTTGGGCTTGTCTTCTTCTTTTCCAAGCAGAAAAAAAGGAAAATCATCACGCCTTACCGGTTTTCTGCAAATTGGCCTGTAACTGTATAGGACTGTGAAATGTCTGAGCCTAAATCAGTTTTCGGTCATAGCCAGTTACAAACCCGAGAGAGTCAGATGACCCTCCTGTGGACATATTAGAAAAAGCTCTAATATGGCACTGAAAGTTCATGTTACCATCTTTTTGGCCTTATTTCCAAGTTTTGCATTTTTTTTTTTGAACAAAGCTTTGCCATATGTGTTTTTTTTTTCTTTTTTTTTTTGATGTAACAACCTGACTCAGCCGCGGTCCCCAGCTACAATCAAACACGAATCTAGGCGTTGCTCGTCAGCTGACTTTAAGTAAAGGATGTTATTTTGGATAATTTGGGTGAGCCTGATTCAATCCATTGGAAAGCCATAAAAGCAGTGCTGGGGCTTCCCAGGGAGAGAAACAGTTCCTCCGGTGAACTACGGCTTCAGACTGTCCATGACCCTCCCTCCCTGATGGCATGCATGCCCAGTGGATTTTGGACTTAGCCAGCCACCACAATCACATAAGCCAATTTCTTGTAATAAATTAATAAAAATATATCCTCCCTACTGGTTATGTTTTTCTGGTTGAATCCTGACTGATACACTTCTTTTGTGTGATGTAAATCCATTGTTCTTCTAAGAGCAAACTCCCATCTTCACAAAGTAGAACCAAGTATCTTCCAAAAAGTAGGTATTCTTTAAATGTCTGCTGGCTCACACCAACCAGGAAATATCCTCTACTACCAAGTCTCAAGAGATGGGTCAGCTGATACTTAATGAACAAAAGCTGACCAAACAGAAATTGACTTATACTGTCCAGAGGAAAGAATAATGACTCTTTTTTCCTTGAATGAGAAGAGGCATTAACAAAGTCTCCCTCCTTGACCAAACTCCAGTCAGGGTCCCTTAAGCTTGCTTCTTGACTAGACCTAGTCCTTGCCAGCCAAGCCCACTTTTAGCAAAGAAACCTGCCAAGACAGCTTTTTGAGAATCCCCTACCCTTGATACTCAACCAAGTTCCTCTTCCAAAACCCTTGAAACCTAACCAAGTTCCTCTAAATAATTTTCCATGCACTCCCTCACCGGGCGCAGTGGCTATGCATCCCCACTGTCCCTGTTGTATTTGGAATTGAGTTCAATCTCTCTCCCCCATTGTGATAGTTTTGAATAAAGTCTTCCTTGGCATTTTAAACAAGTGTCAGAATGATTTTTCTGTAACGGTACTAAAAAATGTCTGCCCTTACCTCATGAGGTTCCCTTTATGTCTCCATCAGAACAAAAGGTGTGATTTTTCTCTAGCATCACTACGATGCTGAGAGAAGAGGGCACATTCCTTAATAATGACAACACAGCACGTATTGAACATTCACTTTTGCCAGGCTCTGTCTTGAGTATTTTACAAGGATTATCTCCTCGCCCCATACTTCTGCCCAGACTTTCAGTAGTCCCTGCCTGCAACTGACACCATGAGCTCAATATCCTCATCTGGTTTGTCTATGGATCTTGATACTCTGGGAATTCACCGCATTTTCTTGCTAGCATCATGAATATCCAGCAACGTGAATATCCATGTCCGTGGTGTTTCAGTACTTGGACTTTCTCATCTTGAAGTGGATCAAGTTTGCCTTTGGTTCCTTCAGCCATACCAGCAGGCCCCGGTGCCCTATTCTAGGTATCATTCTCCACAGGAATCCCAAGCCTTCGGGAACTCACTACTGTTAAACTCTGGCTAAAGGATCTATTCTATATCTGCGTTTAGCTACGTGTGACTTAACTCCAGAGGCTGGCATTTGAAACACCTCTCTCATTGAGGGTGTTAAGGCTTGGTTTTCTTCTTTAGGAACTCCAGGTACCAGATGAGAGGTTTAGGGGCAGTATTGTTTCAAAGGTAGGAGAGGAAGACTTTGCCAGGGCACAGGAAAGCTTGCTCTGGACAGTTAATCCCATCTCCATGTGCTGACATCTGCAGAGCATAGAAGTCATAGACAGACAAATCAATATGCGAACATCTTTGGAAAATGGATAATCACTGAGTACTGTGCAGAAGTGTTTAGGTATGAACGAAAGTTGATTTATGTTAAACTTTTACCCCTATAACTATTTTGATGCCATGACCTTGGTCCATGACACATCAGCCTGGGCCCAGCTGACTTGATAAAAGGAATGGACTCAGAGATGCAAGAGCCTTTCTGTCACTTTGCGGTACTGTGAAGGTCTCTGGGAAAGTGGCCATGGAGACACTCAGGGTCCTGACAATAACTCCATCCAGGTGCTAAGACGGGATCCCAAGTCCCACACACCAACACCTGGCAGAGGCCATCTGTAAACCAAGCAGCAGGTCAACAGGAAATATCATTTAAACCCATACTCATAAATAACATCAACAAGAGCAGTGCCTCTCACTCACCAGACAGAGCCCCCTTCCTGGAATGAAGAGCTCAGTAAAGAGTCCAAGATGATCAAGCACTTGCCAGCAGGTCCTCCTGGAAAGCTCGTCTTCCTGGGGCTGGAATGGCTCCCAGCAGCACAACTACAGCTGCACAGCCTGCTTTTTAACAAAGCCTTCCGAGGAAGAGAGCAAGCCAGGTGGGCCTGTCCGACCCACTTAGCCCAGGTGGGACCGGCACCGGGCATGTCAAGGTTCTGTAATTAACCGTTCACTGCTGCCTTCCACAAACTAAAGCTGTAATTTCCCAAGACTATCCAAGGTGACACAGGCTCCTCTTCTAAAGGCATTAATTAGGAACATCTCATTCCCTGTGGCAGGGGTGGAGCAGATCTTTCCAACTGGAGTGTGTATTTATTTAGAGCTATTACCACATAATATTTACAAGATACTTAACATGCATTAATTACCCTGTAATGAACTCTATGGCTATAATATCCATGTTCTGTCAGGACTGTAAAATGCACCCCTCCCCCCTCACCAAACACACACTTTTTAAAGATCACCTTGGGGGGAAGAAAAAGAAAAATTAAATTTAATTGCATGCCCATTAAATGCTTATTTTTAATAGAAAACTTGCAAATGATGTGAAAATGCAAAACAGGGTACACAGTAAATCAAAGGCAGATAACACTTCTAGACGCACTCTACTGTTTTTATGAGCATGTTTTACAATCCATTCATTATGCTGTCTGTCCTTTTGAAAGCTGGTTATTATACAGCTCATACAAAGAAACATGTGAATGGCTGTGCAATAAGCCATGAAAATCAGCACAAAACTGAACATTTCTGCTGTTATTTGAATCCGCCTCCCTCAAATCTCTGCCCGGAGAATTCTTACAGGAGGCTCATCCTTGTAACACCCACTCAAAGCCTTGTATCAAGGAGAGAGAGGGGAAGACTTGCCATGCAGTTCATGACTCAAGATGGCGGTCATCCAAAGAATGTTCAGCAGCTGTCCTAAGTCTTTAGGTGGCGGCGTTTTCTCTGGAGGCTAAGAGATGAAGTAAGGAGATCAGGCTTGCACAGAATGATCCGCCTCTTAGAATCCCAGGTCACCCCCTGTATATTCCTCCCCCGAGATAAGTCATCTTTATGTTACCCAGGGCATATCACCATCCAGGCTATCTTTCGATCATGGGAGCATCCGAACTCATTGAGCAGAGTTGAACTGATTCAGTTTTCAGGAAAACCTTCCTAATTGAAGACAGAATCTTGTTTCTCTATGAACTCCACTCCTTTGTTCTAATGTTGGCCTCTGGGCATAAAAGACTTTACTCCGTCTTTTACTTGCTCAGCTTTTCAGTATTTTGTAACAGGCATCTAATGCCTGAGAGAGTTCAACTTCTTGGTGGTGTGAAGAATGTCTTTACCTTGTTAGAGGTCATGGGCAAAATAGGTAGGGTTACTTGGAAATTTACCTATGGATAAATAGAGAAACCTGAGCTTCCAGACCCATGGCTGTTCACAGTGGGCCTCCTTTGCTAGGATTCCCCACTGCCCACCCATAAGATGGAGGTGTCTGTCTCCCTTTCAGATTCTTGATTTGTCTCTTTGGTGGCAGTCACCTGCCTGGAGTCTATCTCAGTACATTTGTGCATTTCCTAGTTACAGCTTCCAGTTTATGATAAATGCAGGGAGCTTCTTTTATAGAGCTTACAACTCCTGACAAGCATGCAATAAAAGTATGAAATGAACATCTTATTCCAAGAGAAGGATTATAGACAAGAGGACTAGTTGACACGAGTACATGCTGTAAATGATCCAAACAAGAGGAAAATTGAATACATTTCCTAGGTAATGCCCAAACATTGCTTATTTTATGCTGCTGAAAAAATGTGAAAATTATATATTGAATTGTCTCTTACTCACAAAAAGAAATACCATGGCATACTATTGACATCCCTTTGGGTTGTATTTCTTGGAGCATGAAATTGACAGCATTTATTCAACAAACATATATTGACATCCATTTTGTGCCAGATACCATGCTAGATGCTGGGGCAGGACAGCTGTGGATACTGCCCTAGAGGTATTCATGAAGGACACATATAGAACGATTATAATGTATTGTGTGCTATCATCAAGCCACTTCTGATTTGCCAAGAAACCACAGAGAGGAGAGTAACCAACTCAACCTGGCACAGCTGAGGAAACCTTGCAGAGGCAATGACAGGCCAGCTGGGTATGAAAGGGCAAATACGAGCAGATAAGGGTAGGAAAGATAGTCCATGCAGAAAAGGCAACTAGTCAAGGCCAGTAGAGTGAAAGAACATGGCAAATTCAGCAACAATGCTAGTCCGTTTATGATGGAAATTTAGGGGCACGTGAGAAAGCAGAGGAGGAACAGGCTGATAAAGTAGTTTGGGTTTATGTCACGCAAGGCCTTAGATGCCTTGCTGAGGCATTTGAGGTAAATAATGGAAGAGATATGGAACAATTTGAATTTGTTTTTGTTTTTGGGGGGTTTTTTTGCAGTACGCGGGCCTCTCACTGTTGTGGCCTCTCCCATTGCGGAGCACAGGCTCCGGACGCGCAGGCTCAGTGGCCATGGCTCACGGGCCCAGCCGCTCCGAGGCATGTTGGGATCTTCCCGGACCGGGGCACGAACCCGTGTCCCCCGCGTCGGCAGGCGGACTCTCAACCACTGTGCCACTAGGGAAGCCCTCAAAAAAATTTTTAATGAAAAAAAATTTCTTAGCACAGAAGGGGGCTCTGGAAGTCTCCTCCTGTCCTGGATATTAACCTTTGTAGCTGTTAGAGGTAGGGCAGCTGGTAGGTGATGCAGGGGAGGGATCATAGTAACAGAAAGGCGCTTGGTAAAGGCAGCGACTGTCAATCACGTGGGCCGATTGTCATGGTACGGACAGAAGCATTAACATTATCATAATGCCCTGACATTAAGGTTTTCATAATTCATTAATGATGAGATTATTCATGTTGTGCCATTTGGGTGTACCTGATCCACCCCACAGTGCCGTTCCCCTCCTGTCCTCTGTCCAGAAGATCCCACGCCTAAATACAACCAGCTTGACCAGAGAACCTGAAAATCTCCACCCTGTTTAGACTCAGTTCTTTACTCAAATATGGATTATTTAATTATATGTGGCTACACACAGTGTTCAAGTCTGGTTTTTCCATTCTGAAAAATCACTTTCCACATCCTTGTACCTGGTACATAATATGCAACAATAAATATTTTACTAAGAGAATGGAAGCATGGCAAGGAGGAAAGACACTGGAAAAGAAAACTGAGCGATCTGAGTTGTGGTCCAGACCACTGCACAAGCAGATTATTTGTTAAGTTACTTCCTTTCCCTAAACCTCAGCTTCCTGACGTCTGAGATGAAAATATATAAAAGCTTCATTATTCTCAGCCTTTACTAGGACGGATTAAATAAGAAAAGAGAGGCAGAAAGCCAACAATCTGGTGATTTCACAGTCCTATCCAAAACGTCTGCTACCTTCTTCAGAAGTTTCTGGAAAATCCAGGTGGGGGCTCCACTTCAAGTGAGTGAGAGTTGATTTATGATTTAGTCCAAGGGCCATGAGAAACTCAAGGGTCTAAATTGCCGTTTCCTTGAAATGATTCCATTATTTCACATTTCACGCGAACTCACGTGAAATGAGGCAAAAGCCGGCTCTCATGGAAACCCCAGTGAAGCAAAACTGCTGATTCTCACGAGCCTCCAACACGTGCCTGATGAATCTGCTGACACCACCTAAACCAGAGCCTCTCACAAGGTTAACAGGAGCCCGTCAACAGGGGGGAAGATGGAAAAGTGTCTCCTGACCTACATTCTGGGAGCCAACCCAGGTCATTTTTCTATCAGTCTCTGAAAACAGACTCAGCCTGATGTCGCACCCTGGTGTCAACCTCCCCAAAGTGAAAGCTGAAACTTCAATGCTTAGCATATAAGTTTTAGTCTTTTAGAACGTTTCAGATGATGCCAAACAGTCAAGGGTATTTTAAGGCCTCCAGAGAAGGGGTAGGGGTGTCGTTAGGGGAGCAATGAAAGATAAGCAGCATTTCTTGAGAAATGCCATGCGATGGTTGTACTTTACATGTGACGTCTTGTTTAAACCTACCCTCAGAGTCACTATTCTACAGCTGAGGAAACAGAGCCTTAGAGAGAGATTAAAATGTATATGTTCTGAAATTCTTAACTGACTTAATCAAGAGCAGCTGATATCATCCAGAAAGGAACGTGCAGATCATTTTGGAACCCGATTTAAAATGCCAGTGAAGTTTTTGTCCATTCTTTCTTTTCTGCTAGGTAAGATCACATCTTGCAAACTCTTCTGTAGAGGTTAGCAACATTTCAGGGGTATTTGCTAAAGATCTATCACGTTATTCAGAGGGAATAAAGAAAGGAGACCAAAGGTTTCTGATGCACTGTGAACTCTCATGAGACTTTTAGGACACAGGACTTTCAGGAAGTGGACTTTTAGGAAAGAGGAAATGGACTTGGGCTTTGAGGAAAGTGGATTTTCAGGAAAGAGGAAGTGGACTTTCAGGAAAGCAGAAATGCAGCTGGGAAATTTTTGCAAGTAGGGTGTCACAGTAAAAATTGTAAAATTGTTAAGAGACAGGTATAAAATGGACACAACTTTGGAAATCTCAGCTTTTACAAAAATCCCGAGTCTTTTGCCAACAAAACCATGTGGGGTCAAGAACTGGAGGAAAAGCATACAGCGCTGCGATATTAAGATTAGGACTTTTTCACCTACAAAATGGGTGTTAGAAAAGTTGTCCTTCACCTGCTGAGGATGACTTATAAGAGGGGTGCCATGCCTCTGTGGTGGGCTACATCATCCTCCCTGATAGGCTGCACATTCCTGGTCCATGAGTCGGGAGAGGGGCTTCCAGAAAGTGTGGGAGAAGAGATGTGCTTGGTGGTAGGGAGTGGAGACTCTCTTCCCTTCTTTCAAGATTTGAGTCAACCTGGAAGGGAGGATTCTGAGCTGCTCAGGAGACGCCCTTGGGCAGTGCTACTGTAGATAAACACACGTCCCTGACTGCCTGGGTTTTCTCAAAGGGACGGTAACTGTGACAAGGAGGCGATTTGAGAAAGCTCAGTGACAGCTTTGGGAGCTGCCTGTACTACTCTTTGACCAAAACCCAAAAGACGGAGACGGGGGTGGGGAGGAGGGAGAGGGGGAGGAGAGAGCAGTTAGGTTAGCTTTGCCAAATCAGCACGATGCGCCTACTACAGAAAGCTGAAACCAGAGGGTGAGCAGAAGATACGTCAAAACCAGGTTTCTGTAGGAAAAGGGGCAGCATATAGCCAGGTTGATGAATGAAGCTGGCCAGATGGGAGGTGCCAAATCAGAGCACAACGCTTATGTAAGCCCAGTCCTGGTGCCCAAACCCAAAGTCAAAGAGAAACTGACACTTTGCCTTCAACTCTTTTTTTTTTTAGTTAGTTGCGGCATGCAAACTCTTAGTTGCGGCATGCATGCAGGATCTAGTTCCCCGACCAGGGATCCAACCCGGGCCCCCTGCATTGGGAGTGTGGAGTCTTACCCACTGGACCACCAGGGAAGTCCCTTTACCTTCAACCGTTTAAATGGAAACATTTTTTTCCCCAGGAAAGCATATTATTAGATCCAGTAGAATATCCAGGCTGTTGTCTCTTGTACTGATCCACACAACTGCCCATTCACCTATAATCACCATTCCCCTACTCTCGTGTTTCTGGTTATCTACTGCTGCATCATGACCCACGCCAAAGTACAGTGATGTAAAATGACCATTTTATTTCGCTCAGCCTGTGGGTCAGGAAGACAGCAGGGTGCAGTGGGAATGGTTTGCGTCTACTCCATGATGCCTAGGGCCTCAGCTGGGATGACTCAGATGGCGGCGGTGGGGGCGCGGGGGGGGGATGACCTCTGAGGGCTGGAATCATCTGGAAGCTCTTCACTCACATATCTGGTACCTGGTCTGGAATGACTCTGGCTGTCATCAGTGGCAAATGTTGTTCCAAATGTGGCCTCTCGTGTCTTGGGCTTCCTCATAGCATGGTGACCTCAGGTTGGTCAGTGGTGGCTCAGAGATCCAAGAACGAGTGTTTCAGCAAACAAGATGAGAGCTATCTGACACAGTGTCACTTCCATTGTACTCTATAGGTCAAAGCAGTCACAGTCCTGCCCAGATTCCATAGGAGAGTATGGAAGAACTTGTGGCCATGTTTTAAAATTGCCACTCTTCTCTTCTTGGGCATCTCTCTCTTGCCCTGTCTCTTCATGCCAAGATTTTGACTCTTCTCTGAACCCTTTCGTCTTGACATATCTGTATATGCATCTCCTGCATTCTTCCTCAGACATAATTCTGTTTTCTTTATTTCCAAAAGCTATGGGTAAACGGTCCCCAGGTTTGTATGACTTGGGCTGGCCTCAAGTTGATCTATGCTAAGTTTATTATACTAAGTCCTGTGCACGCATTATCTTATTGGATCCTTATTAAAACTCCCTGATGAAGGTATAATTATTTCCTCATTTAAAAAGTGAGGAAACAGAAGCTTGACGAGATTAAGTAATCTGTCCAAGGTTCCACAACTAAGTAAGTGGTAGAACCTCAATTTAAACGCTCAGTCTTAATCACCAGGCTATACACTTCTCTCACCAGCGCTCTTCAGTGAATACTTGCAGCTCTGCATACCTAAGTGTGCAGAATAGGATTATCTTTCCTGCCATCCCTGCAACATAGTTGGTTGGGGCCATGTAACCAGTACTGGTCAGTGTGAATGGCAAGCAGAGGTAACTAATGTCATTTCTGGGGCAAGCATTTCACAGCTGGTGCAAGACCCTCCTCTGGAGCTTTCTTGTTCCTCAAGCACTGAGACTGGCATTATTTGAGACGGTGGCCGCTCAAATAATGAGTCCCCGGGTGACTACAATGAGCAGAGCCCCCTTCCATCCCACTGGGGACACGTAGCATGAGTGAGAAAACTTTGTGGTTTTAAGCCACCGAGTACTGAGCTATTATGCAGTATTATCTGGATTATATTATCTAACTGACTATATCATGTCTTTGAACTTCAGTGTCCCCGCCTATGAAATGGGATAATAATTACTACCTAAAGGGACTACGAGAGCTTTTGGAAACAGTATCTGTGTGTCAAAAATCTTGTTCAGGTTTTAAGCCAAAATAGGACAGCATCATGTAGGATGTTCTCACTCTTACAGATAAGGAGAGTACAAGGGCACTGAGTGGACGGGGACTAGGTGAGCTCAGCCCTACTCACGTGGACAGCCCAAAGGCCCACCCCACCCATTGGAGAACCGCCCCCCCATTAGCACCCTCTCTGGGACTTGTCGCATGCCAGCAGGGTGGCTCCTGGCTGAAGGACATAAGAGAGAAGGCGGAGAATGGGGAGAAGCAGAATTATTATGAGTGCGATATTTGCCAGGATAAGATTTAAGCCAGTAGGTAAAACAGAACCAACAGAGAATAGAACCAACCGCTTCTCTGCTGTTCTCCCCGAATTTTGGTCACAAGAATAACTTTATGGAACTGAGGTTCCCCAAATCGATTTCTTTCATAACCAAGTAACAACCAGGTAGGAAAATCATGTTTTAAATGCTGAGCTTCATTTCCTTCTAGATGAGGAATTTCAAAAACATCCCCTAGTAGGAACCAAGGAAGTGCCTCTTATTCAAATGGATGCCAGTCTATGATTGTCCAATTATTCACTGCATTCTGCCTTTGATGGCCCAGATGTTCTCAATTTCTTGTAATAAATTCTTTCGTCTGAAAAGTTGTTCTACTCAGAAATGCAAAATCCTCTCCAGTTCGCCGGCTTTTTTTTTTTTTTTTTTTTTTTTTTGTTG
>NW_020175079.1:395450-455111 GCF_003031525.2 Neophocaena asiaeorientalis asiaeorientalis
TTTTGAGCTGGGATAATTGGCCTTCAATTTGCTTATTGTTTTGCAATAGAAAGCCCAAGTTTAATTTCGTTTCTGTAAACCTGTAGACAAGAGCTGAACGTCCCACCATTTAAGTCGTGCTCATTACAATCTACTTTGGCTCTGCCCACCCCCATCTCTATCATCAGGATGAGATTACGGGAAAAACTTTTTTTTTTCCTCCTTATTTTTCTGCTTAGAAAATGAAAGAATTGTTTCCCGATGCAAAATATTTAAATTTGAGTCAATCACAATATCTCTTCGGTCCCCTTCTATTCTTGAAGAAAGCAAATGTATTTATTAGCATACATAATGATTAATCAGTTGATTAACATCTTTATCACCAATCTAATCACACCAGCCAATATTTATTGAGCTCCTTACGGTGATCCCATAAACCATGTAAAGCCCTGTGGGAGATACAGACATGTATTAGGTAAGTTGCTAATCCACGGGTCTATTTCTGGAGGTTGGGCATATTCATCATAAAAATATAACAAATTACCCATAATAGATCAATTTGCTCACTCAAAAGAATTACCTGAACAAACATTGAGTAAATACTTTACCATGGTTAAATACTAGGAGATCAATTTTTTTACCTGTCTTTACATTTCCATTTTTTGTGGCATTAATAAAGCCCCCTTTCTTTTTTCTCTAAATGGTTTTGTATTCAAGTCCATGTCCTGCATTAAACAAATTTCACTTCACAGGGTTGAGGAAACTGAATTGTCTGATATGTCTCTGACATGTGTTCTAGACTACAGCACAGAGAAACAATGTCCCTTAGTGGTTGTAGCACTGGGCCTGGAATCAGACAAGCTGGGTTCGTATCTGTAGTTATGTGCTTCGGGTGTGGCCTTGGTCAAGTCAGTTATTCCTAATACCCCAGTTTCCCTATCTGTGATGATTAATCTTATGTGTCAACTCGACTGGGCCACAGGGTGCCCAGATTAAAAATTATTCTGGGTGTGTTGATGAAGATGATTCTGAATGAAATTAACATTTGAACCAGCGGACTGAGTAAAGCAGATTGCCCTCTCCAATGTGTGTGGGCCTCATCCAGCCAGTTGAAGGCCTGCCTGAATAGAACAAAAGGCAGAGGAAGAAAGAATTCACTCTTCTCTGTCTGTCTTCAAGCTGAGACACTAGTCTTCCGCCTTCAGACTCAGACTGAAACTATACAATCAGCTCTCCTGGGTATCCAGCTTGCCAAATGTAGATCTTGGGATTTCTCAGCCTTTTCTGAGCCAATTCCTTATAATATATAAGGTTCGGTTTCTCTGGAGAACCCCAGCAGATACACTGTCTATAAATTTAGCATAATAAGACATAAATCATCAAATGGTATGATATAGAGAGGATACTTAGAACAGTGTCTAGCACAAGTTAATGCCTCTGTAAATATTCACTGCTATTCATGGTGCATAGAGCTTTCTGACCATTTATATCCAAAGATTGTCTCTCCACTGACAATGCCCTCATCTTGGACTGCACCCTCCAAAGACAGAGCTGATGCTTCTTTGAAGCACTTAGATGATGTATTCATTTTCCCCTTTTGTTATCTCACTTGAAATCATATTGTCTCCACTCAGCGGAAAATGATTCTGTTGGGTCACACACAGATTCAGAGAAACTAGAAATAATCAGAAATTACTTATACCAGTGAAATGTCAGGTGAGTCTGCATGGGCCATTCTTCAAGAACATTTTTGGTAATTCTGTAGATGAAAGAGGATTGTGAAGGTTTTGTGAGCCTTTCTTTTTTCTTCCTCTTCTTCTTCCAGATGAGAAGAGCTCTCAACAGACCTTTGTCGAAGAATAAATTTCCAAGGCTACCAATCTGGATCTCAAAAGCCCAGATTCAAAGAAACTCTCAGTTCATCACAGGCGCTGCTACCTACAATAAATGTCTGAATAGCTATCAGTTAAGGTACACACAGAGTGGATGGGAAATGGATAGTTACATTATAGATTGCTCTGTGAATTGAAGAGGTCTTTGTCTGAGGACAATAGTAATATGAGCAAATATTCAGGTTTTCAGTTATGGGCCAGCCAGAGGATCAAACAAGAAATCAAATGAAATCTAATTGACTCAGCTGTACCAGTACCATCAATGCAGAAAGCAAGCACCACCAGACATCCTTCCCCAGGTATCCTGGCTCAGCTCTAGGAAATGAGGCTGGATTATACCCAATCTAACACTTCCAGGTATCTTTCTGGCTAAGTACACTGAGGTTTTATTCTTTCTAATTGAATTGGGTCGATTCACAGCCACGAAATGGTTCCCCTGTGCCTTTCACCAAATGAGCATCTTCTTAAAACTCTAGATATGTTTCAATAGGAAATCTTCTCCATTAGTTTTTTGAATGCTACTAAATTTAAGCTCTGTTAGCAGGATGGCGGGGAAAATAATCACCTCTCATCCACAATTGTGCTGTCTATCTATTTCAACAATTTAACAGTCAGGTTTGGTTTTACCCACAGTGGCTGTTGGCTGCATTTCACTCAGTAAGAAAAAATCTCTCTGTATCTATGTATCTTTTTGCTCCGAGCTGCTCTATCCTCATATGTCTTATTTCAGTGGAAGGCATCAATATTCACCTAATCCATCATCTTTGCACCTCCCTCCTGAAACCTCAGCCAATCAATCACAAATTCTGATAATTTCATCACCCACATAGCTTTCCTATTCACCCCTTCCTCTGCTTCACTTGGCCATTTCTCCTATTTAAGTAAGAACTGTCATGGGTGGGTAGCTCCAGCCAAAAAGCATTCTGGAGTTCCAAGTGGAGAGGAGAGAATGAGTAGAGGGTGATGGGGTGGTAGCTTTGGAAACTGATTTAAGTGAGAAGAATGAAGCTTGCCAGAGATGGGCTAGCAGGTTAAGTCACGAAATGTCACAGATGTAAGATAAATATATCCTAACCACAGTGTTTATCTGAATGGTCTGATTCAAGGGGACCGGATCAAAAAACGAAGGCATGATCCTGGACTGTAGTCATATCAACATTAAATATAAGTCAAAAGAATACCTTTGAAGTCCCCGTTTTGGTTCAAGTAAGGTTAAACCTGCAAAACAGTGTCAATCAGTTTTAAAGCAAACGAAAGAACTAGAGGTCAACTCAGATCTAACAGCCTCCTCCCCATGACCACACCATTTAAAATAGTTTATACACATATAAGCCCCCGGTAAAGCACTCAGCAGCCACTGTTCCCCAAGGGAGAAACAATCAACAGATGTATGAATGGTCTTTCTGCTTTCATTTCTAAATTGATTCAATCAAGGCCTCGGTTTGGACAATTATTGATTATGTGTAACTGGAATTGTATTTAAATTTCTCATCTCACTTTTATTCTCAGAAATGCATTCTACTATCCCTTTCAAGTGCTGATAACTATAATCAAGGTTTCAAAATAAAATAATTACAATAACAATAATAATAGACTTGTATCACACTTTATAGCTCATAAAATGCATTCCAAGATGCTTTCACACGTATTATCTCACACACCAAGGGTCATTTTCCTACATTAACAGAGATTTGTCTTAAAAGTAAAAAGGATAAAAAAAGTGAATGCTCATTTGTGAATTAGCACTTTGTGGCAAGCCCAACCATGTATGCTCCACCCTCCTCTCAGAAATTGCTTCTTGATGGAACCCTATTTAGACAGTGTCAAAATAACCAAAAATTTTCTGAATCAATTTACAGCATGTGACATACAAAAGATAAAAACTCATGCTAAACTGAGCAATCCGAATCTCCATCTGGACATCCATATTATTCCTTTTTTCTTTTTACTTTTTTAAATCTATTTTTAGAAATTTTTATTGGAGGGGCTTCCCTGGTGGCGCAGTGGTTGAGAGTCCACCTGCTGATGCAGGGGACGCGGGTTCGTGCCCCGGTCCGGGAGGATCCCACATGCTGCAGAGCGGCTGGGCCCGTGAGCCATGGCCGCTGAGCCTGCACTCCGCAACGGGAGAGGCCACAACAGTGAGAGGCCCGCGTACCGCAAAAAATTTATTGGAGTATAGTTGATTTACAATGTTGTGTTAGTTTCAGGTGTACAGCAAAGTGAGTCAGTTATTCATATACATATATCCACTCTTTTTTAGATTCTTTTCCCATATAGGTCATTACAGAGTATTGAGAAGAGTTCCCTGTGCTTTACGGTAGGTCTTTATTAGTTATCTATTTTATATACAGTAGTGTGTACATGTCAATCCCAATCTCCCAATTTATCCTTCCCCCTCCTTTCCCCCATGGTAACCATAAGTTTGTTTTCTACAACTGTAACTCTATTTCTGTTTTGTAAATAAGTTCATTTGTACCATTTTTTCAGATTCCACATATAAGCGATATCATATGATATTTGTCTTTCTACCCGGTCTGACTTACTTCGCTCAGTATGACAATCTCTAGGTCCATCCATGTTGCTGCAAATGACATTATTTCATTCTTTTTTATGGCTGACTAATATTCCATTACATATATGTACCACATCTTCTTTATCCACTCCTCTGTTGATGGACATTAAGTTTGCTTCCAAGGACATCCATCTTATTCTTTAAAAAAAAAAATCTCCCACCTGATAAGGTTGTGGCTGCTGTTATCACAAATTTGTCAACACAGCTTAAGAACAGAGCCTTGAGAGGACAATATGCTGGACTCTAAGAATAAAAACGAAGTCATTGACCTTGGCCTCCCAGAGTTCACAGTCTGGAGGTTAGAGACAGACACCAAAACAAAGCGTCGACACACAGTGGACCAGTGACCATGAGCTGAGGGCATGCAGAAGGAGAAGAGAGACTGACTACTCACCAATGGTCTCTTTAAGGTGTAACCAGACTCTGAAACACAGGAAAACAGCAGAGGCAAGGAAATAGCCACCTCTGACCGCATCACAACCGAATCAGGTGGCTCACTCTTTGTAGACTGAATTCACCAGCGGAGGAATGGGTGTCAGTAAGATATCATCTCACAGCCTAAAAGAAAAGGACAAAACCAGAAGTACTGGTCTTAGCAAATCCTCAGCAGTCTCAGCATTTGTCACAAAGCTTGTTTGTCCCATCAGAAAAATTGATGTCTTGCAACCAGTTCTTGTACAAACTGTCTCCGAAGACAGAGTGGAAATAGATCAAGTTCCAATCATGTTCTGGTTGAAGAAAACAAACACTTTCCACAACGATGCATCAGAGAACAAAGAGCAGGGTGTTTCCTCCAATCTCTATATCTCTGCTTCACAGAATGAGAGCTGAAGTATTCCCTTACGTGTAAAATCAGCTACCCCCACCCCTTCTTTCCGCTTTCAAACATAAGCAAGATAATTTTAGGACAAAAAAACATAGAGCATTTCTTTATACAGTTGATAAGAAACAGATGCAAACTTGCTTCTCTAAGAAACTATATGGAACAAATATATTAAAAGTTTCCAAAAGGATTATGATACATTTGATGGTAGACTCAACACTGATTACTAATAGGTTTGTCCAAGGTCAGTCGGCCACATAGAATGAGGGCAGAAATTTAAATAGCAGGCTGCTATTTACTTAGAGAGCCATCTTCTTGCTTTCCAGACAGCCATATTTTGCAAGCCTCCTGTTATGCAGTATGATTTCTTTTACTCCTCAGAGAGTTCTTATTACAGACAGATAGACAGCAAGACCTCAAAGAAGGAACAGCTGCAAGATCTTTCCAGGCAGCCAGAGCCTTAGTGAGCCACAGAGAATTTCCTTGGACCTGATAGAACGATGCCCATGTACCCAGGTGTGACACAGGACAGGCAGAGAGAGAAGTAGGCCCCCAAGGGTTCTGAACACAGTTGTGAATCTCTCTCCCCAAATCAGCCCCTAAGAAGTTTCACACACTCTGTGTCTCCAATTCCCCTCCTCCAGTTCTCTCTATACATACTCTAATCAGGCTTTCCCCTCTCTTATTCTGCAGAAACTGCTCTTTTCAAAAGCACTGACAACTTCCATTGCTAAATCCAATGGTCTATCCTAGTTCTACATGGTACTTCATGAGTCAACAGCATTTATCACAGTTATCACCTCCTCTTCATCAATTCACCTTCTTCGCTTGGCTTCCAAGACCCCAGACTCTCAAGGTTTCCTCACGCATTGCCTTTCAATTTCCCCTGTTGGGTTCTTCTTCTTCCCAAACTCTTAAGGTTAGAGTGCCCCAGATCTTAATCCTCCGTCTCTTCTCTACACTTTTTCTCAACCTCAGAGCATCAAACACCAATTTATATACCAACAATTCCCAAATCCATGCCTCCAGCCTAACCTCCCCTCCAGAACTCCATATTTGTACATACAACTGTTAAACATTTCTAGTGGGACATATTCATACCTTTATTCTGGACATCTGATTCTCCTGCCTCAACCATCATACCTGTAATCTTCTCCATTTTCGTTGATAAAACCTTGAAGACACATTTGAGTTTTCTCCCATCCCACTGCAAATCCACTAACAAATAGATTTCTCCCAACCCATCTGCAAATCCCATTGGATCTACCCCTTCATTATGCCCAGAATCTGACCCTTTCTCACCACCCGGTCTGAGCCATCATCATCTCTGCATTGTAACTACTCTTCCTGTTTCCACCCTTGATCCTTCATTTTATTTCCCAAACAGATCTAGGATTGTCCTTTTAATTTTTATTTTTTAAAATTTTTATTGGAGTATAGTTAATTTACAATGTTGTGTTAGTTTCAGGTGTACAGCAAAGTGAATCAGTCATGCATATACATATATCCCCTCTTTTGAAAATTCTTTTCCCATGTAGGTCATTACAGAGTATTAAGTAGAGCTCCCTGTGCTATACAGTAGGTCCTTATTAGTTATCTATTTTATATATAATAGTGTGCATACGTCAATCCCAATAGGATTGTCCTTTTTTTTTTTTGCGGTACGCGGGCCTCCCACTGTTGTGGCCTCTCCCGTTACGGAGCACAGGCTCCAGACGCACAGGCTCAGCGGCCACGGCTCACGGGCCCAGCTGCTCCACGGCATGTGGGATCTTCCCGGACCGGGGCATGAACCCATGTCCCCTGCATCAGCAGGCGGACTCTCAACCACTGCGCCACCAGGGAAGCCCAGGATTGTCCTTTTTAAATGTATGTCATAGTATTTGTATTGCAGACTTGGTATTGCGGACTTGGGTTCAAGCTCTCCAATGGCTTCCGTTTCATCAGAAGAGAAGCCAAAGTCCCTCCAGTGTCTGCTTGATCTGAGGCACCACCACCTCTCTGCTCTTTTTCCCATTACTCTACCATCCCTAACTCCAACCTGCATACACAGGCCTCCTTTCTCTTCCTTGAACATACCTGACATGTTCCTGCCTGAAAGCCATTAAACTTGCCTTTGTCTGGCCTTTGTCTATCTAGAATTCTCTTCCCCTTGATGTCTGTTTGGCTCATTACCTTACCCCACCCCACCTCCTTCAAGCCTTTGCTCAAGTGTTACCTTTTCGATGAGGCCTATGTTGACCACCCTAATTAGAAATGCAACACAATAGCCAACTCCCTCAAATAGCTCTCTCCCTGTACCTTATTTTCCCATATCCCCTCTGGTATGTTGTACAATGTAGTTATTTATGATGTTTATTGCTGTTGTCTTTCTCCCCCTGATAAAATACAAGTTCCACAAGGACAGGTATTTTGTGTTTTCCATTCACAGATCTATCTACTGCCATTGCCTACAAGAGTGGCCAGTACATGCCAGGAACTCAACAGATATTAGCTGATTTAATTACATGAATAAATGAGAAAAGTGGGAAACAGAGAAACCAAGGGAATAAGGTAGAGGTGAAGGGCAGACAGTGGTCGAGAGTGGCCTCTATTCCTGCCCTTCCCTGAATCCTTATCCTGTAAATAAACCTCTTTTTCTTATGAGAATTTGAGTGAACCTCATTTCCTACCAGCAAAACATCCATAACGAGAAGAATCATCTAATTTCTCCCCTGCTTGGGGGTCCATAGACACTGCTTATGACTAATTAGATCAAGTTCAAAGACAGCATCCAAATTCAAGGTTCTGTCCATGTGGGTGAATCTCTCAGCTATCTAAATCCCATTCAACCTTCAAGGGCTATATTTTTTAAGAAAATTTTCCTAGAGACCAATAGAACATTCACTTGTTCCACCAGACATGTTGAAATTTGACTATATTAAATTTATCACATGGTGTTATCGGTGTTCCTCCTTAATCGTGAAATTGTATCTCTCTACAATAAACACGTAAGCAACTTGCGAGGACGCACACTAACGACAGCTGATATTCATTGAAACCTTATTAGGTGTTGTGTACTGTTCTAAACTCTCACACGTATGACATCATTCATCATCACAACATCCGAAGGAGAGATGCACCATTACCTTTATTTACTGATGAAGGTACTGAGGCACAGAGACTTTTACTGCCTCGTCCACTATTATACAGCTAGTTAACAGGTGAGCTAGGATTTACACTTAATGCAGTCAAGCCCCATATCTCACATTCATAACCACTGGCCTATTTCAGAACTCTCCCACTGATGTCTTATAGTACATTCGGAGGTGGTACTCAGAATACGTCCCTCTTCCTAGAAGTGTGGTCCACAGACCAGCAGCTTCAGCATCACAAGAAACTGGATAAAAATGCAGAATCTGCTCTCCACCCACCCCACCTACCCCCCGTCAGAACTTGCAGGTTAACAAGACCCTAAATGATTAGTTTGTGCATCCAAGTTCAGAGACACTGGAAGATTTAACTTAAGTTGTATTAGTAATAATCATGCAGAATGAGGGAGGTAAGGAGGTGTCTCAGGGAAGGGCTGGGAAGTCAGAGTGGGGGTGGAATAGCTTAACCTAGGGTTCCTAAGAAGGTGGGCTGAACAGAGGTGGGTCTGATAATGGATCCTCATATCTCAGCAGGCATTGGGTTTGATGAGTGACACACAACACCTGTTGCTTGCCACAGTTCTGAGCTGCAAAGGAGTTTCTCTATATCTTGGACAACTACGTTGCAGCCAGCACTATGGTATACCCCAACCCACCACAAACAAGGGGTCCGTAGACACACTAGTGTAGTTTGGAATCCAAATACCTAAGCACTCAGGTGCACAGGCAAAGGAACAGGAGTTAGAGTTGAAGAGGCTGAGGGATCAGCAGGTGTTCCTGGCAGAGTAGCTCCAGGGGGCCCCGAGTCTCTGCCTTCACACGTATTGGATGCTTTTGCAGCTAATATGCCCTTTTAGTGCCATCCAGGCTAGCTGCAGGGTGAGTGCTCTAACAATGCATGTGTTTTCTTCTAATTAGAGCATCATCATTATTTTGAAATACTTGATATGAAAACATTCTGTTGGATTTGAAACCCATTTGCATTATCACAAGAAATTTCGACATTACATTTGTCAGTGCAAAAAAAAAAAAAAAAAGAAGCTGTTAGCTCCTTTAAATACACTTTCAACTATTGCAAATTTTGAATAGTTGTAAAAACGGTTTTAAATTTTTTATCACCTACCAGTATGAATAAATTTTCTTGCCAATGGTAACTATCAAAAATTTGAAAAGATCATCATTAAAAGGTCATTATCAGGAATTGAGTATAGCCTTGTCAAGCACAAACCTGATGTAAAAAAAAATATGTTAATCGAAGATAATGGCTGATTAACATAATTAATCAGATCGAACCAGACCACCCCACCTGCAGATAATAACTATGAACTGTGGATATCATACAAAACAAATAGCCACCTGGAGGCACTGAAGAGTAAACAGAAACAAGTGTATTCCACTGGAGACTCCATGCCCATAGGAGAGTTGTATGGAGTTATTTGTTATTTTCAAAACTTTTAGCCTGAGATCAAACATGGTTAGCATGGAGCATGAGGGAGTGGGGGTACCAATGGAAAAACCACAGCTTTCTGTCCAGGGAAACCACTGAATCTGGGTCAACAGTAGCCACCAGAGAGAGAGGCAAAATACCAGAGAGAAATCCCACAATTCTGTCTTCCCACAACTGTGGCTAACTCATAAACCATGCATGCAGGGAATAGAATCAAAGCAACTCAACTAAATACTACAGATCTGAACTGAGATCAAAATTAACAACCAAGACACAGAGATTACAATGCAAGTCCAACCAAGATAACTGCACAACAAAACAAACACCCACTAGAGAAAAAGAATCCAAAACCTCCAAACTGAATATTCAGAATTTCTAGGATATAATTAAAAATTACCTGAAATACAAAGAAACAAGAAAATGGAACACACAGGGGGAAAAATGACCTATAGTTAACCCCAACATAACCCAGGTATTAGAATTAGCAAAATGAATTTTAAAACAGCTATTATAACTATCCTCAATGAAGTAAAAGAAAACATGTGGTGATGAACAAAAAGACAGGAAGTGACCACAGGCAAATAAAAATGATTAAAAAGAACCAGATGGAAAGTCTATAAATTAAAAGTACAAAGTCTGAAATTTTAAAGTCACTAGATAGATTTAACAGCATGCCAATGACGCAAGAAAGAGTATGTGAACTTGAAGAAAGTTTAATCAAAATTATCCAATGTTAAGAGCAAAGAGAAAAAAGACTGAAAAAGAAAAATGAGCAGAGCTTCAGGAACCTATTAAGTAATGTAAACCAGTCTAACATATGTGTAATTGGAGGGCCCAAAGGAGAGCAGACAACAAATGGGGTAGAAAAAAATTTTGAACAAATGGTCAATATTTCAAATCTGATGAAGGACATACAGCTTCTTACGGAGAGCTGCAGATTAAATTGCAGCTCCAGTTTACCAAAAACTATATATATATATCTTCCAGCATAATGATGTACGTAAAAGAAGGCACACTGCTCTCCAAATCCCTATACTCTATTTTTCTTCTCAGAGGCACAGCATAAAATTGCCATTTCAATGACAGTGTCACTAATTATTTAATGCAAGTAGAACACATTGCTTTTATTGGGAATCCAGCAGTGAGCAGTCCCTGGACACTACAGAAAACACAAGCCTCGTGGGTGCAGTAACACACAACTGATTGCCCTGTGGATACGGAACACACACCACTTGCCAGTGGCAGACGAGTAGAAGACAGTGGAATTTAATGTCTGTCACTTGCACAGTGTGTTTTTAAATAGAGGTTTGATGAGGATCAAGGAGGCAAACTCAGAAAGAAGAGAGGGAGAGGGTGCTGTAGGAAGGAAGAGAAAAGGGGAGCATTTGTGGAGAAGTCTTTTGCTTTTTATCTCAGAAAGACCAGAAATTCTCTTTGGCAGATGGATATATCTCAGATGAATAAAAATGAGAAAATAAATTACCTAATATATTACTTAAATGTACTGTGCTTACTAGATAAAAATGTTCAAGATGTGATTTACAGAGCAACAGTAACAAAACAGTACTCTCGATGGCATACAAGATAGGGGACCACTAGTGCAGATTCTCTGTGCTCACTTTTAATGCTGGGACAATACATCAGAAAACTCACATTTTCAGAAAGGTTTCTGGTAGTCTTGTCTTGCCTCTTTATGGTCCCATTCTTCTTGTTCAACCCTGACTTACTTCCAAGTGCCCAATATGTCCAGGTCATCTCCAATGGTCAACGGAACCCCTTGCAATACGCCCACCTGATTGTTCCCCATTCTATATACATTTTTCTCTTCAATACTTATCATTCCAGGGTGCCATACCCTTAGAGCTCTGCCAGTTATTCTCATAAGCACAATGAAGATATCAGGAGAATGCAATAAAATTCAACCAATCTCTCAGATCAGATGTCTTTACTAAACAGTTCTTATTCAAAATATGCCATGAACTATGGGAAACCTGAAAGTAAAATAAAGGCATCATCTCATGAGGAAGGGTCTTGGTAAATGCTGAAGAGATGAGAACTATTGTTAAAACTGAGCAGTGACTCTACTGCAGAATAATGAGGGTTCCCCCAGCACCATGAAAGAAGATGCCCATTTGGCTGAGGCTGAAACTGAGACTCTTAGAGATTAAGCAACTGGGGCAAGATTAGACAGAATAAATAAGGAGGATTAGGATTCAGTTTCCAATTACTAATTTTAAAGCGTGTGTTTTTCCAGTACATGTCCTCTCTTACAAAAGGTGAATTTTAGCTGCTGGAAACTCAAATACCTGAACAAATGGCTTGTTTGTGAACTGATAGGCATGGGCATGGATTCAAATTGTTGATGGAAGCCGTGATCTTTCTTGACGGATATTTTCTCCAAAATGTGTTTGTTTACATTTGGATCCAGGAGCATGACTGCCATCATTTTAGCAGTTAACCCTTCCTAATTAATAATAATAGCACAACAATGCCTTACATGTGAATATCTTTTCAATACTTTCAAAGTATATTGTGAACATCACTTTAAACACCTAATACTCTTTGAAGTCAGGAAGGGAAAATATGATCATGCCCGTGTTGCCGATAAATCAGCTAGTGCCCCTGGCACACAGTGAACTCAAGAGACAGAATTTAAAGCAGGTTTTCCATCTGGTGGTGCAGAGCTTTTAAAGCTAAACCACACACTCCTTGAGGAAGAGAAACGATTGAAGAAAACATACTATTAAATAAAATAGTAGAATGACTCTGTGAGAACTGAAATAGGACACTGAAATGGTGTCATTTATTCCAACTCAGCTTTCACATAATTCCTCTGCATCTTCAAAATAATAGTTCACACACATATTAAACAAAAAAAAGATTATCAAACTTGGGTAAAAATAATATATGTGTAATCTAAAAGAGGAGGTGTTTTTTTCTTAAAATGATTAAAAATAAGAAATTGAAAATGCATTTTATTTATTTATTTTTAAAATGTCAGTGACTGAGATTAGCTCAGAGGCCATATACTGTGTGGGGAACAGACTGCACTGAAACAGTCCAGCCAAGACCAAAACCAAAAATAAAACAAACCAAAAAAACCCCACAAATGAACACACAAAGAACAAAACTGACAAGCCCTAGAGAGGGAATGGGGTTATCAGTATCTGAAGTTGCTACAATGTATTATCTAAAATGTCCAGCTTTCAACAACAACAAAAAATGAGACATGCAAAGAAAGAGCAAAGTGTGATCCATACACAGAAAAAAAGCAGTTAACAGAATCTGCCTTTGAGAGGTCCCAGATATTGGATTAGCAGAAAAAGATTCAAAGCAACTGTCATAAATATGTTCAAAGAACCAAAGAAAACCATGCTTAAAGAAGTGAGGAAGACATGATGACAATATCTCATCAAATAAAAAATATCAATAAAGAAATAGAAAAATATTTAAAGAAATAATGAATGGAAACTTCCAAAATCTGAGGAAAAACATTAAACTACACGTCCTAGAAACTTCATGAATTCTAAGTAGGATAATTGCAAAGTGATCCTCACCTAGAAATATCATAGTAAAAATGTGGAAAGACTTAAAAACAAATAGAAAATTTTGAGAGTAGCAAGAGAAAAATGATTCATCACACACAAAGGAACCCCCCAAAGATTCACAGCTGGCTTCTCATCAGAATGATGGAGGTCAGAAGGCATTTAGATGACATATTCCAAGTAGAGAAAAGAAAAAAAAAGTGCAAAACAAGAATCTTATATCAACTAAACTATCTTTCTAAAAGGAAGACTAAATAAAGTCATTACCAGGCAAACAAAAAACAGAGAATTTGTTGCTAATGGACCTGCCTTCTAAGAAATATAAAGGAAGTTCTTCAGACTGAATGCAAGTGATCCCAGATAGTAATTTCACCCACACCCACACACCCACACCACACACACACACACACCAAAGAGCACTGGTAAAGGTAATCATGTAGGTAATAATTATAAAATTTGCATATTTCTTCTCCTCGCTTCTCTTACCTGATTTTTTTTTAATAGATCTTGGAGTATAATTGCTTCACCATACTGTGTTTGTTTCTGTTGTACAACAAAGTGAATCAGCCATATGCATACATGTATCCCCATATCCCCTCCCTCTTGAGCCTCCCTCCCACCCTCCCTATCCCACCCCTCCAGGTCATCGCAAATCACCAAGCTGATCTCCCTGTGCTATGCTGCTGCTTTCTACTAGCTATCTATTTTACATTTGTTAGTGTATGTATGTTGATGCTCTCACTTCGCCCCAGCTTCTCCCTCCCCACCGTGTCCTCAAGTATATTCTCTATGTCTACATCTTTATTCCTGCTCTGCCACTAGGTTCATCAGTACCTTTTTTTTAGATTCCATATATATACGTTAGCATATGGTATTTGTTTTTCTCTTTCTGACTCACTTCACTCTGTATGACAGACTCTAGGTCCATGCTTGTAATGTATTGCTGGACCCATAACATATAAAAATGTAATATATTAGCCAACAAAAGCACCGAAGTGGTGAGTGGAAATAAAGCTGTACTGGAGTAAGAAAATGACACTAGATAGTAAGGCAAATCTACAAGACATAGGAAGAGAACCAAAATTGTAACTATGAATATTAACATGACAAATTATATAGAGATATATATACTGCTTGTGCTTTTATTTCTTCTCTCATCATCTTTAAGATTTTTTTGTATTTTAAGATAAAAATTTATATACTTTTATTTTTAAAAGAATTATTTTATAGAAGTATAGTTGATTTACAATGTTGTGTTAGTTTCTGGTGTACAGCAAGGTGATTCAGTTATACACACACACACACAGACACACACACACACACTATACATATATTTTTTTTTTCATATTCTTTTCCATTATGGTTTATCACAGGATTTTGAATATAGTTCCCTGCGCTATACAAGAGGACCTTGTTGTTTATCCATTCTATATATAATAGTTTGCATCTGTTAATCCCGAACTCCCATTCCATCCCTCCCCCACCCCCCCTGCCCCTTGGCAACCACAAGTCTGTTCTCCATGTCTGTGAGTCTGTTTCTGTTTCACAGATAAGTTCATTTGTGTCATATTTTAGATTCCACATACAAGTGACATCATATGGTAAAAAGATTATATAAAATAATAATTATGACAATGAATTCTTAGGCTTGTAACATATATAGACGTAATATACATATACAACTATAGTACAGAAGAGGGAATAGAGCTATATAGGAGTAATATTTCTATATAGCATTGGAATTGTTAGTATAAATCTGAAGTAGAGTCTGACAAGTTAAAACGTACACTGTTAGAGCAACCACTATGTAAATATGTTGTTTAAAAAATAATTGAATGAATTAAAATGTTACACTAAAAATATTCACGTAAGGGAAATGAAAGCACTAAAGAAGGAAGAAAAGAATGAAGACGAGACATGAGACATAGAAAACAAAAACTATAATGGCAGGCATAAGTCAAATTGCATCAATAATAACATTAAGTATGACTGGATTGAACAATCCAACATAAAGGCAGAGATTGTCAGACTGAATAAACAAATAAGATCCAATAATATTCTACCTTTATGTGATATACTTTAGGTTCAAAGATACAAACAGGATGAAAGTAAAACGATGGGAAAAAAAGATGTATCGTTCAAACAATAATCATAGCAAGTTGGAGTAGCTATTCTAATCTCAGACAAAAGTCCATCCATCAGGAAGATATAACAATTATAAACACATATGTACCTAACAACTGAGCCCCAAAATACATGGAGCAAAAACTGACAGAATTGAAGGGAGAGATGGACAATTCAACAATAATAGTTGGAGACATCAACATTCCAATTTCAGTACTGGCTACAACAACTAGGCAGAAGATCCACAAGGAAATAGAAAGATTTGAGCAACACTATAAACCAAGTAGACCTAACAGGTTTTATAGAAGATTCTACCCACCAACTTCAGATACACATTCTTCTTAACTGCACATGAAACATGCTCCAGGATAGGCCATGTGCTTGGCCAGAAATCAAGCCTCGATCAATTCATAAGGATTAAAATTGTATAAAGTATATTATTTAATCACAATTGAATTAGAAATTAATAACAAAAAGAAATTTGAGAAGTTTATAAGTATATGGATATTAAACAACACTCCCCTAAATAGCCAATGCGTCAAAGAAGACAAGGGAAATTACAGAATACTTTAAGATGGATGAAAATAAATACAGGACATACTGAAATGTATGGATGAAGCCAAAGCAGTGCTTAGAGGAAAATGGATCGCTATAAATGTGTACGTTACAAAAGACTTAAAATGTCAAATCAATAACCTGATCTCACTTATGACACTGGACAAAAAAACAGGAAACTAAACCCAGAGCAAGCAGAAGGAAGGAAATAATGACTTAGTTTTCCCACAAGTGACTAAGTGAACCATTATAGTAATCTTTTGGAGGGAAAACAGAGCTAAATGGAGAGTTTGGCACTGGGTAGGGTAGAGTACAACCTTATGTGAGTGAAGGTTTCTAGAAAATGGTGACAAAGAAAAAATTGAAGTTCCTCAGTGTATCTCCTGCGTCTAGACCATAATCTGGCATATAGTATATAGGCTCAAGAATAAATGGATTAATTAATTAATCTTTTTAGTTAGGAAAAAATTGCAGGGCTAAGTACTGGAATATGTGAAAATTTTGCCTCAAGAGAAAGGTTGGAGGAATAAGCTGTTGTCACAAGGTCACCCAGCAGAGAAGGGCCAACCAAATGTATTGTGGGGTCACTGGGGATGCTTCTACAGCCCAGGGGGATAGTGTGGTTCTCTAGCATCCACAGTACCATGAATTACCGTTGATTGGTTTGGGTGTTATTTTGAGTCTTTGATCCTTTCTAGTGTGCCCCACCCCCACCCCACCCCTCCAGAGAAACCTTCTAGAATTCAAAAGTCTGGTTCAAAGACAGAAAGCCAGAGATCTAACACAGTGTGTGGCTTGTGATTAGAATAATCCCCCACTGATAACGCATGTATTCAGCATGAGGTGCACCAAAGGCCATCCACTTTCCATACACCAAGTATTTCCTTCCTAGGGAAAATAAACTTTGCAATCCTAAACTGATCACACTCCTGGTTATCTCCTATTATTTTAGTGACATGGCCTTGAGATCCCACAGAACAGATTTAATTTTCATCACATTGAATAAAAAAATACCAGCCATGCTGATCTACGAGGAAGAAGGTAGGTTGTGCAAAATCAAATGGCAATATATAGCTGCTGCTCAAAAAAAGAATTGCTACTCTAGAGAATTCTCACTTCCTAAATGGCTATAAAGGCCCCACGCTCCAGAAAAGTCAGAAGAAAAATTACCTCCCAGCTTGTGCATTTATTTTTATGGCTGCGGTTGACTGTTCCCTCCCACTCCTGCCTCTGACATACCCCAGTGCCTGTCAATTCCCAGACCTCATCCTACACCAATTTCCAAAGTCCCAACTGGGCCAGTTTCCTGAAATGACATGATATGGTTGGCTTTTGTCAGGCATCCACGTCAAGAATTATAAAGTGAATGAGTCTATCTGTCTTTATAAGTGTGTTGTGAACTTTATAGTTTAATATTAAACTTGCATCATAAAAAATGGCTCATAAATGGCTAATAAAAGCCGAGTTTACAGCTTATAAAGTGTATCGGTACTTTACACGGGTTTGCTCAGGAAGATTTATGTGCAAGCTCTCCGTCTCTGGGTTACAGATTATTTCTACCCCCCCTCGCTAAAAAAACATTAAAAACAAGTCTTGAAAAATGGCCCTTTGGCTGAACTCTGTATGGTACCGAATTTGAGGCATCCAAGAAATTCAAACCCAGTGTGCTGGTGCTAATTAATGTCACAGGAAATGCCTGGGGTTCCAGAGAGGCCCAGGGTGGGTGACACCTTGGGGTCTCCTTGGGAGGTACAGCAAGTTCAGACAAGTTGGCAGTAACCTTGACCTCAAGTCATGTCTACATGACCCCTAGTATGAAATCGGGTGTTAGTCCCAATCCTGAGGGCATGGAGAGCTTTGTGAAAACAGCAGAAAGTCCAACACACTAAGCCTTAAACTGGAGAGACAGGAGAGACCGTGGGCTCCCGCCAAGAGCACGTGAAAACTCCTTTAATGACTTCTGTGAGGTGGCCCGCTCACTCCTCCCGCCTCCCTTCCCATCTCCCCCTCCACCCCATTTCACTTTTTATTACCCATTGCACTGCTTTATCCAGATTTATATACTTCATTATGTTCTCTGCCGTCACTTTTTTTTTAACATCTTAATTGGAGTATAATTGCTTTACAATAGTGTGTTGGTTTCTGCTGTGTAACAAAGTGAATCAGCTATATGTATACATATACATATCCCCTCATAGATATCCCCTCATACATATAGCCATATCCCCTCCCTCTTGGCGTCTCCCTCCCACCCTCCCTATCCCAGCCCTCTAGGTGGACACAAAGCACCGAGCTGATCTCCGTGCGCTATGCAGCTGCTTCCCACTAGATAGCTGTTTTACATTTGGCAGTGTGTATGTGTCAATGCCACTCTCTCACTTCGTCCCAACTTACCCTTCCCCCTCCCCATGTCCTCAAGTCCATTCTCTACATCTGCGTCTTTGATTTTTACTTGAACTCAGCGGGTGGCAAGTGTGTCGCCACCATTGTTCCCCCTCCTGCCTCGTGCACCTCTGCCCTGCCAGAGACCAAGGTCTTCTATGACATATTGACTTCTGACTCGAGACACTGGAGAAGACGCAGCATTCTGTGATGCAGTACCTTGGATGTGATTGTAGGAGCCTGGGTTCCTGCACTGGTTTTGTCACTAAGTAGCTGTGATGCTTTGGGGCATTTAATCAGCTTTTGAGAAGGTCAAATGTAAAAGGGAAATGATAGAACTAAATGATCTCCAAGGTGTCCGAACAATTCTCAGGGGCTACCTGGTCTACAAAATATGGACAAGAGCTCTCTGCTTCCCACCCAAGACTGTTAATTAGGACAAAATGAGATTATGGCAGTTCAAGATCTTTGAATACTCTAGTGCTCTTTCCAAACCTACGAGATTATACTACTTATTAAAGGATGATTTCAGCACCTTCCTTGTCAGTATACTGGTGTTTTTGTTTTTCTATCTCAAGATCAAATAATCAAGAATTATGTCCCTCCTGCATTTTTTAGGAAAGCAGTCCCATGTTTCCCCAGGAGAGGTATTCAATCATCCTTGCATTTACAAAACTAGGTACCAGAGAGAGGAGGTCAAAGAAATAAAGTGCAGAGAGTCTGCCCTTACTTAGCTTTCTAGAGAAGACAAAAATACCAAGTTATTACATCAAAAATAGCATGCCTGAGGGGAGGAGAATGGCTTGGGGCCTTCTTGCAGGGGAAAAGACTTAAGCTGTGCTGTGGAGGCAGCAATGGTTCTTCATAATCTGAAATTGACACAGAATGGGTTTCAATTTTAGAGATTTGGAAAGTGAGGAGCTTCTCTTTAATGAATTGCTTCATCCCTGCCAAATATTGGTGACTAGAGCTGCTTGGACTCACTAGGGAACAGTATGAACTCAGGTCCTTTTACATCTTCATTTCAAAATGTTGACAAAAAGCCAAGTCTTTTAATCATCAATTGTAGCAAATACAATTTAGGGTGCTCCATGGGCTGCATTCTTTGTTCTCTTTGATTTGAAGACCTTCTCCTCCTCCAAAACAAAAAGGTGTGGCGTGAATAAAAGTTTCCTGACTCCACCCGCCTCCTCGGACAATGATCAAAGCAGGAGGACGGTGGTCCAAGGTTAATTCTTTCTCTTTGATTCATTTACGTGAATCTGAGAAGAGACAGAGCTTTTATGTGATGATCATAAAGCTGGGAAGATGGTGTGAGATGGAGAGAGGGCTTCAGTGGCCTGGACCCCCAGCATCCAGATATTCCAGTTATTTTCCAGTCATTCTGGATTGTAGGAGCAAATAACTTCTCCATTTGACTTCAGCCAGGGGCACTGGGCTCCTGGCACTTGTAATCCAAAGCATCCTCACTAATGTCTCAAGGCATCACAGCTCTTCAGAAACAAACCTCCATCAACTCTTCCCAACTCATTCCTGACCCATCCCTTACCTGTCACCTAATTTCTCATACTGGAGCATCACTTGTGGTTTCCCCAACCCCACCATGCCTGTTCACAATTCCACAGCTTTGAATATTCTTTTTCCTCTCTCTGGAGCATTCTTCCTTAATCTTCTATCTGGAAACTTTCCATTCTTCTCTCAAGGTTCTGCTCAATCACAGTGGCCACTCTGAAAGCTCCAACTACGCTGGAATCCACAGGTTTATTTGTGTTGAAGGCACAACTGTTTCGGCATCCAATGAACACTCTCAAACCCAGAGGGGATTACAAAAATCCACAGGACTAACAGAAACAGCTTCCACCATCAAAGAGTTAACCATCTAGCTGAGGAGTAAGATTCATTCCATGGAACAATATGAGAGAATGTACAATCAAGCCCCAATTTGGGCAGTACAGATTTTAAATGCCAAAGGAGTGGCGAGAAGGAGAAAATCCATCCCAGCTGATTCTGCAAAAACTCCAACCCATGGCTCACATGTATATAGCAGCTGAAAAGAGTGTGTTCTCACCTGTTGTACTGCCACCAGCAAAGTATTGAAATTTTCTTCCTACCCAGGGTAAGGGATTAAAAAAAAAAAAAGCAGGGAGGAAGAAGAAAGTACAGGATTATAAACATTCTCACCTAGGAGGGGAAACAGCGTAGAAATGCAAATGAGGTTGTCAAAATTTCCTTCACTTCTTTCCCCAAGCAATTCTACTTCTGGGTGTTTATCCTAGAGAAATATTCTGAATGCACAAAAAGTCTGCATTGTTAGTAATGGAGAAAAATTGCAAACGAGTCCATCAGTAGGAGACTGGTTGAACACATTTTGTTATAGCTGTACTGTGGAATCCTACTGCAGCCATTAAAAGAAAATGGTGTGTTTCTTTATGTACTGTCATGGAGAGACCATCAAAATCTATTATTAAACAGAAAAAAACAGCAAGTTGTAGAAACACTGCTGTGGTATGATGGAGTTTTTGTAAAACACAGAGGCAGAAAATACCGTATCTCTGTACAATCATTCATTCAGTCAGTCAACCAGTCAACAATTATCTGTCGGCTCCTATCATGTGCCGGGCAACGTCCTGAGTTTTAGAGAATCCACAGTGAACAAAATAGCAAGTCTTTACCCTCCCAGAGTTTCCATTATAGTAGGAAGAGGCAGACATGAAGCAAATAAGCAAGTAGGACATGCCATATATCAGATGATGGTGAGGAACCTGGAGAAAAATAAAAATAAGGCTGGGGGCACACTGCTATTTAACTAGCATGACAGAGACAGCAGAGACCTGAAGGAGGTGAGGGTGGTGTGGCCATCTGGAGGGAGCGCATTCCAGGCCAAGGGACTAGCCATTGCCAAGGGCACAGTGCCTGGGATGGGGTAGAGTGAGGAAAGAGGGGAGCAGGAGGAAAGGGACAGAGAGGTGGCGGGGCCACTTCACGCAGAGGTTCAGACGCCAGTCTGACCATTCCAGCTTCCACCCCGAATGAGCCAACAAGCCACTGGAGTGCTGGGCAAAGCATAATGTGATCTGAGTTCGGTCTCATCCGGGCCACTCCAGCTGCTGTGTTAAGGACAGATCGCTGGGGAGCAGAAATGGAAGCTGGGAGACCATTTAGGAGGCTAATAAAATGACCCTGTAAGAAACGCTGGTGACTTGGACCAGGATGACAGCAGGGTAACTGGGAAGAACTGGTTGAATTCTGGCTGCATTTTGAAGGTCAAGCCAACAGGATTTTGCAAAGGAGTGAGTACGAAGTACAGAAAAAGAGCTTTTCTTTTCACAAAGCCCATGAAAGAATGAAGTGGCCATTAACTGAGGAGGGGAAAAACCATGGGAGAAACAGGATTAGGGGAGGCCATGTACATATAAAATGAGAACAGAAATGTGTGGATAATTTATGTGTTTTCCCTAGATTCCCTCATCTCTTTTTCTTCCTATCCAAACTGGTAGCTAAACTCTGTAATTCCTAGAGCCAGGGCAGAAACAAGTCATGGGCAGTCCAAGGATCGTTTTTATTGTGTAAAAGACTGATCAAACCTCATTGAGGAAATGCTGTGGGGTCCTGGAGCAGGGGAAAGCAAAAGTCTCTCAAGGGTCAAAAGCTAGAGAAAGGACACTTGCCCCAGGCTGAGGAGGAAGAGAGAAGTGTGAGGGGCCTGGACTGGAAACCAGGTCCCGAGCTTCAGCAGTCCTGCTAGGGATGCAGCCGAAACTTGGAGAGGCAGCGGGATGGACTGGTCCTTAGGCCCTGATTCTGGCACCTTTGCAGAATTTCCAGCCCTGAGTAGAGTGGAGGGCTGCAGAGGGAGCCATAATTTAGGGAGACCATGAGGGAAGGGACAAGGGACCTCTGAGAAGTAACACATGGGGGCCAATGACCAAAACCCCACGGCCACCTGCCATGCCTCAGAGCTACATAAAACCCACCAGTTGGCCCACAGCAATGGCAATTAAATTTTCTGCCAGCTTGACAGAGCAAGGGGTTCAAATCAGATATTACCCTGAGTTACGGAATGTGAAAAGACGATATTTCTTCTACATCTGAATTCGTGTGGTTAGATTTACATCCGCCATACAGGAAAATACATATCAAGTGGTCGAAAGGACCACAGACCAAACTGCTTTAATCTCTGAGTTCTGTGTTGCTTGGTTAACCCCCCGCCACACACACAAATATGTATATCTGTGGCATACTTGTGTAATTAGTATTATTTTTTTATCCTCACTTCATTGCAAAGCCCAGCTGTTGAGAAATCCTGGTAAAGACCCCTTTTTGTCCATTAGTAATCCTTTTGTCACCACACTCTGCCATACAGATGGATTTTTATCCCATGCAATAATAAAAGGTTTCTCAAGGAAGGGAATATAAACTCATTTTTCTTGTAAATGAAACTATATATTTTAAATATGCCAGGTTAAATAACTCAATAAAGAAATTTCACTAAAGCCACTTGTCGAGGGAACATCATTCTATGTACACACACGTGCCCCGTCCAACAAATCTGATTTGAAAGATCCATCTGGTCGGCATGGCTGATTGCATTTAAGTACACCATGCTTTCAGACGTAAAGATCTATCTCTGCAATAGCTCTCTCATAACATCATCTTGTTCCAAGGCTAAGACTCTCGAACAGGAGGGAAAGATGTAGTTTGCCGATAGTGGCTGCAGGAGTGAGATCAATGGCAGACAAGTCACTTCAAGGAAGGAGGAACTGACTCCCAGGAGCTGCCTTGTTGAGGAAAGACAGGGATCTGTCATCTCCGTGGGCCATTCAAAGAGGGAGTGATCAGTAAACGAAGCCTCGCAGAGTCTTTACAGATGATGACTCAACATGCCCAGTGGGCCCAGGGAGTCCTCCCAGGCTCACAGACCTATGTGCAACAGGAATTTGGAGTATGAAGGGGTGCAGCGTGCAAGACTCCTAGAGTCCCCATCAGCATCCCAAACCTGACTCATGGCCAAGCTCCCTTGGCTCCTGTGATAAGCCTTAGATCTGTAACCTGTCCAGGTTCAAGAAACCATGGGGGCCCTAATCTGGGAAGCTGCTTTGTGTCTGAGTTGACCATAATCAAATCTTCCTAAGGGAAATATTTTCAGTTGCTCCCAAGAGCATGGGGCCAGGTGTTATTAACACCCAGCTGTCCTCACGGCTGAAGAATCTGCCTCCTTCCATGTTTTCTACAAGCCCCTTCCAAGAGGAACTCTGATCCCCTGAGTCTCGGCTCCAAAGAAATAAGTCCCTATAAAAGAACAATCAGGCCAGTGTTCCCTGCTAGGGCCACCAAGTCACATCCTCTGCTGTGGATTCCAAAGCATCCTTCCTCTCAATGCCCGATCCACCAACAAATCCTGTCCCCAGGCTTAGGCTATGCAAGCATGGAGAGATCAATACATTCAGCCTCACCACGCCTTCACACCATGCCTACCCCCAGGATTGGTTACATAATTTGTTGGGCCCAGTGCAAAATGAAAATGTGGGGTCCCTTATTCAAAAATTATTGAGAATTTAATACAAATTTTAAATTGTTAAGAATTTCAAGACAGCATCAGCAGAGTCTTAAACCAAGTGGAAGCCCTTTCTGGCCCCTGTGAGATTACACGTTTTGCATGCCTGTGAGGGCGGCCATGTCTACCCCATCTACCCAAGGCCCAAGGCCCACTCTCATCCAGCAATGGGATAAAAATGCTTTCTTGGGTCTCCCCACAGTAGTTGGTCCTGGGCCAGACCAGAGGAGAACCGCCCAGGCCTGCCCAAGGTGCAGGGGATGATGAGCTGGACCAGCAGGGTTGTCCTGGAATCATTTCTAGGAGGGGAAATTTCCAGGTCATAAAAGTAAAAAATAACACCTGGGGAGTGATTTGGGGAGGTTTAGGAGGTAGGAGATGGAACGGAATTTTTGAGTACCTAGGGTAAGCTTTGGCCTTACTAAAACTTCCCAAGAAATGGAGAAAGCATCTTCCTTGTTATATAGTTGAGAAAACAGAATAAGAAATTTGCTCAAGTTATGCAGGTAGCAAGCCATGAACAGGTGTTACTGTGTCTTTATCTTCAGGAAACCACTTTGAGATAATTTTTGGATATCCTCACTAACAGCCTTAAATCCTTAAATTCGAATTTCTCCAGGGAACAAAGAGTAACATGAACTACTCAATACATTTAAACTGTTATTATGTACCAGACACAGAGCCGAGGGCTTTTGCGTGTGTTTTACATTTAAACCTTCCCCAAATACTAATATGTGGGCACTACTGTTTCCTTATTTTGCAGTGGCTAAAGGTTAAGAAAATCACCCATAGCTCACCTATCTAGGAAAGGGCCAGCCTTCTTTAAGACCGTGCCTCTACTACCAAATGTAAAATAGATTAGCTAGTGGGAAGCAGCCGCATAGCATAGGGAGATCAGCTCGGTACTTTGTGACCACCTAGAGGGGTGGGATAGGGAGGATGGGAGGGAGACACAAGACGGAGGAGACACGGGGATATATGTATGTGTATAGATGATTCACTTTGTTATAAAGCAGAAACTAACACACCATTGTGAAACAATTATACTCCAATAAAGATGATAAAAAAATAAAAATAAAAGAGTATAAAGAATCATTTTCCCTACAACACACGCAGTTGCAAAATATGATGTCCCAAACGTACAGAGCTTCTAAAGACTATTTCCACTGAGAGTCTGGATGTATATTACATCAGAATGTAAACATGGTAAAAGGTAAAACTTCATTAAAAGAGGCAGCGTCAAGAAATCTAAAATAGGCAGGAAAACTGGTCATGGGTCCAGGAAGCATCATCAACCAGCTGGTGTCACTGGGCCTCTGGGGTTTGTTACTTTTGATGGTTAAAATGAGCTTAATTGGAAGAAGTAATTTCTAAAGGTCTAACTAAGCTCTACGATCTTTAGAATTCCTGTTAGCTACAAAACTTGCAATATTGCTTATTCCTTTCCTTGTTCATTTGTTTGTTCGTTTATTTGGCTGGTTGGATTCAAAGGCTTCTGGGCTTACCTTCCTGGAGCAATTTCTCTGACCAACTGCTAATAGCGAATAAAGGCATCCACCAACTGAAATATTGGAGACCAGGTAACGTATACTGTATCTTCTGACCGCTCTATAGAAACAAAACCCTAAAGGCCTGAGGTCTCCTTTCTATTCTAAATGCTATCATCGTGATGCCACTGCATCTAGCAAGAATGTTTAACCCAGGCAGACCCGTCATCAAGACCAGGACTCAGAAGAGAACTGTGGACACCCCAGCACTATTGTAGCCCAACATCTGTCCTCAGACGGCAATATCCTCCCGTTGTTCCTTGCAGCCCTCTCCCTTCCTGTGCTGTATTTGTCTTTTGACCTTTCATGGCTCAGGAATGCTTCCCCAGGGCCTCACTTAACATGGGTCCTGAGCACGCATTAGATCTCTGGATTTCTGACCCTCAGAACTATTTCTTGCACACAATTTCCACTTATCCTCTTGGCTTCATTAGCATCTGGCCACTCTAAGGAGCCACCCACCCGCTCCGGCTTAATCTCCAGACACCCCTTGGCCGTGGCCTCAGACAATTTGACCTGGCCCATTACAATAGAGGTGTGGAGTTATTGGACATCAGGAGGACTTGGCCTCATTTCTTAACTTTGCTTTAGTTTCCCCCTAGGAAACTGGAAATCATAATACACCATGTTAGTTTGTGTTAAAGATCAGATGTCTAAAATGTACCACCCAGGATGAAAATGCCTGTGACTGAAAATGATGAAGAGGAGGAAGAGAGGGGAGAAGAAGGAAGAAGAAGAGAATTCCAGAGATAAACCCAAGAATTCACATCCGGCAAGTTACCCTGTTACCAATGGGCACCAAATGAAACAGCTGAGATCAATTAAATTCACTGAAATCTGAGATCAGTCATTTTACAGAAAATGATTTCGATGAAATTAATTCAATCTGCAATTCTGGTTTTTAAGCAGCAATAATGATTCCCTTGGCTAAAATGTCAGGCATTCAGAAGGGGAAGGAAACTTTATTATTACCGAGCGGGGTATCCCCCAAGAGCTCTGGCTTAGATGTGTAGCTGAGCCAAGACATCTGGCAATTTCAAAAATTGAACTTGATCTTCAACAAATATAGACACAAATGTGAAGAACATAAAATCACTCTTCAGAATGAGCCTTAATGGGCTGCGTTGCCTTTCAGAAACATTTTCTAATGAGCATTCGGACATGAAGTGATTCCAATTTGTAATGCATTTGAGGCAAACTGAGAGGAGAAATTGCATTTGCTTTTCCCCACTGGGCTGTTAAGGGACCCAGACTGACAAGCCTCAAAGACTTAGTTGTGGGCAATGCTCTCCGTGTTCCTCACTTGCTGGGACTGGCCCAGGGAAGACCCCAGCACAATGGAGCCCTCCAGAACTGCTACAGACCAACAATCAACAGGCAGCCTAGGCAGCAAACATTGAGGGAGTCCCCGTGTGTGCCACGCACCTTGCTAGACACTGGCTGGAAAAAGAAGAGGAGCAAAGGACACAAAGACGAAAGAGACACAGAACTCACGGGCCAGGAGTGGGTGGTACACCCAGCCTTCTAAAATCCTGGTCTCCATTCTCCCAAGGTGTTGGGACAACTGGCCTTTGACATGCTCTGACTACCAATATGTACCCCAGCTATTTCCTGAGCTTCTCAGGGAGACCCGTTCCCTTACAGGTGACAGCCTGCACATTTGATCCATGTCTTGCCGATGCACCGAGGTGGTGCTAACATCTCAGTGTTTACCTCCTTCCACATCTTGGCATCGATTTAACCCGGGCAGAGCAGACTCTAAGCTTGCTATGTGGGCTTTTTCCACAGGCCACCAAAATCTAGAGAGACCCAACGTATGATAGAGATTTTTAAATTCCAGGCCAATTTAAGTCCCTTTCGCCTTAGCTCGGCCATTGTTTCAGCAGCTCTAGTTAGGAGCCCATCACTGGCCCCGGGCCAGGCACTTAAGCAACCATTAGAGATGGATTGAGCCAAAGAGCCAACATCAAGGAGAGAGAATTCCTAGGCCTTCCTTGGGCATCTTTGTGAGTTCCAGGGGAACACCGCACTCTGCTTGGTATATCTGGGCCAAGGGCTAGTCTGTAGAATTCCATTATGCAAATTAGAAAAGGTACTCCTCAGGGTAGGGAGAGCTCCAAGGGTCCACAGCTTGGGGAGCCTCTGGTTCTTTGGCAAACAGAGCCCAGAGTGGACATCAGTCCCACTCGCCCCTCAGCCGTTGTCCTCGCACAGGTCACAACCTGTTCCATTATAAGCAGAGGCTCTGTTTCAGGGAATGGTGGCCTTTCTTGGCTCCTTCCTAGACTCTCTCCTGTGTATTTGCTCCTGAAGAGTCCATTGACAGGACGCTTCTGGCTTCCAAAATGACCTGGGCCTCTACTCATCATTAACCCATTGTTTTCCCTGGGGCACTACCTGGACTTCCTTGGAGAGCTTCGTCACCCTTGGGCAAGCCCACCAGGCTGCCCTGTTTCCAGTTCCCTGAGATGCTAATATTCATGATCCTGGAAAGATCATTAATAATTGTTCATAACCAACAGAGTGGGGAGACCAAGAACCTTGCTCTGCAACCAGGCTGTCTGCCTTGCAATTCATGCCCCATCCTTTCTTAGTCATGAAAGCCTGAGCAAGTTTCTTAAGCAATTTGTACCTTAGTTACCTCCTCTATAAAGTGAACATAATAATAATAACCTCACAGAGTTTGGAGGAGGGTGAACTGAGCGCACAAAGTGCACTAAGACAAGTACCTGCTCCATGTGAGGCTTAGCATGTAAATATTATTATGTTTATCTAATGAAGGTCTTTTATAATAACAGACACAGCGAACTGCTCTACTATGTGCTCTCAACATTCCTGTGCGGTTGAAAATTGTTCAAAATAAAGTTGTGGGAAGCCACAAAATAATTCTAAGTGAGGGATATGGGTCAGCCCCTCCTACTTGGCTTTACTGCTGGGAGTCGGGTTTTGCATAAACAGGACTGTATCACATATGTTCGTATTAATATACGCATTATTGGTACGTAAATGGGATCACATTTCACGTGCTATAGAAAGCTCCTTTTAAACTCTGTGAGCCTCACTCTCCACATTTGTGAAAACGAGTACTAACCATATGAGGCAATATATTTCGTGTGTCTACCAGTTCTTCCCCCCTATTTCTAGATCTCTACACAAGCTCCTGTTCTTCTGTCACCCTTACTGTCTTGTGTCCCTTCTCTCTGCCCATCTCTCTCCCAAAGCGTCAGAGCAAAAGCAGAAGAAAAAAAAATTCACCCATGATCCATCTCCCAGAGAGGGTCCATAAAAATGTTGTGCTGTGTTTTCTTTTTGAGTATGGTAGAGCTGTCCCTGGTTTTGTGCCCTATGTAATGAAGATGGAGAAGAATGGGAATACCAGCCTGGAGAGGTGTCATGAGTTTTAAATGAAACTATGCAGATTTAAGTGCCGGCACTGCATTCAATACACATTGGTTCTTTCTAGCTAGGGTGCTGCTTAGAAGGTTGATCCGAATCAGTTACATTTTTTCCTAAAACTCAGTACACATTGGCCTGTGTATAAACCTTTTCTGTTCCGGGTGATTTTTCTGCCTGGCATCACTCCTCTGTCCTTTTCCTACCACCCTGTGTTTTGCTGATGGCGAATCAATGGCACATTTTTCTTAAACAGCCTGCACTTGGTATTTTACTACCAACCATGAGGGCCCCCGCCTTTTAATTACCCCTGCTGAGCCCAGCACTATATATAACACTAATGTTTCTGGGACTGCCAGCAATTAAAACCAAAAATAAATAACACGTTACAAGCTGCAAACCCAGCTAGGCCCGGGGAATGCTACGGATGGATAGAAGGCTTTTGTTTTTAATTGCTCAAGTTTCTCCAGGCCCTACAGAATGTAAACTCCTAACAGCTGCTGGCCAGGAGATGGAGCAGAGGAGGCTTTGATTTCCATATGTTTTCCGATGTTCTTTTGCTTGCTCTGGGCCCCCAGGAACCAACTGACATTCTTCTGCCTCAGTTTTTCACTCTGCAAAAGGGAGACGTTCGTGAACACAGCTGAGTGTATGCACATCCATTGATGAACATGCTGTTCTGAGGCATCTATCGAAATGGAACAAGCTATATTGATTTTTGCCGCTATCTTCGTTTTTCTAACTTGAATAGAGTACTGAAAGGGCAGTTTCGATGAATACTTATTTCATCTATTGAATGTGTGATACCACAGGTTGTCCATAACCAGGATGAACAATTATAAAATCAAATTGCTACAGCTCTCTTTGAAGCCCAACTTGGACAAATAATTATTTTTATTTTTTGCTACAGGGAGTTCTCATGAGGCACCCATGTCAAAGGGTTGGCTGTGCTTCCAACAGCTTCCGCTTGTGAGAAGCAAGAGGTCAGTTTCACCAAGAAGGACACTGAGCCTTATTCAGTCCCTGCCTCTCACCATACCTTCCAAGGAGCTCTGAATTTTTCTACCTAGTAGACATTAGATTAAAGGATCAAAGGGTCCCGAAATTGTGAACGCATCTGACACATGGTGCAAAATTATTCTTAGAAAGATTGCACCAGTAAAAACTCTGTTTTGCAAGGTCAGGAATGATTCTCCCTATTGGTGCTGCTGGATGCCTCCTGAATGGTCCCTCCCAGAACTGAGAACCTGCAGACTCCAGACCAGTTTGTTCTCTGCCTCAACTCTGAACAGCTTTCTTGGTGCGGCTGAGACAGAGCAGGAAGGTACATGCCGCTGCTAATCCAGGCAGGGCCGGGCACCTGCCTCGCCAGCAGATGGCTGCGTTGCAGTTGAGTCCCCACCAGTCTTACTGCCTAGACTGCCAAGAAGTGCAAGATGCAGACTTCAAACACACCGGGGCAAATTCACATGCATTGCCTTTGCCGTGGGTGCTGGCGGTTTTGCTGCAGGCAAAGCATCTCTCTTAAAAGCAACAAATAATCAGCCTTGACAGCAGCAGTACTGAACTAACGCTGACTCATGAATGTCATCATTGTTCTTTCCTGCTATGGGCATTAGTCCATGTTCAGCCCTAAGCCAGAACGTCTGCATAGAGAACAAAGCTGATTATCTCCACGATGGCTTTATTGGAGGCACGCTGCTAATGCAGGCCAAAAAAAATGCAACGCTGGGGGAAGAAACATCCAAGGACAAGAAGACAAGAGGGCCTACGATTTGTTCCCATTGCCCACTGCTGCCTTTTGATGGGTCCCTTCAAGAGGAGGGAGCCCATGAATGGCTTTTAGTTCCACGAGAAGTACTAGTCTGCCTTATTCATTAAGCTCAAGACTCATCATGTGTTGACTGCCAATGAGCCAAAAAAAGAGTACCAGCTCTCTCCTCCAACTCCAGCGTTGCTTGCCCCTCTCCTGCACCTGTCAAAGCTCTGGGCACCAACCTCCCTGCCCTGAGGGAGGACTGAGGGAGAGGGCAGGGGACAGGCTGTCAGCAGCCCAGCTGTCTGGCCCAGCCCAGCTGGAAGCTCAGGCTCATTGCCTCTCTGTGTCTTTTCAAGTCATACCCATCAACATCCTTTTTTCACCCTTGTCATGTCCCTGGCCCCTACCTCGACCCTCAGCCCCCCGCCTCCCCCCTTGGATTGGCCGGCTTCCCTTGAACACGTGTTTTATTTCTTGCCTTGATGGATATCTTGGCACAGCAGCCCCTGCCACACACTGGACGGAGCAGCATACCCACTTAATTCGAGGGGTGATCATTTTTCTCTCGCAAATATGGAGTGCGGATGGTTACAGACCCTACCCACTGCTCATGGTGATGTTAGACCTTTTGGCCTATGAGAGAAGTGTCAGAAGTGACCAGAAGAGAATATAAGAATTCCTTCCTTGGAGCGCAAGGATAGCACAGGAGGCAAGGTCCCTGTGACCCCTGGAGGGAAAACCAAGAGCCTGCGTGTCATCTTCCACAGGAGGTGCAAACTCAGATACCTCCGGGGCCGGACAGATAAGACAGATGTGGGAAACTAGCCTTTGTAAAATAACAGGGAGAGTGAGCTGTAGCGGAAGTGCAGAATGCACACCCCTCCAAAGGGCATGCAAATTCAGTTTGAAAAAAAAATCTCTATTCCGAAAAATCCATCCACGGACCACTATATAGAGGCTGCTGGTTTTGCCATCCCTGGAAAATGGCAAGTATCTGGCTTAGAGAGGCAAACACCTGGGTGTCCGTCCTCAACTCTGTCACTTACTTGCTGCCTAGTTGTGGAAATGTCACTTCACCTTCTAAGCATCCACTTCCCAGCTATGAAATGTTATGACTCATAGCACCATTGGGAGGTTACAGGAGCTCTTCTGTGATGAGCCCAGCACAATGCCTGGCTCATAGGGGAGCAAACACACATTGCGTTCCTTTGCTCTCAAGTCTCCCTGAGACTTCACTTTCACTAGGCAGATAATAGTAGCCGAGGACTTATTCCCCAACAAGCCAGGCGAGTGGACCTCTGATAAAGGCATCGAGCTGTTGGAATAGGTAATCTGGGAACATCCAGTCAGTGAAGGAGCTTCATTGGTGTCTAATGGTCCTCAGTGAAAAGATTCTTTCTCAAGTAAGAGACTTTGGAAATAGATAGGGGCTCAGTAGCATCATTCATTCATTCATTCATTCATTCAGCTGGTCACAGAATCTTATCAAGCACCTACCAGGTGTAAAACACTGTGACTTCTGCTTAGCTGCTTCTGGGTCTTTGAACTTCTAGCCCCAGAGCTTATTACAGATTGATGTTCTGATCTCACTCAGATCACAGAAGTACAAGGAATATCTTTTCTTACCCAGGCATAAATATTGATCAGATGACTTTTTAAATCATCTACGTGCTGACTGCGCATCTGTTTGGAAATGTCCAATATTCCCTCAAAGCAGCTGCATACGAACCTCAACTGTAATTTTCCGAACACATCCGTCAACATTTACGCCCAGCGCTATACCACCTACAGAAACGCACGAGGCACTTAAAACCGCAGCTGGCTTTCAGCACTCACCCTGTAATTCACCAATTACCAAGGCTTAAAAAATCATTCCAGGGTGGACCAGGAACTATGTAAACCACAGATTTAACAGTGATTATACCTGGCCCTTCTGGGTGGCTCCCACCTCAGCCACAGGAATCACTTGGCAAATACTAATTAGTTGCATTCATTCAGGGATGCCCCGTGTGGAATGTGACAGTCACTGGAAATGGGAAGAGAAGCCCTGGAGCCGCTCTACTGATTGAACAGGAAGGGCAGTGGCTCAGAGCCCAGCTTTCTTCCACGTGGTGCATCAGAGAACAGAATGAGGTAACAGGTGGTGCAGGCAAAAAACTGCCGGGACCATGGGAAAAGGAATGGAGTAATAATGGCCTAAGGGCTCCCAAAATTCATAGAGAGGAGGGAACACTGGAGTGATAATTAGGGTGGTAAGAATCTACCCTAGATTCTGGATAGAATTGACAGCTATCCCAAACTGACTGTCTGTACCTGGTTGAGATTTGCCAAGACCTCTTGACGTGACCATCAGGATGGTTGTTTAACTATCTCCTGCCTCCAAGTAACCATGTTCACTGCTATCAATATTCCCACATCACAGGTTCAATCAGGTAATTATCTGCTAGGAATCTCTAACTGCCTTTAACCCCACCACTGCTATTACTTTGTACAAGGGTTGGGGGAGGTCCAGTGTGCCACCTGTTTTTGTAATAAAGTTTTATTAGCACACATGCATTGTCATTCATGTATATAGGGTCTATGGCCGTTTTTGTGCTTCATGGCAGATTTGTATAGTTGCAACGGAGATCGTATGGCCTGCAAAGCATAAAATATTTACTATCTGGCCCTTTAGAGAAAAAGTTTTCCAAGCCCTGGTCTAAGGCAGGGCTTTTAACACTTTTCCTCCAAAGTACTTCAAACCCGAAAGGGCATTCATTGTCTTCTTACAAGTGCACAAATACTTCGCCATGTTTATCTTAAAATCATACGACTTTTGCATTACAATACATCTTGTTTGTTTTCGTATAAAAAAATCACAGGTATTTTGTTTGTCTTAAATCTGCAGAGAAAATTGATGACCCAAGGAAATGTACAATGGTTATTTCATGCTTTCAAATGAGAAGAATGGGTTCATGGGTTAAATCCTGAACCTTTCAAGCTAGTATTTGAGGGTCCACAGGGTAGACAACCTAGGAGATTGAGAGGAAGTTGATTTAGTCAGGGCCCAATCAGGAAAACAGAGGACACTCCCAGTAATATTTTTAAAAGGAATTTTACACAAGGAATCGATTACAAAGGGCATGGAAGAACTAAGACATCAAGACGGGACAGTGAAACAACTAAGAGATTGTCATAGCAGGAAGCACTACCCTCCCCCATCACCACCACCCAGGGCTGGAGGCAAAGGGAAGAGGCAGAGGTGTTAGAACCCAGGAATTGGGTCCACTGACGGAAACCGGAACCACGGTGGACCTGTGACGGGGGCGGAGGAGATGCGTGATGGAGGAGCAACAGCAGCTCCCCTGGCCTATCCGGTCCTCTGTCCTCCAGTCTCCCACTGGTGCCCCCTACTGGCTGAGCCCAGCTAGAAGACACATGATGGCTCCCTGGGAACTGTAGCTTTGTTACATTACAGAGTGAGAGAAGGGCAGGTCATGGGTCCGAGAGCAAACAATCAAATGACTGGCACAGATGGCCCTGAGGGGAGGTTGCCGTCACTAGAAAGAGTCCATCCAGGTGGCCACCAAGAGGCCAAAGAGTGACAGAGCCTCAGGGAATTCCTTACAGTGCAGGATCTGGTCCTCAGAGCCTCCCTCCGACCACGTATTATATTCATTCTGATGAAATGAAGCTAATGCATAAAAACCATAGTAACCATCTAGCTGATGAGACGTTGAGAGAAAAAGTTTTCCAAGCCCTGGTCTAAGGCAGGGCTTTTAACACTTTTCCTCCAAAGTACTTCAAACCCGAAAGGGCATTCATTGTCTTCTTACAAGTGCACAAATACTTCGCCATGTTTATCTTAAAATCATACGACTTTTGCATTACAATACATCTTGTTTGTTTTCGTATAAAAAAATCACAGGTATTTTGTTTGTCTTAAATCTGCAGAGAAAATTGATGACCCAAGGAAATGTACAATGGTTATTTCATGCTTTCAAATGAGAAGAATGGGTTCATGGGTTAAATCCTGAACCTTTCAAGCTAGTATTTGAGGGTCCACAGGGTAGACAACCTAGGAGATTGAGAGGAAGTTGATTTAGTCAGGGCCCAATCAGGAAAACAGAGGACACTCCCAGTAATATTTTTAAAAGGAATTTTACACAAGGAATCGATTACAAAGGGCATGGAAGAACTAAGACATCAAGACGGGACAGTGAAACAACTAAGAGATTGTCATAGCAGGAAGCACTACCCTCCCCCATCACCACCACCCAGGGCTGGAGGCAAAGGGAAGAGGCAGAGGTGTTAGAACCCAGGAATTGGGTCCACTGACGGAAACCGGAACCACGGTGGACCTGTGACGGGGGCGGAGGAGATGCGTGATGGAGGAGCAACAGCAGCTCCCCTGGCCTATCCGGTCCTCTGTCCTCCAGTCTCCCACTGGTGCCCCCTACTGGCTGAGCCCAGCTAGAAGACACATGATGGCTCCCTGGGAACTGTAGCTTTGTTACATTACAGAGTGAGAGAAGGGCAGGTCATGGGTCCGAGAGCAAACAATCAAATGACTGGCACAGATGGCCCTGAGGGGAGGTTGCCGTCACTAGAAAGAGTCCATCCAGGTGGCCACCAAGAGGCCAAAGAGTGACAGAGCCTCAGGGAATTCCTTACAGTGCAGGATCTGGTCCTCAGAGCCTCCCTCCGACCACGTATTATATTCATTCTGATGAAATGAAGCTAATGCATAAAAACCATAGTAACCATCTAGCTGATGAGACGTTGCAGAGGCCTGAACATTACTTCCCTGTAGGAAAACTGTTAGGAACCCCAACTCATCTGCAGGTGCTTTGGAGCATGGAGGCCAAACCTGGGGCTGCTTCTTTCATGATCAGTATGTTTTCAGACATCGGGTTCCCATAAGCTGAGTGATCGTCTCCACAGCAAGGCTGTCCATGCCATCAAAAACAGATCCATCTCATCTTCGGGTCAAGGCCCCTTTCCACGGAACTGTGCCCACAGGAGTCTTGCCCGTGTTTGCTCAGTGACCCACCCATCATGCTTTCATGACTGGCTAAAGGGCGACTCTTTATTTAGACGGCTAACAAAATCAATCAGGTCTCAGTCTGGCCTGGGAGACAGTCTGCCTCTTTGAAAAGACACATCTTTGCTTTTATTTATTACATGTTGCTATTATGACTTAACTGTCAAAAGACAGCCCTTTCCAGAAGACTAGCATGGCAGGATGGGGGAATCAAACAAGGCAGCTTTGCTATAGCCCCTCACGTGCTACACGCAGGCCCTCGCTATGCTGTCTTCCTGTGTTTTCCTGGGCCTTGTCTACAGAAGACAGTTCACAGTGTGTTAACCACATCCTGCATTTTCCCAGCCACAGGCTTTTGCTGACCTGCTTTCCCCCAAGGAATGTCCATTCCCAAGCACCTTCTAATGCTCAGGGCCATTCTCAGTGCCCATCTTTCATCGATCTGTCCTGAACCCCAAGTCAATCTAACTCAATTGCCACTCCTCCAAGGCCTCAGAGTGCCTTGTTGAAATACTTCTACTGTAAAATACTCTTCCTTTATTATGGCCAGAGGTCTGCTTTGACTTCCAAAATTACCTACCAAAGGACAAGAACCATGTCTTCCTCACCTCTATATCCCCAACAGTGCTTGGTATACAGTAGGAACCTTATTATCTGAATTAATAACTCTGACAGATGATCTGGTTTCTCTCTGAAGACTTTCCCCTGAATCATCCTATTATTAGATAGCTTTAGTTTTTAGAATGTTCTTCCTTCTTTTGACCTAAAATCTTATTATGTTCATCCATTCGTCTTAGGTTATCCTCTGGTGTTACACAGAATAATTCCACTCCTCCTTCCATGTGGCAACCCTGTCGATATTTGAATAAAGGTCTCCTTTTCTCTCAGCTATACCTTCTATGCTTTGGGCGTCGATAATGCCCATCGCATTGGCTCTGTCTCATGACTGTCCACTCCCGGGATCCACCCTTCACACCTATTGGACTTTCCATTCAAATGATGCTGACGTTGAACGTGATGCCTAGGTAGTCATATGTGTTCATTAGCTGTCACGTGCTCCGGGAAATCATGTCAGACAACTTCATTCTCCCACAGCCCGCACTTCCACCTGAGGTTTTCAGCTCTTCTGAACGATGCAGGCTACTGGACGACTCTTTTCCAGACCAGCTCTAGATCACGGCATTCCTGGGCTTCATCTATAGATGCTACCGCGGGGACCCTCTGTTGGGGATTAAGCTGTCTGTGCCCAGCCGTCCTCCTAGTTGCCACGGAGGTCTTAGTTCATATTACTTAAAGTGCACCACTGTGTTCAATCTTATAATAACTTCTTCTACAAACCAACCTTAGTATAAGAGATCACTGAGAAAGAGAATAAGAGAGAGAGGGAAAGAGGGAGACCAAATTTCTCTCAGGCACCAGATGTCCACATGCCCAGAATCAGCAGTTCACCCAGGCCACTCTCACCAGGATGGATGCAATAGCCGTCTCCAACCTATTCTCCACACAGTATCTGCTGTGAGCTTTTATTACTGAGTTTTGTTTTTTTCTTTTTTTGTTTTGGCGGTACGCGGGCCTCTCACTGTTGTGGCCTCTCCCATTGCGGAGCACAGGCTCCGGACGCGCAGGCTCAGCGGCCATGGCTCGCGGGCCCAGCCGCTCCACGGCACGTGGGATCCTCCCGGACTGGGGCACGAACCCGTGTCCCCTGCATCGGCAGGTGGACTCTCAACCACTGCACCACCAGGGAAGCCCTGCTGTGAGCTTTTAAATGCAAATCTGGTCATACCGTTCTCCTGCCTAAAACATTCCAATGACACCCCTTTGTTCTTGGGAAAAAGACCAAAATTTCTAGCCTGGTCTTTGTGGCCTTCCATATATCTGTTAGAAACCAGTTGACTATCCCTTACACACCCTCCTCAGCCCAGATCAAGCAAATTCCTCTGTTACACAGTCTCATAGCCCCATGGACCATTACTACATCATGTGATTCTACACTGACTTGTGTGACTCTTTGAATCAGGCCTGTCTTCCCCTCTGGAGTAAGCTCACGTGGCAGGGACCATGTCTGTTTCTGCTCATTCCCATAGCCCCAGCATCAGGCACGGACCTGACACATAAAAAGTCTTCAATAAAGCATTTGTGAATGAAAAGAAAGAAGGATGATGTGGTAGGCTGAATAATGCCTCCCCAAACTTACCCACATCCTAATCCCCAGAACCTGTGAGTGTTACCTTCTACGGCAAAGGGGACTTGAAGATGTGATTAAGTTAGTGGGCTTGAGATGAGAGATGCTCCTGGACTATCCAAGTGAGTCCAATGTGATCACAAGGTGCTTATAAGAAGGAGGCAGGAGGCTTCCCTAATGGCACAGTGGTTAAGAATCCACCTGCCAATGCAGGGGACATGGGTTCGAGCCCTGGTCCGGGAAGATCCCACAGGCCATGGAGCAACTAAGCCCATGCGTCACAACTACTGAGCCTGCGCTCTAGAGCCCATGAGCCACAACTACTGAGCCCGTGCACCACAACTACTGAAGCCCACACATGCCTAGAGCTCGTGCTCCGCAACAAGAGAAGCCACAGCAATGCGAAGCCCGCGCACCACAACGAAGAGTAGCCCCCGCTCACCGCAGCTAGAGAAAGCCCGCGTGTAGCAACGAAGATGCAACACAGACAAAAATAAATAAATTAAGAAAAAAAAAGGAGGCAGGGAGGTCAAAGGAGGAAAGAAGGGGTGTGAGGACGGAAGCAAGAGGCTGGAGTGATTCAAGGGAGGGGTCGAGAGCCAAGGAATGCAGCCAGACACGGGAAGCAGAAGAGTCACGGAAATGAATTCTTCCCTAAAGAGAGCAGCAGGAACCAGCCCTGCCCACAGCTTGCCTTTAGCCCAGTGAGATTGACTTTGGACTTCTGGCCTCTATAACTGGAGGAGAATAAATTTGTGTTGCTTTAAACTGCCAGATTTGTCGTAATTTGTAACAGCAGCCACAGGAAACTAATATAGATGGGAAGAAAAAAGAGAAAGAAAAAGACAAAGATACTTCTATTTCACATTTGGAAAAAAGTAAGAAATACCTTACCTAAAAGTACCTAAGAGAAAAGATCTTTTCAGAAAGATCAAAGTACATCTATCCAGGTAGAGACTGCCGTCCTTGGAAAGGGCCTCCTATGTGAGAATATAGTGTGTCAATTTCATCGAATTCTGGCGAGGATTTTTCCACTCCCCCGCCCCGCCCCCCCACACACACACACCTTCCGGCCCTTACACTTTGTATGTAAGTGAACACACTCCCCCTGCTCTGCTGACATCTGGAAACTGCTTTTTTGTGCTTAGGGCCCCTCTGCATCCTTCCAGGAATCTGACCCTCACTACGCCCCATCTCCTCACAAGTGGCTCCTGCCTAAGTCCTGGTAACTCAGAGGGCTTAAGCAGCCCCTGTGACACCTGAGCTGCCATTCACAACCAGTGAAGGGGCGGCAAGAGCTGGAGCCCATGTCTTTGTGGTCCTTGTGCAGTGCTCTGTCCACCACCCACGATGCCTCCTTGTCTACAGGTCAGAAAGGATGCTTGGGGGCTTTACCTAGGGAGATAAAAATGACTCTTCCTAAAACCTTGCCAACCAGAGAGATCCAACTGCATTTCCAGCTGCAAGTCCTGCTCCAAAGTATTCCAGAGCTTGTCTTTTCTCCCTCACTGCAGGCCAAGGCTTGCCTGGCACGCATCTTAATTTCTTTCTGCCTCAAAAAGCCCCCTGACCAAAGAGGGCTGGTTCTCCTATTCAAAGCAGTGCAACCTCCCTGCCTCAGCAAATGACATGACATTTGCATAAAGCCTGAATTGAGATGCTCTGGAGTGGGTGATGCATTCAGAAAGGGCCTTGCTCTGTTCCTGCCCATCACCCTCACCGGAGATCCTCTGCCCTCTGCCTCTGTTTCCGCACAGCCAGCCTCAGAACTAGCACGGGGAGGGAGGCAGAATTGGGCCAGCTGCCTGACGACTTTAATGTTAAAATGTGTTGAACATTCACAGGCCACAGAACTCTGCTAAGTGAGCCAAATGGGCCTCCCTAAAGCCATATGTTCACTCCATCACATCCCAGCTGCAGCCCTCCTGCAAACAGGGAGCAGACTTGCTGGGGAAGCTTTGGGTTTTTTTTTTTTTTTCTTTCTTTCTTTCTTTCCTTCCTGTTGAACTGCTAATGCCAGATGCTGATGTCACAACCTGAGCCCTGGCAGAGAAAAGTCAGCAGCAAGCAGCATCCCCAGAGAGCAGGAGCCTATCCTTTCTCAACAAGCACTTTTTCGACGCATCTTTAAACTTTGGCATCCCCGGTACATACTTAAAGGATGAGATCATTACGGAGTGATTAGCAGCTGGGTCAGAGACTAGCTAAAACTTTCCTCTTTCCCTTGGGCCCCCAGCCAGTCCACATTTGTCAGCCTTCCTTGTAGTAAGCTGTGGCCAATGACTGAGTTTTAGCCAATGGAATGGACTATGTGACACTTCCATAAAAATAGAATCTTCCATGGTCTAGGGTTACCAACCATCCCAATTTGTCCATGACTGTCCTGATTTTAGCACTGAAAGTCCTATTTCCTGGGAATTCTTTCAGTCTCTGGCAAACAGGAATGGTCGGTCATCCTAGTGATCTCCCCCCACCCCTACTATCACCTGTCAGCTCTATACAGAGGCTCCTGGGCCCTAGATCATGCTTCTCAAACTTCAGCTTACAGCAGCATCACCTGAAAGGCTGGATAAAACATGGATTTCTGGGCCCCGACCCAACAGTTTCTGATTCAGGAGGTCTGGAGTGAGGCCCAGGAATTTCCGTTCCTAACAAGTTCCCAAGTGAGACAGGCGCTGCTGGACCAGGGACCACACTTTGAGAGCCCTGCCCTAGGTCAGAGGGTCTCAAACTTTGCTACCTGTGAGAGTCACCTGAAGAGTTAAAAGAAAAAAAATCCCATTACTTAGGCTGTTCCCCAGATCACACCAGAATCTCTAAGAATGAGCCCTAGTTGGCAGTTGACTTTTAAACTCTACAGGTAACTCCAATTTTCAGCCACATTTCAGAACCAGTGCCCAAGACCAGTGTGTTCAAACGTTAATGTCCCTGTGACCCACCTGGAGATATTATTAAAATATAGGCTCTTATTCAGTCTGTATGGGAAAGGGACTGGGATTCTGCATTTTTAACAAGTTCCTAGGTCATGATGAAGCCACTGGTCTGAGCAACCACACTTGGAGTAGCAAGGCCTCAGCTCAGTGGTTCTAAGACTTCGGTGTGCATCAGATCACCTGGAAAACCTTGTAAGAACATAAAGATTGCTGGGCCGCACCCCCAGAATTTCTGACGCAGTAGGCCTGGGTGGGGTCTAAGAATCTGCATTTTTAACAAGTTCCCCAAGAAAGTTCTGGCTACTCGTGCCAGAAGAAGAGAAAGGAGTGGATTCTGAGGGACAAACCACAAAGGTTCACGACCTTGATACAGATCCCAACCCATTTCAGGGAAGCCTTCAAGATGCTGAAATGAACAATGAACACAACAGAGGCCCCAAGGTCTCCCTCTGATGCTGAGAAATGGACAAACAATCCATCTTAATCTCCACATTCACTCTACAGCTTCTGACAGAGGCCAAACCAGGCGAGGTCAGAAATATCTTACTATCAATACGTCTAGTGGTTCACATTTACACACTGCTTTCTACGTGCCAGGCACTGTCACAGCCACTGAAAATTCTGTCCTTACAGCAACCCTAGGAGAGAAGTACTATCATCCCCTTCACACTGTGTCTGAGGAGACTGAGACACAGAGAAGGTAAGTAACGGGTCCAAGGTCACGAAACTAGAACCAAGATTTGAAAGCAGACAGTCTGACTCCAGTGTTCAATGTTGTAATATCCCCCTGTACTCTCTCTCTCAGGGAGCAGAAAAAGATCATGACCTGAAAAGAAACATCTAGACATTACTATTTAAGCTAATTAGCACAAATATCTTCGTCTCCTTCCCAAGTCTGGTGCTCACTAAGGTTTTAATTGTTTACAGGGAAAATATAAAACTACAGGAAAAAAAGACATGATAAGTCCATCAAAACCTTAAAGGATCACTGAAGATCCCCAAATGCCTGTCTCGTAGCAGAAGCCTGAAAAACCATGAGCAACATTTTTGCAGCCCCCATTCAACAGATGATTATGCTGAGAGCAAATTAGAAGCAACGCCCAACCCATCTGTGACTTTGGACAAGTCACTGAACCTCACTTAGCTTCAGTTTCCTCGTCTGGAGAAGGAGGGCTAAGAAAAGAACTTGCCTCCTAGGAGTGTGGTGAGAATTAAACCAGGTATTACATGTCAAGGGCTCAGTCTGGTGTCTGCATTAAAGAAGCAGTAACTATTATGATGCTATTTTTAGTATCAGTTTTTTAAAAATCTACTTTGAAGGGTGATTATGAGGATTGGAAATAATATATGTGCCACACCTGGCACTGAAACATAAAAAAAAAAGCCGTTATTACTATCCCCACCATGGACATGCATCGTGTTACCTTTAAGGAGATCAGTATTTATGGAACACTGACCATGCTTCCAGCATCTATTCACCCATTCATTCAACAGTTACTATTGGGAGGGGGTCACATCTTGCATGTATGTTGAAGGTGGAGGCTATATGGATGGATCAGATGTGGGATGTGGGAGAAAGAGAACTGTCAGAGTTGATGAAGAGCACACAGTCCTCGGTACCACAGTGGAAGTGAAATGGATAAGGGTAGAAGGAAGGACATAAAGCTGGAGACATGGACAAAGTACAGCTCATGAGGAAACCTGTGCATGCGAAGTGTGCTCTTCACTCAGAGGGCAATGGGGAGCCATGCAAGGGCTAAGAACGGAGGAGGCTGACTTGAAGATGAGACTGAGTGCTGTGGAACCAGCAGAAATTCTTCTATAATATAGCAGTTTGGGTGAAACACAGAGGGGCCTGAACTAAGGCAAGCACAGGAGGAATGGATAGGAGGGGAGATGTGGGAGTGAGCTGTTGGTGTGTTGGCGTGAATTGTTGGTTGGTTGAATGGAAAGGGTGAGAGGATAGAGGAGTCCAAATGGAGTCCCAGGTTTCTAGCTTGGTAGCCATGCCAGAGATGGCCAGTCATCAGCCCTTCTTCATTCTCCCTGTCTTCCTTTCCATCAGAAACCCAGCTAATTGTGCTCATCTTTTAAACATATATGCCCTTCCCTGGAGAGGCTGTGGAGAAAAGGGAGCCCTCCGACATTGGGAGGAACGTCAATTGGTGCAACCACTATGGAGAACAGTATGGAGTTTCCTCAGAAAAACTAAAAGTAGAGTTGCCATATGATCCAGCAATCCCACTCCTGGATATATATCTGGAGAAAACTCTAATTCAAAAGGATACATGCACCCCTATGTTCATAGTAGCACTATTTACAATAGTCAAGACAAGGAAGCAACATAAATGTCCACTGACAGATGAATGGATAAAGATGTGGCACATGTATACAATGGAATATTACTCAGCCATAAAAAAAGAATGAAATAATGCCATCTGCAGCACCACGGATGGACCTAGAGATTGTCCTACTAAGTGAAGTCAGTCAGAAAGAGAAAGACAAATACCATATGATATCACTTACATGTGGAATCTAAAATATGACACAAATGAACTTATCTATGAAAGAGAAACAGACTCGCAGACAGAGAACAGACTTTTGGTTGCCAAGGGGGAGGGGCAGCAGGGGAGGGATGGATTGGGAGTTCGGGACTAGCAGATGCAAACTATCATATATAGAATGGATAAACAACAAGGTCCTATTGTATAGCACAGGGAACTATACTCAATATCTTATAATAAACCATAATGGAGAAGAATATGAAAAAGAATATATATAACTGAATCACCCTGCTGTACACCAAAAACTAACACAACATTGTAAATCAACTGTACATATATATACACTATTTACAATAGTCAAGACAAGGAAGCAACATAAATGTCCACTGACAGATGAATGGATAAAGATGTGGCACATGTATACAATGGAATATTACTCAGCCATAAAAAAAGAATGAAATAATGCCATCTGCAGCACCACGGATGGACCTAGAGATTGTCCTACTAAGTGAAGTCAGTCAGAAAGAGAAAGACAAATACCATATGATATCACTTACATGTGGAATCTAAAATATGACACAAATGAACTTATCTATGAAAGAGAAACAGACTCGCAGACAGAGAACAGACTTTTGGTTGCCAAGGGGGAGGGGCAGCAGGGGAGGGATGGATTGGGAGTTCGGGACTAGCAGATGCAAACTATCATATATAGAATGGATAAACAACAAGGTCCTATTGTATAGCACAGGGAACTATACTCAATATCTTATAATAAACCATAATGGAGAAGAATATGAAAAAGAATATATATAACTGAATCACCCTGCTGTACACCAAAAACTAACACAACATTGTAAATCAACTGTACATATATATATTTTTTTTTTTTTTTCCCAGAATTTCTTGCAGATAAAGGTCACCATGTAACATCGTTCTGGCCAATGAGATATGTGTTGAATGGAACTTTCTGGAAAGCTCCTTAAGGGGACTCACTCAGCTGGAACACACCATCTCATCCCACTCTTCTTCCTTCTTCCTACCTGGAATGTGGCCAGGAAAGTAGACTGGGAGGGGGCATGCAGGGGCCATACTGAAACCACAGAGGGGTGGTAGCGCTGGACAGCTGAAGTGGCTGCTGAGCAGGAAGGTTGCTTGCAGAGCACAGAGGACCATTTTCTTCTGGTCTAGGTTAGAGCAGAGTGTATTATGTTCTTTTGACTTTTCACCGCGTGCCACCGAATGGAACCGTAGAACCACAGAATTTAGAGTTTGGCGGTTTCCTCTTTTAAATCTCTCTTGTCTGTCAAGGGGAAATTAAATGATGGAGAACTGCCTCTAGAATGAATACATACGTCCAGGATGAAACTCCTCTCTGAAGTGGCAGCCTCGCCCCTGTTTCCAGTCTTCGCCTTTATCCATCTCCAGACTGCACGGAACAGTCTTAATTCATGTCCATACATCAATGTATAAGTCACTTAGCATTTTCACATACATTTCATCACAGCCACCCCTTCAAAGAATATCTAAGGGTGAATTTCTATCAGGCAACACTGCAGAAAGGATAAAGGTGTTTTACTCTCAGTCTCAATGGAAAGAACTTGGAAGATGTCCTACCCCATCTGGGAAGGAGAGCTGGGACGGCTCTCCTTCATGAAGTGTCCTCATGACGAGGCTGTCCAGATCTTGTTTAATACCCCACCATCCAGGATTTTGCCTCTGCCCTGCCCAGAAATGTGGTATTATTAACTCACGTAGAACAGATTCCTTGCTCAGGGGCAAACTCAGCATTGACCAAGCTTACAGGCCTAATGTCTAAAGTCAAATAGTGGTTTCTCAGTTTACAGTGAGAAAATTTATAACTGCCATGAAGAGGGTTTGAGGAGCGTATAAGCAAAGCAAGAAGAATTCATTCGATGGGCTGAATGTTTGAGATCCTCCTATTCAAGAAGAGTTGGCCTTAGTAATGGGACCAGTGGTTAACCACAACTTTCCCATCCATTCCGTATTGGTGGTGCCTATGTATCCAGCACTACAAACACTTAAAAGACCTCTGCTAAGGGTCCCCCCACCCCATGAGGGGACCTGATTTTCTATAGGGATTCTCCCAACTGCCAAGGTCTTTCTTTGAATATGTGAATTGCTATAATAAGGTGGCTTTCTGTTCTCACTGCCTCTTTAAGGTGACTTTGCCCTGTTCTGCTCTGATCTATTATGTATCTATATTAAAGTTTAACTCAGAAGGCATCCCTCACTTCTAAGATCTTAAGCAATGACTCACGTTAGACCCCAAAGGCTGACAAGAGCAATGAAACTAGACTGATTTCTGCCTGTGGCATAGAAGCCTTTCTCATAACTTCATAGTCTAATGTTTTGTTTAGTACCAGCGAGACTTTAAATTCTGGGCTGTAGGGAAATGTTTCAGAAAGGCCCCGTGTAGCCCTTCTGCTTATAAAGTAAGCTGCCATTTCCCCAGAAAAGGACTTCAGATCAGGATCTCAACAGAATTCCAAGGCTGGCTGGGTATCATTATGCCTCTGTTGGTGGGAGCCAGTTCACGGCTTAATTCATACTTGAATCTTATAGGGCAATCATTGACATGGTAACATAACAATTCCCTTCACTGTCATCACTTCTTGTGGTTCAAGCCTTCTCTCTTCTCCCCAGCAGGCCGGATGAATCATACTGTATTTGGACAGCTAAATGGTGAGCCCACATATAAAAAGGGTTTTCTGGCACTAGAGGTGGGTTCCAAGCACATCGCTGATGAGATAGTCAATTTCTCTGGCACCGGCATGACGGAAACAACTTGCTGGGGATACGCAAGTCGCCATATGCAAAAATACATCATTTCAAGAGGCGATTTGCATGGGTGGATGCAGCACTGAAAAACACAGGAGGAGAAAAGGAGTCATTTGGGTCCTTCCTCCCTTTGAGCTGGCACCTGTCTCCAAACAAATAGCACAGAATCAGTCCTAAACCCCTCTGTCCCTGGCTGGCCACCTAGAAATGTCAAGGGGATCAGAGGTAGCACCCTGCTGCCGACAAGTCCCAGAGTACTCTCCGGACCGTGACTACAAAGCAAGATGGTTGAACTAGTTGGGTTCTAAAGGTCCTTCCAATTCCTGTGTTCTATTTTAATTGATGCCTAATTAATTACAAAATTAGGCTCTCCAGGCACATAGGGATCAATCCACTTCACAATAGAAAAAAAGCAGTCATTCATTTGGCAAGTATTTCTGAGCATCTTCTACATAGAAGGCACGCTACGTTCTGCCATGGGAGACTCAGTTACAATGGAGGTGCTACTTTGATTCTACCATTTTGTCCTGACAACTCATTGATGCCATTGGAACAAGTTGCTAAAGTTACAAGGTTTTCTACTATTTATTTTTCCCTGTGTTCTGTGCACATCAGCCTCTCTGTAAAATAGGGAAGAACAAATCTGACTCCATGTTAGGTCTGTTTTTTTTACTTTAACCTCTGTATTCTATTGCTTTTGCTACAAGTTAAGAATGTTGCCTATAGCCTGAAATATACAGGATAGCCCATTCTCAAGGCTCCGACCTTTAAAGGTGCAACACTTTTCTATTCATATAGAGTCAAAAAGTTGCAGAACAGAGAATAACATTTGTTTTGTTGGAGGTTTACAGGAACATCCTGACATGACCTGACCTGACCTGACCTACATGGACAGCTGCAAGAACAAAGGATTCTGACACCAAGAAGTTTGCGACAACCAACCACACCCCCGGTCCCCTTTTAGTATAAAAGAAGCCTGAATCCTAACTTGGGGAAGATGGTTCTTTGGGACATCATCTTCTCAGTTGGCTGGCTTTCTGCATAAAGTAGCTATTCCTGGCCCTAACACCTCGTCTCTCAACGTATGGCCTGTTGTGGGGTGACTAACTCAGTAACACCTCTTAATCCACACCTCAATTCCACCCCATCCCTACTGGTCTTACCAGCCCCTCAGAGCTGTCATCAGACTCAGATATATGCTGGGGTCAGGGAGGGAGCAAGGGGCTTGGTGAGAGTCAAGAATGTGCACTGCTGAGGACTGAGGTCATGATCGGAGATGGAGGAGTTAGAGCCTGACTTCACTGTGAGCTCTGAGTTCAAGTTCAGGCTTTGCCACTTATCAGCTTCGTGTCCTTGAAAACTGCTTCCCTTGTGTAAGAAGTGATTAAGAACAGATCTGCCTCATAGGCCCAGTGTGAGATCAGGAGAAATAAATGTGACAATGCACATTAAGTGCTCAGCACAGGGCCTGGGAGAGAATAAATGCTCAATTAAAATGAAGAGATTATCATCATCAGGGATGAGTGAGGTTTAGAAACCTGACTCTCATCAAGGATGTCTATGTCCAGTTACTAGCGGACAGGATAAGAGCCCTATGCATCAAGATAGCTGTGTCAAATGAGCCACATCACAGGGTCTTCCTTAAGGTAAAATGCTGTGCCTGCTCTCACAAAGCTAGAGACACTAAACGTGTATGACTGATGGTAATAGAAAAATATCAGGTGGAAGGCAAAGATACCAAAACCAGTGTTCAGAGGAGGGCTACACAAAGCAAGAAGTGAGTGCTTTCATTCTGGAAGCATCACAGAGGGCTTTGCGGAGGTGGTAGCGTCCAAAGCCAGGTAACATCGAGGCAGCTCATCTAAGCCTGAGAACAGCATAAGTACACACAGGGGGCTGGACATCCCAGGACCCATTTAAGGCAATAAGAGAGCGAGTCCCACTCTGTACACTGCGTCCGCCCCCAGACCCCAGGAGAGGGTGGACAGGAAGAGAGGGAGCCCCGTGCTTCCCTTTATGATGTGAGTTCCTCTGTGTCACTTGAAAGGGAAGGGCACCTAAGAGCTGTCACGTAGCAGATAAGGCTGTAGTCCTAGGCTGCCCACATTTCAGTCTTGGATGTGCTCCCTTGCTAGCCGTGTGCCCTTTGGCAAATTATTTAACTTTTCCTGTTTCAGTTTCCGCAGGTGGAAGATGCGGTTAATCGTACTGATAGTGTTGCCAAAGGGATTAAATGAGACAATGCAAGTACAGCAGGTGGCATGCACCCTCTGAGCCAGAGCCACAATAACCGCATACAATCATACGATAATACAACTTAGCAATACTGTATCATTATATAACGTGAGATCCCTGGGCTGGAAATGCGCGGAATATCGTGTGTAGTGCTACCAATCCTCTGAGCACTGCTTGTCACCTCATCCGGAAATTCTATACCCACTTCAAGCCACTAGAATAAACTGGAGGGTTAAGATGTTTTCAAAGTAGATTTTCTTTTCAGAAACAGATAAAACCAGCCTTTTGGAACAACAACAAAAAAAATCTCTGAAACTAATTTCAACCTCTTGGTGGTCTACTCCAGAAGAGTGACAACCATGATGACAACTGATGTTTATTGAGCACATACTATGTGCCAGGCACTGCTCTAAAAACTTCAACTGTATTAATTCCTTCCATTCCCTCCAGACCCTGACAAGGTGAGTTTTACTGTTACATGAATTTTACAATAGGAAAACTGAGGGCTCCCTTAAAAGGACTCGTATCCAACCTGGGCTGGCCCAACAGGAAATAGGAATTCATTTCTCAAGGCAAAGAGGCTTCCAACGTATTCATCCTGATTTTTGCTCCAAACCATACATTTGCCACATGTGGGAATGGCTGACTCTCCCGCTACCACCATCACCAAGGGAAACAACTGCCTGGCTGGGATGTCTCCCTAGGCTGATGCAACCAGAACAGCCTGCCCAGCAAGTGACAGCCATCACTGGGCAGTGCCGTGGCCACTTTCTGATTAGAGACTCTGTGATTCCTCCCCACCCCACCGCCCCCACTTCCTGGAAAAAAACTGGAAGAGACTGTAAACCCCAAAAGGTCAAGATCAGACTGTCTTTCTCAATGAGCACAAGGCTGCAGGGCCATCGTCCCAGATCCCCTGTGCTGGCCTGAGTTCAGAAGCATCCTCATGGCGCTCCCACAGGGATGCTTCTGATGACAGACAGCAGGAAGGCTCGGATTCCCTAAAAGTGTTCACTCTCATGAGCTACTCCCCATCTGCCTTCAGTTCTATCGCTTGTCTTATACCCTCCCTCGGGGTTGCAGGAACCAGACTCCTTTCCAGAGACAAATCGACGGACAGACAAAGAAACAAAGAGGAGTGATGAGTTGGAATTTTTTCAAGAAAAGGCTTTGATCTGGAAAAAAATAGAGGCTGTCCATTTATTTATTCATCCCTCCACCCAACTTCCTAAAAAATACTCCTTTTATCACTTTCCTACTTTAAAAGTTTAATTATCATCTATAAGATAAGCTTAAATTTAAGGCTCTTCAATCTAGCCCTAAACTTTACAGTCAAACATATTTTCAGTGATCCCATTGGATCTGCTCCAGCCCATCTGTTTCACCCACAGCTCACCTCCCTTTACACTTGGTGCACTGGTCCCTTCCTCGGTATGTTCATTAACACTATTCCTCCTGCCTGTGATGCCCTTGCCTCTGCTTTCATGGATGTGCTCATGTCAGCTTCTGGGACCACTCCATCACACAAGACCCCTCTTTCTGCAGGAGAAGGCTGTCCATGTGCTGCAGTGGCCTGCCAGGGACATGTCATCTTTTCACTGCTAGCTGACATTCCACTAGTTTACAAAATTCAACATTAATCTATTTTACTGAGCATTTGCTAAGGGCAAGATACCCTGCTATCTCTGCCCTGCAGAGATCTGAAGATGTAATCCCACCCTTCAAGAAGTTCATCATCTGATAAGATAAACAGATGTGCAATGAAACTCAATGAAATAAATGCTCTGTAGATGTATCAGGCACGTGTAGATGCATGGTCGAAGGTTAAGGAATTCTAACACACAGCCCTCCTGTAGGGCCCCAAAGTCCAACAATAAACCAGCTGAGGCGCTGGACACAGACCCACAACATATCAACCACTGTAGAATCATCCCAAGGTCTCTTCTATTAGTACAGACATTCTTTTTTCTTTAGAAACTGTCCACTTGGAAGGCACGTGTATGTCTTCCCAAAGGGGATGTGGTACAGGATGGTTCCATCCATATGGAGAAAGAAGGAGCGGGAAGATGGGATGTGACATCTGGAAATGGGAGGCCAGAAGCACCATCTGGGAGGGAAGGTGGGGGGATCTGAAACAAGAAGTTCCACTCGTTTCATATAAGCAATCTGGTGTCAGCCCAGCATAAGGGCTTCAACAGGGAGGAGTAGACGCGACAGGTGTCCAAGAGTCCAGAGTGCCCAGCAGGGCTGGAGGGGTGAGGCAGACGTCAAAGGTGAAAGTGGCAAAAGCCGATGGCAGGGACCAGACAAGGCTGGAAGGCCAAGGCAGCAGGGTCTTAAAGGTAGTAGCTGGCGAGGGTCAGCGCAGGAAAACAGGGAGAAGCCCACCCACCTGCAGGCAGAGTCCACCCTCCACCCTCCTCCGGGGTCGACAGCAGGGCTAGTTCCCTCTGGGTGAGAAGACGAAGTGCTTCCGCCACGAGCAGAGGACCTCAGCCCTTGTCCTTCTCAGGGCCTGAGACCCAAGTAAAACAATTCCCACCAAAGCCCTACAATACTGTTCCCTTCCTTTCGAGGACACTAAGCAACCCTCAACTTAAAATATGCTCTGAATCGTCAGATGCCTTCAGCCCCTGCCACGCAGTCATCAGAGCAGCCACGGCTTAGTAGATGGGCTGCATGTCCTCCTGCGTGTATTCGAACATCAGTTTCTATCTAACCTGGCATCCAAACCCAATCGATGCTAGACTATAGAGTAGACGTGGAGAAGTTGCTCCATGGTGGCCCTCATGATCACTTTCCTATAAGATTCAGGGACCTGCCCCACTGATACACATGGAGATGTCCCTAATGTCTCTACTAAGCACATGCCCATCAGGGGCTATACCACAGTGACAGACCCAGCGACCCTCCCAAGAATGAGGAGAAGCAGTGCAGCATCACGGTTACGAGAATGCACCATGGCACCAAACAGCTTGCCTTGAATCCAGGCTGTGTTACTTATTTGCTGTGTGACTTTGGACAAGTTACTTCACTTCTCTGTGCATTTTCACCATCCATAAACTAGTAATGACCATCACAGTACCCACTTCATAAGATTGGGGTAAAGGTTAGATTAAATATATGTAAAATTCGTATGCAAGTACTGGATCAATTATAGGTATTACTATTTGTTGTTTTTTTTTAAATAGACGACATTTTTGTTTGTTTGTTCGCTTGCACTGCACGGCTTGAAGGGTCTTAGTTCCCTGACCAGGAACTGAACCTGGGCCACGGCCGTGAAAGCACTGAGTCCTAACCACTGGACCACCAGGGAATTACCAAAAAATGGACAACGCTTTGTCCAAAGAAGTGAAGAAGTGAGTTTCACAGAGCTGAATCCCATGCCCTGAAGCAGCTGAGTGGTTGGTGGTGCAGAGCAGAAGCACAATCCCCAGAGCTCTCCATTTCCATCAGGTAATCCACCCACCACGCCCCTGGGCGGGAACGGCCTTGGCTCCGCATTTAACGGATCAGTTTCCTAACCCAGGCTGCCTCCTTCATCTTTACTGTTCTCTGTGGTCATGTGATATATTTATTCCTTTCCTCTATATAAATATCATTTCTGTTTTCTGTATTTACTACTCAAATTGATGCATTATATCACAAGCTGTACATTTGTCTTCATTCTGAAGGAGTAAATAGATGTTTCTCTTTTTTTTTTTGTAATTCAGTAATTTGATTTTCTATACAAAACAATTCAAGTTTATATTCCTGAGGGAAGGGGAAAAAAACAAAACAAGCAAATAGTACCACCTCAGTATGAAAAGAGGGAGGGGGGAGAGAGAGAGAGAGGGAAAGAGAGAGAGATTGATGCAGAAACCCTGAGGGTGAGAGAGAGTGCAATTTCACAGGGAGAAATTACCTCTCAAACATCCGAGGTCTTTCACACCATTTGAATTCGACACAACTATTATTGGCAAGGGCTGGTTAGGGCAAGAAGACAGTTAACGGGTCTGAACAAGGTGCTGTAAACGAGCTGAGAGTCTTCTCCAGATGCTTGTAGAAGCCAGGAAGAAAAAAAAAAAAAGCTGTCTGAAATTCATATTGGGAGTTGGAGGACACCCAACAGTGACAGGGACAACGGTACACAGGGAGCCAGGAGGTCCGCTCTCTTGGCTGACGGATGAGGTGAATCTTCACTTTTCTCCACTAGCAGTGTGTGGAGTGGAATTCCAGTCTCAGCCAAACACATATTACGTTGGGGCAGCAGAAGAAGAGAGTGGCCTCGAGTTGGCGCTCCCACTTCCCAGCTGTGTGCCACCAGGCAGATAACCTCTTCCAAACCAGCCTTGGGTTTCTTCTAAAGCCCACACAAAGGCTCATCTTCCTACAACCCCAAGTCTCACCTATGCACTCCAGCTGGGAGCAATCTAGCCCTCGACTATGTCCATGTGTATGTTTACACGTGTGTATACGTATATACGTACACCTACATGTCTGTACGTCTATTACATCATATCCCTAATGTGTGTGTACACATATCTATGTGTATATGTGTGTGTGTGTGTGTGTGTGTGTGTGCGTACTGTTTTGGAGCTGCAGAAACATTAAGAACTGTTTCAATTCCCCTCTTTTACAGAAAATGGGAGGAGGTCCAGAAGCTTTAGGAGACTTGCTTAAGGTGACACAGCTGGGATTTGAACCCAACGAGACACCTGGCCTTTGCTCCCACAGGGTGCCCCTAGAGGGGAGTCTTACAGGACTGAAAGGCTTATTTTTACAAGCTAAGAATGTTCAGTGCAGGCTCTTGAGACGCCTGAATACTCACTCCAAAGAGGGAGCCCCACGCGAAGCTCTCTTACTTCTCAGCATGTTCACACCTGCTGCCCCAACACTCAGGTCCCCAGGCTGGTTTATACATCCTCGTATCTCCCACAGTACTTACAAATGGAAGCTGCTCAATAAATGTTTGTAAATGAATGAACGGTTGAGTGGGACACGAGTAATGGAACTTTGCAGGGAGGTCTGGGGGGATAAAGATTTACCTAACAGTTTATGTTGCTCTTGACGTGCCATGCTTTTTTACTTGCCCAGGAGACCAATAGCACAAATACATGCCTTGCCATGAAAAATTCACAACCGTGCGTTAGTCAGATACCCTGGTGACATTACTTGCAAACTGGAAAGCCAAGGTCACAGCAGAAGCTGCCGTAAATCAAATGTGTCTTAAACACAGCATCTTCCTGTTGGGAAATCTGACCCACTTACTGCATTTCTCCCAGGATAAAGGCTACTTAGCACACCTCCTGCTTAAGGAGAGGATGCCTGACACTCAAATACATCTGACTCCAACCTGTAACATCAGCCACTGGCTCCAAGGCATCAATCCTTCTCGCCACAAACAGCTCAAAGGCAAAGCTTATCTGGTGCACGGTGCATTAGACAATCACAGGAGAAGATGTGAAAGGCTTTAAAGCAGCATTTCCCAAACTGTTTCACATGATATTTCTAGGTGTTTGGCAAATAAAAGCATCGCATGGTCAAAGAATTTGGGGGAAGCTGCGTATACTATATCCTATTCTTTTCTTTCTTTTTTTGTGGAACGCGGGCCTCTCACTGTTGTGGCCTCTCCCGTTGCGGAGCACAGGCTCCGGACGCACAGGCTCAGCAGCCATGGCTCACGGGCCCAGCCGCTCCACAGCATGTGGGATCTTCCCAGACCGGGGCACGAACCCATGTCCCCTGCATCAGCAGGCGGACTCTCAACCACTGCGCCACAAGGGAAGCCCTATATCCTCTTCTTGAGAGCTCCACAAAGTGCCTATGAAAAACCCACAGTGAAGAAACCTGTTTAACCTTGCTTTACCCAGGGTCTCCCAATCATTTTGACAACTAACACTTTATACCAGGCAGCAGCAGCTCTGTGGAACTGCCGGCTCTACAGTTATAACTGTAGAGGCCACTGGGGTCCTCATGCTGACTTTCCCTCCCACTTCTGTGGGGCCTTAGGAAGAGTCATAGGGGAACACTGTCTGCACGGGACAGCAGGGATTCAGCTCTTTCTGGAAATGATGGAGAAGAGAAATCTGCCCATAGCCTCCTCATTCACAAATGTCCTCAAGAGGCCTGTCTAATGCCCCTATATTTAGAGGTTGTCAAGTAAAAGCAAATCTGGACTTAGTAAGGAGAGACTTTTATTCAAAAGGATTATTGCCAAATATGGGGGGGGGGGAACTATTGAAATAGAGGAACGCTGTCCATAAAATCTGCACACAGCTCAGACTCAGGCAGAAAGGGTTCTTTTGTAGAGAAGGGTAAGTAAGCCTAGAAAGACCAGATGTGGGCGAGTGAGATGAAAAGGTGGCGTGATTGGATAGTCAGTAAAAGAAGGTTTCATGTGGAGGCCAGCCTGTTCTCAGGAGGGACATCTGCTGGCTCGGGCTGAGCGTGGGCCAAAGGCCAGGGTGTGGAGGAAGGAGGGGAGCTTAACCAAAGTTTGGGTAACAAGCATTTTGTTCCAATGGATCAGTGTGGATAAAACAGTTCAGCTAATCCTTTGTGGGACAAAGAATGAGAATTTGGAGAGTCTGGGTCTGGCTTTGTCATTGGTAAACAAGCGGGGGTGGGGGGGCAGCTGTGGGTCTTATCTAAGGCATGTGGAGAAGGGTGGTCCTTTGCAGTAAGCATTTCTCCAGAACACAAAGGGTGAAGGGATTGCCTTTAACCCTCCCTGGCTGGTTTCCAGGAGTGCAGGGCTCAGGCATAGTTTGGCAGGGCCTGTTCACAGCTATATGAATCCAGCACCAACAATATCTGAGTAACTCGCTTCTCCCCACTCTTCACTGGGGTGCTGGCATGGTAAGAGTGGTTCTGTTAAACCTTCAGGCTTTTCCGTGGAAGGAGGGAGATACATACAGTCATAGGGAGGAGTCTGAACTCTACCACATGGCGTGGGTGCAGGCATAAAAGGAATGGCCGAGATACCAGGCCACCTAACCACTATGGATTCTTCCCTTCTTCCTCAGTATGGAACTCAGCCTTCCCTGCAGCCTGGTGCAGCCACATGGCTGAGTTCTGATAACAGCAGGATGTGGAAAGTACTGGGCAGGACTCCCAGGACTATTCCTTAAATAGGGATGGAGAGCTGGGGCAATGTTTTGCCCAACTGCTTTTATTCCTGCCTCATCCTGGGATGTGAATGAGAGGGCTGGACCTCTAACCACCACCTTGGGTCACGAGGTGACCTTGAAGATGGAAACCATGCACTAAGGATGATAAGAAAGGAAAACAGAAGGAACTCAGCTTCCTGAAGATGAGGTGAGCTGCCAGCCGACCCAGAACTCTCCACCCCCATGCTTCTGTTTCTTGGGAAAAAAAACTGAAAAACAAATTCCTTTGTTATCAAGCCATTGTAACTTCCAATCTCCGTTGAATCACCCCCCCAAAATTCCCGATACACGGAGATGGGGAAACAGCAGAAAGGGACAGATCAGTAATACCAAGAACACTTTCTAATATTAATCTTTGAAAATCTCTCTTGGCACCCTAAGGCCAAACTCACTAAACATAACATTTTCTAAAACTCAAATTCTATCAAGGACACCCCTTGCAGACTTGTGTAGTGGTCCACAGGGCACATGTAGGGCTGGGGGCTGTACTGAACTCCAAACTCCTTTGACTGGAAGGCCAGAACATGGTGTGACAACTGCAGATGTGCACCAAATGGTTCCATGGGCTTTGTCTTGCCAATGCCACTCAGTGCCAAGGTCCCAGGGGTGTTCTGCCTGCAGCCACTGCTCGTAGGAAGAACAAGAGAAAGTCAGATAGGGAGAAGACATTTAATGAAATTCCCTCGCTCAGGCAGACAATGACGTTAATTGTTCAATAAAGCTAGCCTCAAAATAAGCCTCTAAATAAACAAGCAGGTATCTTCACCCAGACCTGTGCTTAAATACTCCCGCACACTGGGTTGTGCCCCGTGACTGTGGCCCGTGGCCCATCACCAGGTTAGCACGATAATATCTGATGCAGAGCAGAGCTCTGAGAAACTGTGTCTCACAGGCATGATCATTATGAAGATTGGCTTATGATCGCTGAGAGCTCTCAGCTCTCTCCAGAATGGATTGCTCTCAACTCTTTCTCAATGATACAAAAAAAAAAAAAGCACCATGATGATACAGAAAAAAAGCTTGGTCATGACCATCGGCAGACCTGGGTTTTTGCTGATGTTGGTATTAACCCATTGCATGACCTAAATTACCCACGTATTCTGGAACTCACGTTGCTTCACATGTGTATTAGTGCCTTCTTGCTGCTGTAAAAAAATTACCACACACGTATTGCCTTAAAACCATGCAAATGCGTTATCTTACAACTCTAGAGTTCAGATGTCTCAACAGGTTGGTAAGGCTGCATTCGTTCTGGAGGCTTTAGGAGGGAATCTGTTTCTACCCCTTTTCCAGCTACTACAGGCTGCCTGCATTCCTTGGCTCGAGGCCCCTTGCTCCTCCATCGTCAAAGCCAGGAGCACAAGCATCTTCAAATCTCTCTCTGATTCTGAGCCTCCTGCCTTCCTCTTATAAAGACACTTGTGATTACTGTGGGGCCTCCCAAATAATCCAGGATAATCTCCTCATCTCAGAATTCTTAATTATATCAGTAAACTTCCTTCTGCCACATAAAAAAAGTCCCAGGGATTAGGATGTGGAAATCCTAAAATGGGAGCATTATTTTGCCGAACATGGTGTGAAAATTTGAAAGCTGGGAGACAAGCCAAAGCCCATTCCACCCATTAACACCTCGTTCACCATTACTGTGGTTCAGATCCATCTGGTCTTCAAAAACTGTTATAGTCCCACAGTTCTGGCCTTTTGACCAAACTGGAGATGCCTTGATGAACTTATTTACCTGTTCAGTACTTCATTAAACACTTACGGAGTGCCTACTATGTGCCAGGCACACCCTATACCCTATAGGGCACAACAAAGTTAAGTAAGGCATGGTCATGAGACAGGCTGGAACCTGGGACCCTTGCTGCAGTGCTGCAATGCTTGCACCTGGACAAACGTCTCCTTGAGCAACAAAATACAAAGAAACTGTAAGGGACTAAAAATAACAGTATGCATGCACAGTTGGGGCAAATTACGGGACAAGAAGATACAAAAAGATCAAAAAAATCCAACTGCCACTTCTGAAGAGCTGGGAGCAAAAGCAGGGTACTGCACACGCCCCCTGCACACAATGTCACCAAAGGGGTGGGCAGACCACCTAAGCCACGCCTCCAGCCCGGCTACTGGACACACCCCTACCCTACCCCCATGTAAGGAACCAGCCTGCCTCCACTTCAGGGAGCGAGCAAGTGAGCCTGTCTCTTGTTTTTGCTCCCTCCTGCGGCGGCTGGAGCCCCGCAAAAGACTTGGCTGAATTTTTTGACTGGCCTCTTATCAATTTCTATTGATTGCTGAAGGCCAAGAACTCTGATCGGTATCAGACTCAGGCTTCAGGCAGATTTCGGTACAGCAATTGCCAGGAATAAGGGGTGCTGCCTTCTGAATATCTGTTTGTTACTTTATAGGTTTGAGTTTATCAGGCAAGCATGAATGGGGCTTGGATTTCATTTTAGTACAATATTTGCAATTGTATAAGGTGTCTCGTGTTCTCAATTGGGTAGCATTTTTAGATAAAAGAATTCTTTGTTTTCTTGGACTGTCCTAGGAATTGTAGGACACTTAGCATCTGTGGTCTCACCTAGTAAAGGTCAGTAATGTCCCCCAGTCACTGGGACTCACACACACATACACACCTGAACATACGCACATTTCCAAATGCCTCTGGGGGTGGTGGTGGTGGAGTGGGACTGTTCCTGGTTGAGGAAGACTGGGTGAAAGGTTGTGGACAAAACAGATTAGCGTTCCTTAGGCTTTCCATCTAATTCTTAGACTGTCGCACAGTGGTAAGGAAGGAAGGGTGGGTTGAGGAAGACTGGGTGCAAGGTTGTGGACAAAACAGATAAGCCTTCCTTAGGCTTTCCATCTAATTCTTAGACTGTCGCACAGTTCTAGTAATCCGTGCCTTTTCCAGGATTTTAAGATGTCCAATGAGCACATTAAAATTATTTCCTTTATGATTAACTATTAACAGTTTAGCCCATGGGGGCAATAACGCCCACCTTTCTGCGATTTTGGGGTTAATTGTGTCCTTCTAAATTCTAATCACAGCTGGACACTTAAGACCACAGGGATCTCTGAGTGCCAAGGTACACCACCAAAGTCTTACTGGGGACGGTGAACCAAGGAGAGAATGCATTGCTAAGTTTTGCTTGGTAGGGAGTGTGAATTAAATGTTTGACTATATAAGGAGCGCTACTTTTCAACGGCATTAGCTCATTACACAATCAGCTGTCTTGGCCATGGCGAGAACAGAGTCTCCCAAATTAAATCTGTAGTTGGCTTTTTCCAGCCAATTCTCTGGAGTCAGTAGCTTGAATTATTCCAAAGTTGTGGGTAAAGACCACCACCAACAAAAAGTGTATCTAGGGCTATCTCAGCCACCATGAGACCTGCTCCTTGCCAAATGCAAGAAAACCTTCATGAGGAGGGACAAAGCATCCCTCCTTGCTGTGTCCCTCTCTTTGTCTGCCTGTCTGTCCCTCCCTTTGGCAGTCACACAGTGAAAGCTGGCTTTCAGTCAGTCTGATAATGAACAGCTGGTACTCGCTGGCAATCACCAAGTTCTCAGTGGTGACTTCTCAAACAGCAAGCGACCACAGTCTTTGCTGCCTGTCATCCTCTGAGTGAAATCCTCCAGTCTTCCAGGCTCCAGAAGGGAAGTAACACCAGCCATTAGGACTGTTACTTAGTTAAATACGGACAAAACATTCTCTGAAAGAAAATTTAACCAGCCTTACATGCTATCTGGGCTTTCCCTTTCTTGTCCTATTTCTGGCTGTTAAGGATGAATGTGCGATTTATATGTCATCGATATAAACTGCAATTCAACATTAAAGGATTCACAAATATAGCTGAAGCGCAGGAAGGATGAGAACTTTTCTATTATCTGAGGTCTTTCAAGGGCTCAAAATAGTTAAGCAACTAGTCTCTACAGGGGGGCCTGGTGCTAAGGGAAATCTGGGTGGCTCATTCCTGTAAGGTCACCCTACACCAATAGGTCAATAATCAAGGCTCATAACCAAACTTGGATGAGACCAACATGTAAGAGGAGCTTCCATACATCCTCATCTAAGGATGAATGGGCTGTGCCTCTCTTTCCCTAAGGACCAACCTCTGCAGAATAGC
>NW_020175079.1:455133-513280 GCF_003031525.2 Neophocaena asiaeorientalis asiaeorientalis
AGAATGACTCACAGGGGACCCCACCTCCTCTGGCCTTCTGCAATTTGCAGCAGCAGGGCAGGCCATCTTCTGCTTCATTGCATCAAACCCCTCAGACACTGAACCAGCCCTCACCGTGCACCAGACATTGCGCAGGACCCAGAGGAATTAGTAAAATAGGATTGTTTATGCCCTGCGCATAAAGCAAGTCACAAAGAGACACGCACATACACATATGCATATGTCTATCATATGGACAGAGCCAGAGATGGGACCAAGAAGCACAAATGCAGAGCGAAAAGTAGAAACAAACGAGTCATTCAGTGTAACTCGGGCTTCTATGGAGGCTGGGTACAAGGGACCCTGAGGACCCAAGATAAAACGTGATCATCTCAACCTGGGAAGGTCATTCCCAGCACTGGGACTCCAGCAGGATGGTGGGAGTAGAGACGGCCATTAGTGGACAGACATGAACATATTTATATGTTTGTGTATGTTAGAATTACTTGCTGATGGTTCACAGATAGAGCAAGAGGGAAAGGGAGGGGATAAAATTAACCCCCCAAGTTAATGGCTTTCATAATTGAGTGACGGTGGTTCCACTTACCAACAAGGGAAGGACCAGGCTTAGAGGGTTTGATCATGTTTATGCCACTAGCGCTGCTTAGAGCCCCTACCATGTCCCAACTGATCCCAGTGTCCTGGGTGTGTCTGTGGCCCATATGAAAGTGTCTGAGATCCAGGAGTGCTGTACTGCAAGAGGTACCACAGAAGTTCAAGTATCCAGTTCTGTGCTCTAGCTGAGCATGAGTGTTCATATACTGATGCCAGCTTCCAGGAGAGTTTCTCTGGGCTCCACTGGAGGCCCAGGAAGAAAAGCACGACATTGACTGGAACGATAGGAAAACCGGGAGGAACACACGTGCCTCAGCGCTCCTCCTGCAGGTGTCCAATCTCCCTGCAGTAACCCCAACTGGTAAAGCCTAGCATAAAGCCAATTGACCAAAAAAATGTGATGTGGCTGAGTCCTAGCTCCAGCATGGCAAATTGGACTAGAGGGTGGGTGTGGGGCTGAACAACAGAGCTTATCATCACATCATTCAAGACCTCCACTCATACCCACTGATACCTTAATACCCAACCTGCAGAGTCACAGATATTTGTAGCTATGAGATCTAGACAACTGAATATGATTTGAGAATGGCGCTCAGTGGGCAATGAAGTGGACCCTTCCTAAGAGGAATTAATCAAGACACAACTTGAGGCTCCTGGGGCTGATCCCATCGGCAACTCCACTTCTCCCTCTCAGTGCCTTCCCACTGTACACCCTCAACTGGACCCCACTGGAGGGATCAGGTGCTGAGGGATACTTACCCAGTAAAAAGCCTCAGGCGAGAAGGAATCCCACCACGAGAAACACTGGTTGACTCCTTAGCAACAATCACACATTCTTGTCCTGAGAAGCTGGTAGTAACCTCCGCTTCTCCATCGGCTCGCTCCCTGGCCTACAGCTCTCGGTGACCCCTCACTGTCACCCTGGTTTCCATCCTGGTAACAGCCCTCAGTTTTATCCTTGATTGTGTGCTTAGGTGGTGGAGTATGGTAGAACAGATGGATACCCAGCTCTGACCTGTGAACTTGTGACTTTGAACCCTTCCCAACGCCAACACCATGTTGAATGTCAAGAGCTTCCAAAGAGGAAAGGAACTGAGGCAGATGCATAACCCTGACTACAGCCAAGCAGAGATGAGACTGACACCCCGTCTTAACCTCAAGGCCTCAACTTCAAGGTCACACCAACCATAACCACTACTATCTCTGGGAAACAGTGGAGCCAATTTAAAAAAATACTGTACGCCAATGTCTGAAGTTCTCTAAAAAGAGTAGGACAAACGGGCAAATACTGGGTACACAGAGACCTGTAAAATGAATGGGTATAATAATACCTACTGCAGGGACTCTTCTGGGGTGAGTTGAAAACACAAGTTGTGAATGGATAATATATAACATCAATGGAAGGATCGTTAGTACCACTCCTGCACTTGATCTAAGCTCCATTGCCAAGTTTTCAGAGATGAGAGTAAGGGGAAAGCCTTGGGAAGCACATCTGCTTGCCCTCTTTTTTAATCACTGTTTCATCAGCAACTTCTGCAGTTCCCCTGCAGAACAAACCTCGTTCCAGCTCAGAAGGCAGCAGGCGAACACAGTGGTGTAGGCATTCCAGAAGCTCTCAGGCTCGTTTCAAAAAGCCCCATTTTATCCAAGTGAATCATACGGCTTCCCTTCTGTAAGCAAAGCCATGATATATAGGCAAACTCCACGTTAATTGGATAAACCAGTGGTAAAACCCCCAAAGAACAATTAACTTGCATGTGAGATACTCCCAGCTGAAATCTTGGAAAACTTGCATGTAATTAGTACTCTCTTCCAGCTCTCCGAAGTATAAAATACAATACATTAGGGCTTGTAACACTAATATCGCCAAGAACACAGCTAACGTGGGGCGTCTAACTTGCCACTAGTATGAGGATGGCAGGCTAGTTGGTGCTTTCACCTGTTCTGGCTAATTGTTTTTACTGTGATTTAGAAACTCTCTGCCCTATGATACATTTGTATCAAGTCCCTGGTGCTGGGCTGTGGTGAGCTAGGAAATTCAGATTTCTAATTCAGAAGTGACCTTCGCAGTCATTTGGTCCAGTTCTCAAGCAATGGGTTATGGGCCTGTTGCATCGTAATCAGCTCGGGACAGTTTACAAATGAGAGTTTCCTGGGTTGCACCCTCAGAGATTCTGATTCAGCAGGCCTTGGCTGGACCTCAGAAATCCCAATTTAAAAATAAATAAATGAACACCTCTCTGAATGCCACCAGAAGATTCTGTGGTCCAGCCATGCTTGGGAACTACTGATGTCCCAAACCTTCTACTCAATGCAGAAATTCCCACTGTAACTTGAGTGACTGGTGGGCATCCACTCTCTGCTTGAACACATCCAGGAATAAGAAGCTCAGTGGCTCAGCTCCAATCGATGGCAGCTGCCTGGCCCACCGTGCTAAGAGGGCTTCTGAGGCTATATCTAAATCCAGTGGAAGAGAGTGCCAAGTTGATGAGTGCTCTCGGCTTAGGTTGGGGCAGTATACCAACATGTATTTTCCATTCCCGACGAGAGATATCTACTCTGATAAATCCCATTCAATAGCTTTCAGTTTATGAAGACTGAAAACAAAAAAGTGGTCTAGTTTCTAGGTTAGCCTTAAATCAGACTATTGCAAGAGAAATGACTGGAAGGTCAGAGTCTGAAAACATGGGCTCTAGTTGTGGTTTTAGTTGGGACTCTACCGAAACAGTCCTACCTTGAGAAATTTGCTTACCCCTCTGAGTGTCAGTTGCCTGTTTACCAAATAAGGACATGATACCTGCATGGGAGTGTTTTGAGACTCAAATACACTTAACGACTGTGAAGAGGCTTCGAAAATGCTTATTTATTAAAAACACAACAAAACAAAACAGTAGAGTACTCTTATTGTCAGTATGCTATCAAACATGAGGGATATTTTCCCAGGAGCACAGGTGCTTGAGCAGGTGACCAAACGCGTACAGGCAGTAATAGGAAATTCGAAACACTGAGCCTTTCTTCCCGTAAGGACACCAAGGCTCCTTTTGTTATCAGAACAAAGGCTTGTTCAAACCAAGAGCAATCACAAATCGGGTTTGCCTGGTTCTCAAATAGCTTCTGTAAACACTCTGTAAGCATCCACCTCTCTGCCTTTCCCTGCGCCTTCCAGGCAACCACCCAGCCTGAGCGTCAACTGCAATTTAAGTGCCCTGTCCTTGGCTTCAACGCATTTGATAGAGTTGTGTAATTCAAATGGTGACCTGACCTAATGGACTTAACTGACCTCTGTGTTTTTGAATGAAGAGACTTAATTTGTTAAAGGCCAGATGAGATGGACACTGATTAGACTGAAAGATAAGAGATTGTAAAACTGAATGATTCATCAGGCTGTTAATGATCTCCTTAAGGACAAGGAATAGGTCTAACCTACCTCTGCACCTTGCAGGACTTAGTGATATATTTTGTACACTGGCTGAACTCAACACCTGTTTGTTGAATGAATAACAGATTTAAGAATAACTTAAATAAATTTGAGAATAACTCAAATTTAGTCACACCCATTATATGACGGCATGGGCACGCGCTCCTGTAGCTGGCACTGGTGATTTCTACTCTTGGAGCAATATTCTCTGACTTAAAAATAAATGACATTGATTTATCATTAGAGCCTTTTTATAGAGGAATTTATCTCAACATAACTTTTAAAGATATAAAATATACAGCTAATGTAGCCTTAGGTTTCTTAACAGAACCAAATCAAACCGAATAATAAATTAAAATGGAATAATAAAATGATCAAATAGTGTAAGATCAAGTCAGAACTGATTTGGAAGCACCTTTTATAATTACTAGGCTGGAAGCAATCTCTGTAGATTCGGCAGAACTGAATCACAAAATGAATTAAGACCATATCAAATTATTACTACTTTTCACATGCCGTAAAAAGTCTTACTCCCTGCCTCTCTGGGAACTGGAGCAAAATGTCTCAAATAGCAGGCAGGGAAAATTGAGGAAAATTAATAAATAGGATATTGCTTATTGTTCTTTAATAGCCCCTTGTCTAATCCTTTGAACGTTTATGGACCTTTATTCTTTCCAAAGAACTTTCAAATGGCTTATCTCATTTAATCTCTGTAAGACCTCTGTGAGATTCTTGAGAGGAGTCTCCTGGCACAATAGGTGGTGAAGGGCCTGAGGATTAGACTTTAGGCTGCTTCTTCTGGCTGGGCACCTGCAAGCAAGTTCCTTAACTCGTCCATGCTTCCCTGGTCTCACCTGGGTAGGGAGGATGGCAGTGCTGTGGTGGAGATGCAGTCAAGAGTGCCAACAGAGGGCTTCTCTGGTGCTGCAGTGGTTAAGAATCTGCCTGCCAATGCAGGAGACACGGGTTCGAGCCCTGGTCCGGGAAGATCCCACATGCCGTGGAGCAACTAAACCCGTGCGCCACAACTACTGAGCCTGTGCTCTAGAGCCCGTGAGCCACAGCTACTGAGCCTGCGAGCCACAATTACTGAAGCCCACGCGCCTAGAGCCCGCGCTCCGCAACAAGAGAAACCACAGCAATGAGAAGCCCGCGCATTGCAACGAAGAGTAGCCCCACTCGCCGCAACTAGAGAAAGCCCGTGTGCAGCAACGAACACCCACCGCAGCCATAAATAAATAAATAAAATAAATGAATTTATTCAGAGAAAGCCCGTGTGCAGCAACGAACACCCACCGCAGCCATAAATAAATAAATAAAATAAATGAATTTATTCAGAGAAAGCCCGTGTGCAGCAACGAACACCCAACACAGCCAAAAATAATTAAATAAATGAATTTATTAAAAAAAAAAAAAAAGAGTGCCAACTGAGTTCCTTGGTGGTCCAGTGGTTAGAACTTGGTGCTTTCACTGCCAGAGTCCCGGGTTCAATCCCTGGTCGGGGAACTAAGATCCCGCAAGTTGTGCAGTGCGGCCAAAAAGAAAAAAAAAGAAAAGAGTGCCAACCCCCTCCAGCTGTTAATGTCTTCAGGGTCTACCTCAGCTTAGGGGGCTGTGGTCCCTCTGTCCTCAGAGCATCTGCAGGCCAATGACTAAGTCAGCACAACTCAGGCCAGGCTATTTCCACCCCACAGGGACTACCTGAGTGGGCAATCTGCTCTGGCACTCCCCACTGGGCTGGCAGAGGCTTTGTCAGCTCTGTGCTGGTCCCACAGCTTCCCCTGTCCAATCCTGCTTCCTTCCACTTAGCCGTCCATAAATGTTATTCCTAGTAAACCTTTGGCACTCCTAACTCCCCCTCAGCATCTGCTTCCAGAGGGCCCAGGTGCCTACCTACTAATAGCACTTACCTGGGAGGACCATGATAAGATAATGAAGGTGAAGGTTTTAGCCCAGAGTTGGCCCACGATAAGTTCTCAATAAATATTAGCTATGGCCGGAATCCTTTCCCCTGTTTTATACTTGGGGAGTAGAGGCAGTGCTCTTATGTGATTAACCAACTAGACTGTTATCTCTGCCAGTCAGTGATTTTAAAAGATGCCACTTCAAAGAAGACTTCAGAGAGTCACATCGTTGGACTCTTGCATCAGTCATCATTGCCAAGAACTCATACTGGGTCACTCTCAAGGGTGAGCAGCGTTTACTGCTCAAGATGAGGGAGGTCCCTGCGAAGATCTGGCTCCCCTGGGACTGGTGCTCCAGATTATCGGCTCTGTGGTCCCCACAGAGACAGAAGTCCCAGTAGCTCTCTGTAGACTCTGTCTACATGATAATACCCTGTTTGTTTGACCTTTTTCATTACGTCTCAACTGACAACTTGACCTGTTTTACAGTTGTGTCTCAATCAATTGTCTTTATGCCATGGGTGTAAATGTAACCTCTGAATGGTACTTTGTGATTTTCAAACTCTACAAACAACTTGGAAATGAAATGCATGATTCCAGGTGCCAATTTATTGCTGTATAGCTTTTGCCATTTTGAGATTTTAATTCCTCAGTTCAGGACATAAAAATTACTCCACTCTCCTCCTTTCCCTACCTATTAAATGTTTCAGGTGCCAAGCCCTGTGCCCAAATCTTTACACCTTACATAATTTACCCTCCCCCAAAACGCTTGAGGTGGGTGTTACACAAAGAAACTGAGGCCAGAGAAGTTCAGCATCTTGCCAGAGGTCACAGAGTTTGTAGGTGTCATTTGGGGCTTATAGTTTTATGAGCTGTGGGTGAGCAAGAAACAGATTTATTTTAAAATATATTGAAAAAGTAGCAAAAAATAATTTGGGGGACAGTGTCAGAGGCGTACGGAACCATTGAGAGGATGGAAGTATTCATCTTAAGTCCATGCAGGCTGGAAAAATGCCCCACACTTCATGCAAAAGTTCCCTCCCTTGTTTCGATGCATCCCAAGCCCAAGTCCAGTGTGGGTCCCTCTGACGGGTGAACCTAGGTCACAAGCCTGGGTCTGAGAAAGCAAGTGTCCAGCACTGTCAGCCCTTGAAGTGCATGGTAGTCTTTGTACATCAACAAGTCTCAGAAGTTGGGAACTTTCTGAAACGCAGGGCACGTGTAGAAGGAAGAAAAATGCCCTCTACCCCAACGATGTCCACAGAGCCTATGAGTATATTAGGATACATGGCAAATGGAAGCTAAGGAAGCAGATGGAGTTACAGTTGCTAATCAGCTGACTTGGAAACAGGAGGATTATTCTGGATTATCTGAGTGGACCCCATGTAATCACAAGTGTCTTTGTAAATGGAAGAGGGATATGGAAAAGGCAGTGTTTGAGTGATGGAGTGTGAGAAGGACTGAACCAGCCATTGCTGGCCTTGAACATGGAGGAAGGGGCCTCAAGCCAAGGACTGTGGACTGTCTCTGGAAGATGGAAAAGGCGAGGAAATGGATTCCCTACCTGGAGCCTACAGGAAGTAATGCAGCCCTGCCAGCACCTTAATTTAATCCCGTGAGACCCAGATTGCACTGCAGACCTCCGAAGTGATACATGAATACATCTGTGTTGTTTTAAGCCACTGAGTTTGTGGCAATTTGTTACAGTTGTAGAAGACTAATACAACAGGCTACAGCTTTGTGTAGCAATAATCTGAGTGAGACATGGAAATAATGGAGAGGAAATAAACCCAAGCTTTGGAAATGAGGTCTGGTAGAGAAGTATGAGCTGAACAGGAGTAAAGGGCCTGCCAGCCCGTGTTTGGGCTCCAAGTTACTGTGTGAACCTGCATATGTGGAGTGAAGGTTTGAGGAAGACTTACAAACTTTTACAAGCCAAACAAGGTTATGCAAGATGTTGACTATCTCAAGCCTCCAAGTTACCCAGGTGCTACCATGAGATCCAAAAAGAGAGAATCAGCCATAGTAAAATCAGAAACACATTGAACGTTTGGATAGTGGATCAGATTTGGAGTAAGTCCCTTTAACGTGTACACTCACTGCAGGAAAGTAAAACAAATTCATTTAAGACGTAAGATGGCGAAGAAGGGAGAATGTAAAAAGTGTCTAGGGTGCAGAAGGATGAAAATTAACAGTGCCATATTACTAAATTAAGGCTTATAAAGTTAGATTGATATTCTCTCTGATCTATTTTCATTTTTTAAAAAATATTTCTGGGGATTTTCAGATCTTTGCTACCGATCCTATCTTCCTGGTTTCCCTCATGAGATCTTAGAACCCTCCACTGTACGAAGGTGGTGATGCTGGGGACTCGCTGGACAGAAACATAACTCCTACAGTTTGAGAGAAACTACTAGAAGTGACTTTTTATAGAATTCAGCTTCCATTTTTTCCCCAGTCATTTGAGCTCACAGCTGTGGACCATGTTTTTCAGTCTCTGAGTTTCCCTAAGTGCCCCTCAGCGACACAGAAACTGGCCATGAATTCTGATCATTTATCTGTTCTGATCAGGCCTTTCTAATGAAGCTTGCCACACCCCCAGAGGCCAAACCCCTTCTGGCAAACTCCTGGTCTTGTGATCCCTGATCTGCCCTGTGCTATTTTCCCTTCTCTCCGCGCGGTTCCCTTGGACTCCCGGCCTGACAGCTCAGTGACGCCTACACCCCCATCCAGCCCGAAGGACCAGGGAGGGGAAGAACTACCCATTCATTTCCATCTTCCCAGGCACTAGATGCTCATACAGATTCTCCGGTCATCCCAGTTCTGTTTGCCTTTAGAATTTCTAATTTCTTCATCATCTTTTTTCCGATGCGGCCTTGAGTTCTTTCTATACTGCTTTCTCTCCTGGGGATGTGTGTTCAATCCAAGCATCTGCTTACAGCCTCCTTTTGAATCCTCAGGCAAATATTCATTGAATTTCTGTTGCATTGTTTTCTTCCTCTCTCAATAAATTATCCTGTCTCCTCTTCAAGGTCTCCCTCTCCAAATTCTAGGTTCTTCGTGTGCATGAAAACCCCCTGAATTTACCTTCATCTCCCGTGCAACCTCACCTTGGTTGTTTTCCATAGTTGGCACGCTCCTGTCACTGCTTGATATCAACGCACTGTGTAGCCCACAGGAAAGTTGGCTAACTTTGCTCCTTGTTTATGCTGGTCTTCCTCCTGCATGGATAAGCTCTAGGAAGCAAGGTGGCTACCCAAGCAGAGACCTCTCAGCCCCTGAGCACACTAAGCCACACAGAGTTACCAGCCCAGAGCCCTGCCCGCTTCTGCCCAAGTCAGGAAGGGTGACTTCAAAGCTGAGCAGAACGGCAGAATGGCCCCTCTGGCCCCAGTTGCCCTGTCTGGGCCTGGGCCACCCCCAGAACTTCCAGTCTCATATGGGTCCCAGAAGCCTGAGGCTGATGGGGATGGCTGTTTATACACCAAGGATCATTCGGGTTTCATTTGAGCGATAATATAACATGGTATCGGGCACTTGGAAGAGAAAACGTAAGCAGCATACAGATGTCAGGAATGACTCCAAGAGTAAACCCCCTTATGCATTCCACGGGACCCCATGCACACCAAAAGGAGGGATTTCATGCTTTGCCAATCCAAATAAGGACTAAGGGTAGGAGACATTTTTTTTCTTTTTTTGCCCCTACATAAAACTAAAGTGCATTTCCCTTAGGAATTCCCTGACGGTCCAATGGTTAGGATTCTGCATTTTCACTGCCGAGGACTCGGGTTTGATTCCTGGTCGGGGAACTAAGATCACGCAAGCCGCACTGCGTGGCCAAAAAAATTAAAAAAAAAATTTTTTTTTTAAGGCATTTCCCTTTAAAATGATGTGGTCTCAGGGAAACCCTCAGCAGGGCAAGCTGGGATGACAGCCAGAGTCCTTCACTGGGAGGTCAGTGAGTCAGGAATCACCATGGCCCTTGTGTTTGCAAAAGGCTCCACCGCTTCTAGCTGGACAGTCTGGAACAAGTTATTTAATTTCCCTGAGCCTCCATGCCCTCATATGTAAAACAGAGACAATGAAAGCCAGGTAACAGGATGGCCTTGCAAAGGAAATGCGAGGATGTATTTGCTTATGGTGTCCGTCCTTCTCCCTGGCTTTTGATCTGATGATGACCTTCTGGTCAATGCTACATCTGGCACTGTAGTTGGTGGTTTGGTGGGACTTCCACCAGTACAGAGGATCCTCCAGGCATCCTGGACTTGGGCGAGGCTCATCTTCACACAGACCTGGATCCACAGCACTGGGGTGAGCACATTCCTCAGGGGTGGGCCTGCCTGGGTTCAAATTTTGTTTCTCCCCCTTGATGGATGAGTGGTCTTAGGGGATGAGCATCACGCTAGGACTGATAGGATTTTTTGAGAATTAAAAGAGATAATTCCTGGGGCTTAGTGGTTGAGAGTCCACCTGCCACAGTGGCGCAGTGGTTGAGAGTCTGCCTGCCGATGCGGGGGACGCGGGTTCGTGCCCCGGTCCAGGAAGATCCCACATGCCGCGGAGTGGCTGGGCCCACGAGCCATGGCCGCTGAGCCTGCGCGTCCGGAGCCTGTGCTCCACAACGGGAGAGGCCACAACAGTGAGAGGCCCGCATACCACAAAAAAAAAAAAAGAGATAATTCCTGCAAAATATTCAGCAAATATTTTTAATACAAGTTTATTAATATCCAAGTCCTTGATTATTTTGACATGTTATCATTTTCCTAGGGGGATGGGGATAGGGAATATGAGGTTATTTCCTGCTAAAAGAGAAGAATAGGTGAATGTTTATAGCACTTTTCCAAGTTCAGAGTTTTGTGTACATGAATCCTCAAAACTGTAAAATGAGGCAGTCAGTATTGCTTCCAGTCTCCTGAGGAGGAAACTGAGGCATGAAGAAGTTCAATAGCTTTTCCAAAGTCACATGGCCAGTAGGTGAGAGCACCCATCCTTCTGACAGTTCACCCAGTGATCTTCACCAACTCTCACACTGAAAGTCAAGTCAACCAGAACTCGTCCTTGAGGCTGGAGCTACGACAATTTTCTTTCAGACCTTTAATAAAACCATTTGTTTGCTTTAGTGCCAGGTGTAGCATCTCTTCTTGTCTGCCTGCCACTTGCCTCTTATCAAGAAAAGGACATCTACTCAGTTATTCAGCTGGTCTTTGAGAGTCCAGGCATCAAGTAGAATTACTCTCTGAGGTCAATCCAAATGATTATTTGAGAGACTCAATTTCCTTTAGAGAAGGCACATTGTCAGTTCAATCTACTGTGGAATTTGTAGTATTAATGAATTGAAGGATACTTTAGGGATTTCTCCCAGATGCTTATTTTAATTTAAGCTCTAGGGGTTTAACTTTCCAAAATACTCAATTTTGTTCATTATGAAAACTAATAACTGGCTTATTTCACTGCTAATTTGGGTACGAAGGTTAATTATCTATAGTGGAGTGGTCTCGAACTAATCTAAAGTCTACCTGAACACGGCACTGTGGCTAATTGATTTCTCCCATGCACTAAGAAATGAGTATTTCTTTGTGGAAAAAAAGCTCCACTGACTTGGATTCTTTTTTGCCTCTGTCTTTGTGAAAGATGCAGTGTTGCTCCAAGATGGTGGGCAATCTCTCCCTTTTTTGGATACGGTGGAATCCATTCAGTTATGTATGTGAGAAGGTGCCACTCAGTTCCAGCTCAGCGTCTTCTTTTCTACAAGCCAGTCACCACTCCTACCCCCCATTGTCTCTTCAGCACAAGGTTAGGAAATGTGGATATATATTTTATATTATGTTAGCATGACCCTGATCAAACCAGAATGCCTTGCCTTCTAAAATATACCAAAAATAATACCCATCAGAATGGCCATCATCAAAAACTCTACGAATAATAAATGCTGGAGAGGGTGTGGAGAAAAAGAAACCCTCCTTCACCATTGGTGGGAATGTAAAATGGTGTAGCCACTGTGGAGAATGGTATGGAGGTTCCTTAAAAAACTAAAAATAGACCTACCATATCCATCAATCCCACTCCTGGGCTTACATCCAGAGAAAACCATAATTTGAAAAGATACTTGCACCCCAATGTTCATAGCAGCACTATTTACAATAGCCAAGGCATGGAAACAACCTAAATGTCCATCAGCAGATGAGTGGATAAAGAAGATGTGGTACATATACACAATGGAATATTACTCAGCCGTAAAAAGAATGAAATAATGCCATTTGCAGCGACATGGATGGACCTAGATATTATCATACTAAGTGAAGTTAAGTCAGACAGAGAAAAACAAATAGCGCATGACATCGCTTACAGGTGGAATCTAAAAAAAAAAAAAGATACAAATGAGCTTATAAAACAGAAACAGACCCACAGACATAGAAAACAAACTTATGGTTACCAAACGGGAAAGCGGGGGGATAAATTAGGAGTTTGGGATTAACATTTACATACTACTATATATAAAATAAACAACAAAGTCCTACTGTGTAGCACAGGGAAATAGACTCAATATTTTGTAAGAAACTACAAGGGAAAAAAATCTGAAAAGTTTTATATATGTATATATATATTATATATATATATATAATATATATATATCACTTTGCTGTATACCTGAAACTAACATAACATTGTAAATCAACTATACTTCAATAAAAAAAGAGTAAAATACACCAAAAATAATGATCACAGCAACAACAGTAAATCTATTGTCTTGCTCTCTTTATAATCCCAAAGGGTAGAGGGTTTCACATACATATCCCTCATCTTTCTAAAAATTCAGTGAAGCACATAGGATGCTTTATTTATTCCCCTCTTTAGCAGATGAAGAAACTGAGACTCACAGAGACCCAGGTTCACACAATATCAGGTGTAAGGCATGGGAGTAGAACATAGGTTTCCTGATTCCTAATTCTGTGTGCTTTCCACTCTACCACCCCACCTCTGTGATCTGTAACATATTGAAAAGGCATGTTATTTGCAGCATTATCTACTATTTCAGATACGCTGCTATACCACCATTCCATTTCTTGCGCTCCAAGAAACCCAATATTGTCTCCAGGAAGTAAGACAGGCTAACACTGCCCACTGGTCCTAGAGCATACTCCATTAATTGACGTTCATATCTTTGCCTTTAAGGTCAGCCCTTTCTCCCTCTGCTGCCTCTGTTCTTATAGAAGATGAAGTGTCTGGATCTAGTTGATGCTCCCACTCCTCCCAAAGACTAAAGCCATATTTGGCCCTGAACTTCCTATGCACATATTAGTCTTGGAGCTCTCTTTTCCCATCTACCTCTGATTTATTCAAAAATTACTTCTAAACCAACATGAAGCAGCTCAAAATTAATTTAAACTCCCCCCAAACTGAATTTGTCAACGCCCACCACTGTAATTTGTTACGTTGCATTATAAACTACTACAGAACCACGGCAATGTCAGAACTCCGATGATGTAGTGTGGTCTCCATCTACAATATATCATAAGAGCAGTTTCAGCTTCGATGATAGATGGAGCAAATCTGGGAAGAATTTAAAAAGAGACCTAAATTTCTAGAAGTTTTTTATTCCCTTTAGGTGGCCAAAGGCGTCACCCCCAAGAGATTACTGAAAGTTTAAATCATTTTTTCTCCTTTTTGCTCTGCGTCAAACGGAGGTCTGCAAAGGAAATTAACCTGGCATGTTGGCAGAATTGCTGAGGCATAATTGCCTGTGTTATATAGCCTTGTAGCTTTGGCCATGACATTGCCCCATCAGTTGGGAAAGGGAAAATGAATCTGCTTTGGTGTAACTATCTACAATCATGGTCTGTCCATCCCTTTGTCAAGGTCCAGGGTGCCAGGTCCTTGATAAAGTTTATCCCCAAGGACAGGAAAGAACTCACCTACAGTCTGCACACCATGTCTTGGGCTCCTTTTTGAAGCCAACATTTGTCAGGCAGCCTGCTGGCTTAAACGCATCAATGCCAGGCTGAGGCTCTACGACCATGGAGAAAAACCAGCATACTCTGCAGAGATGCACCCTATGTGGCAAGCCGCAAATGCAGTGCATCCACAGATACAGATGACATGCCATCATTCTGGTCCTTCCCAGAGTCTTAGACTCCTCTAGCTAAATTAAACTCAACAGTCCAGGCATCTCATTTTATGGGAGAGGAAATGCAGGCCCAGCGACTCGCACCAGGACAAAAGCTGGACCTTAGAACTGGGTCTCGGGACCTCGGGCCCCTGTGTTTTACACTCTAATCCAGCAGGCCTCCATGGCAACTGCCTAACATGCTGGTATACCCTGATGAATTCTGAGCTTGGTTGCAGTTAATTCATTATTGATAATAAATGTAAAACTTGGTAATTATTTTGCTTATTTTAAAAACAATTTTTTTAATTTTATTGAAGTATAGTTGATTTGCAATATTGTGTTAATTTCTGCTATACAGCAAAGTGACTCAGTTATACATATATATATTCTTTTTTATATTCTTTTCCATTATGGTTTATCACAGGATACTGAATATATCAACAGTTCCCTGTGCTCTACAGTAGAACCTTGTTAAAACATAAATTAAAGTAGCTGTCTCTGTGATGACCTTTCCACTCTTTAGCCATCCTACTTGTTTTCCTGAGTGGAAGAAAAGGGGAGGGGAGTTGCAATGGGAATTGTAGGTACCTCTTGGGACTAAAATACATACTAAAGTTCAAATGACTTGTATTAGATTTTTATGGAATCTAAAGTGGGGGCAGAGGTCTACCAACAGTATGGGAAGAATTAGAATACAGCTGGGGCCACTGAGGATAAATGTTTCAATGTCGCAATTTGCCGCGAAGACTACTCTTTCTTTGCTATGTTCCTTGCTCCCATTTCTGGGACTGTGTTTCTCCCCACTAATAACACACACATCCATAGACAGATAGATAGATAGATAGACAGATAGATGATAGATAGTAGATACATAGATAACACACACACACGTAAATCATGTGGGCATATGAAAGATAGTAGATATACAGATAACATACACACACACGTAAATCATGTGGGCATATGAACAGCACAGAGCAAGCCCAGTAATCTCATCATACAGATGTGCCAAGGACTGAGAAATGGCCAGGAAGGAGAACATGGGTGGGTGCATCCTGACCACTTGATGGTGTACATCAGCTGTGTTTCTCACTCTCAGACAACTGCAGCTTCCAAACAGACAGAATTATGTCCAAGGGTGGGAACGGAGGTGGCCAGGATGAGATGCAACAGTGGGCTTCTCAAAAACATCCTCTGGACCAGTTATGGTCCTGATTTGGCTCCAAAGTCTCACCACTCTGGTGTTCCGTCGGTCAGCAATGGCCCCCAAACCACTCAGGTTGCTGGTCCTCCTTAGATTTACCAGCTGCTGTGGTTGCTGCGGAACCTGGCCACTGTGACAGGGAATGAGATGGTGCGGGACAGTGGATTATGGTCTGGTCCAGTGCACAACCTCTAGGGAATGACACTCGCTGTGTGACCTCGGGCTGCTCATTCAGCATCTTGAGGGTCAGGACTCTCGTTGGCTGCTCAGCACGGTACCTGACCCATACAAGTGATTAAGAAATACCAGCTCTCACGTTTATCAGATTCGAAAGGTCCGGCGACCTCAAATATGGTCCCTTATGGCTTGTCTCTATCTAAGCCTGATTATAAAGGCTTGGTTTATTCTTATCTCTTCCATGTCACTGGCAACATCACAGCCCCACCCAAGGAGAGAGGGGATGATTTCATCTGCTAGAAGATACTTCACATTCTGATATAGATGAGGAATAGACTGTACTTGAACAAACCACCTTGAATGAATCGCAGCTGTTCTGTATCTCAGCAACTATTATGTGATTTACCTTTGCCGCAGGTTCCTTTGAAAATGGAAATATGGAGAGTAAGTACTGGGGAAGATATCATTTAATGAAGAATCAAAATTTAATCTAAAACATGAAAAAGAACTCAAAATACCCATGCTTCAAGAACCTGGTGTGGTGTTTCCACAGGTTGAGGGGATTTTTTTTAATCGAGAGACTAAAGATCCATCACATGGTTAACGTTCCTGCTAATCGTATCAAATCATATTTGATCATGATCAGACATAAAGTGCATTTCAGTCCGTATTCTCATATGCACACCGAATTCTAAAACTGAGTTATAGCTTCATCCATTTCTCCCAATCCAAACCACTGTGTATGCGGAAATAGCATCCTTCTGACCTTGGTATTTACTAAAATGGGGCCAAAGTCCACTAGCTTTACACATCAAAAACTTATACATGCTACAGGGCAAGTCAAACGTGGAATGTGAGGGGCAAATTCAGCCCCCTCGTCTGTGAGCTGCTTTAATTCATCTAGGTTTCCAATGTCGTGATGAGAAGATGAATTCCGGATGAGCCTCCCCCAGGGCGAGGCTCTGTACGCCCTCTGAACAGAGCTTTTTTCTCTTCAACACAAAATGCCATTTGCAGATTTCCCGCTGCGGGTTCTAAAGGGAGGTTGTCTTTCCTACCACCACCCGCTCCTGGAAGACAAATGCAGGAGTACGGTGGGTTTCAAAATGTATTCTGAAGCGCCCCAGGCATGGGAGGGGAGGTTCCAGGGAGAACTAGGGAGGAGAGAAAGCCTGGTCCTGGAAAATCTAGCCTATTTGTTTCTTTTGTCTGATCATCCTGCACAGACAGGTGAAGATGCTCTCTGTGGCCCACCTGTAGCTGCCGTGCTGCTGGCGCTTGAGGAGGAGGTGACTGAGTGCGGATGGAGAGTACGGAAACCACCCTCCCTAATCCTTCCTCCCTCATTGTCTTGGCCATTGATGCTCCTGGATTTAAAAAAAGAAATCTCTAAACGGAGTAAAGAGCATGGCTGAGGGATAGGAAGCATCCTTAGATGTTGGTGGGTTCCTGGGAAAGAACTCTGCAATCTGCCTCTCTTGACGCCATCCCAGAAGTGGAAGAAGGACAACAACAAAACCAGCAGGTGTTTGGGGGAATCAGAAACCACAGGGCTGCCTCATCTCAGGCAGAGCTCAGAAAAGCAGCGAGACCCCAGCGAACAAAAGGCTGCTGGATGCACCTCATCCATGGGTCTAAGGGAGCCTTATGGCTTTCCCACCTCTCAGAGCCTCTTGGGTGAAGGGTATGTAGGTTTCCCGGATTCCAACAGCAGCACAGACTCGGCACAGAATGCCATGAGAAACTAAGAGGTTTTGCAGAAGAAAGCTAACTTAGCAGGACTGAGACTGCTTTCCTTAGAAAGGCCTGCTTGCAAGGCTGGCCCCTGGCTGGCATCTGGGAATTGGGATTTTGGAAGGAGTCTCACCATGCTTTAACGGATAAGAGAGGCTTTCTGTGCCTAAAGTGTTTGTACAATGTGTTTTATGCTAAATGCCTGCTTTCCTTCTGGGACCCTGGAATGTTGGCAGGTTCTAAGCAGAGGGGACCTATGTGACCGGCTCCTGATAAACCTAGATCACTGTCTAATGAGGTTCCCTGGTAGACGGCATTGCACACGTGTCGTCACAGCTAGTTGGTGGAGGAATTAAGCACATACTGTGCAACTCCACTGGGAAAGAACTCTTGGAAGCTTGAGTCTGGTTTCCTCAGACTTCGCCCTGTGTGCCCTTGAGCTCTGAGGATTGTGCTTTATACTCGTTCACTGTAACAAATCCTAACCACGAGTACGACTATATGCCGGGTCTTTCAAGTCCTCCTAGTGAATCATTGAACCTGGGCGGATCTCCAGGCTCCTCAACACAGAGGCTGTGGATTGGTTAAGGGGGATGCTGCAGAGAGCGGCCTACAGGGACCAAACACTGAGGTCCAGACGGGTGGAGGGGTGCTTCAGAGGACATGCTATCCCAGACAGATAACCAAGAAGAGACCCTCACTTCCAGGGCCAGCACTACCAAGGCCCCCCGTCACGCACATCCCACCCCAGAACTGACTAAGAGGACCATAAACTGACTGAGTTCCCATCCCTGCCATGTGGTGGAATGGGGGCTTGTGAAAGAAAGTAAGTTTAATTTTAGAAAATCCAGTTTCGTCTCTATTACCCCATGCTTGTTCTTACTACACACAAGCTCTCTAAAGAGAAAATCTGTGGCACACAGGATTGCGAGAAGGTGGGAGCATAAAGGTGTAGCTCACCCTAGTCTAGCTAACCTGTTCCCTTGCACTACCCAAAAGTGTGGGGTCTCAGTCCCCAGATCTCTAGATGGTCTCCTTGAAGAGGCTCTAGCAGCACATATCTCTATGGGCCAATCTCCCTTCCCCATGATGCCTCCTTCACCTCCACTCTCCCCAGTCCTTGCCTCTTATAATGCATCCCTGACCCACACCCCCTCACTAAATTTTTTTTTTTTTTTTTTTTTTTTTTTTTTTTTTCGGTACATGGGCCTCTCAGTGTTGGGGCCTCTCCCGTTGAGGAACACAGGCTCCAGACGCGCAGGCTCAGCCGCCATGGCTCACGGGCCTAGCCGTTCTGCAGCATGTGGGATCTTCCCGGACCGAGGCACGAACCCGTGTCCCCTGCATCGGCAGGCGGACTCTCAACCACTGCGCCACCAGGGAAGCCCACTAAATTTTCTTAAAAAGTAATCCAGTCCCAAGTGTCTCTGCTACTTATGCATCTTCACAGCCTTGGGCCAGAGCCAGAGGTAGCAGACACCCTGCTTTCCATGGTTCTGCTCTAGGTAGAGAAGAGGACAGATACAGAAGGAGCTGGGAGTAGGGAAAACTGGGAGATCATTTGGTTTTCACATTTCCCTTTGATTTTCATGTATGCTGTGGGAGGAGGAAGGACTCATCTTGCTCCCCAAGAATTAAAATCCTGCCAGCTACCGTCACCAGATCCACACGTGACGTCTATAACCTACCACCAGCCCTCTCAGTTACGGTCTAATATCCGAAGAGCGTTCACTGCCTTTAAATCCTTAGATGCTTTACGAAGCCGCCTGGTGGTATCTTAGCACTGGGAGGACCCAGGCCCATTTCTCTTCTTAAATCCTGGATCTTCCTTATATCTCAACCAGCCCAGAGAGATTAGTAGAAGGAAGGGTGTCCCATCACATATTTTAAAAAATGGGTTCCTCTGAAGATTTATTTCCTTTGTGGGAAGAAGCCTGAGGTTTTAAATCCATAAATCAACAGATTACAGTTCTCAATTCTGACTAAATTTGACATGCTAAAACTTAAAGCCATCGTAAGTTCTCTACTATTTTTCACAATTAGCACATTGGACCCCCAATCTAGGTTTCCCCATTCAACAGGACGCCCCAGAGGTGTGCTGTGGGAGGGCATGGTAGTTCTTGATATCAACATCAAAGGTAGCACTCTGAATAGCCTTAACTTCCCCTTCATAGGATACAATAGATCTATTATTCATTAGCTTATCTAAACCATTTCTTGAAGCTCTTTATATTTTCACCTTCTAATGGAGTCCTATTTCTTAGACAATAATTAAGGTTGAAAGGAGTCTGGACCTTTATGCAAATTCCTTAGCCAAGTAATTCCATCATGAGTCTTCCTCAGAGTCCGGTAATGTCTCAGATGCCAGAAAGCCTGAAGGCTCCAACATTAGGCCCTCCCTAGAGCCTCTTTCCTCCGCTATGAGAACCTTCCATGCCCACCTTTCCCCATGCTTGAGAGCAGGTCCTTTGTCAGCTCCCACTGCTGACCAAACTCCAAGCACTTCTCTCCTCCAATATAACATCTAAATGTCTCCAAAGACCTCAAAAAATGCAGTACTGGAAAGAGTGATTCCTTCCTCTTTTGTCTCACTGGAGTGGCCATTGAACCCAACTTGATATTCCAGTTTAATTGCTATGAGAGCATCTCCACCATAAAGGCGTCATTCATCTCCATGAGAGCTTCAACGTTCTACTTCACCGAACTTTCTTCCTTTCACTCTTTAATGTTAACAGGGCACTTTAATTTTCTCTTCCTTTGAATGTTTTATTTTAATTACCAGAGGAATGATTTTGTACATGAAAGGATATGGGAATTCAGGCTGAAAATTCCATTTCTTTCAGGAGCATCAAATGTGATGAGCTTCCTTACACTAAATACAAGTATAATGTATTGTTTGTTGGGAGTAGAGCGTGTATCTTTTTAGAGAGTATTATTCTAATAAGAAAGACTAATCGTATACAGAGCCTCACATTTTACAAAGCGCTCTTCCCGTCATGATCTCAGCCCTGTGGAAAGTGAGGGTCAATGCAATGATGGCCATTTTATAGATGAGGGAACACGCTAAGTGCCTGGGGACATTCACAGCCCGTCCTATTCTCTGGTCGCGATACCACGACGCCATCAAAGCAGGCAGATCTCACATCTAAAACCTGCCCACACACAAACTGACCTCAAGTGTTAGAAACACTTGACTTCACACACATGCAAACAAATAAGTGCACGTAAAACAGGTAAAATCTGAATAAGGGCCGAGGATTATTCTAATATCAATTTCTTGGTTGTAATGTTGTATAGTAATCATGGCAAGACATTACCACTGGGGGAAACTGAGGGAAGGGTACGCAGGACCTCTCTGTACTATGTTTTGCAACTTCCTATGTATATATAACTACTTCAAAATAACAAATTCCAAAAAAAATTGATTTCACTTGAATTTAAATGTTTAGAAATCTCCTTTATCTTTCAGAAGGATATTTAAATTTGTTTTTTATTTTTTTAACATCTTTATTGGAGTATAGTTGCTTTACAATGGTATGTTAGTTTCTGCTTTATAACAAAGTGAATCAGCTGTACATGTACATATATCCCCATATCTCCTCCCTCTTGAGTCTCCCTCCCACCCTCCCTATCCCACCCCTCTAGTTGGTCACAAAGCACCAAGCTGATCTCCCTGTGCTATGCGGCTGCTTCCCACTAGCTATCTATTTTATATAGTGTGTATATGTCCATGCCACTCTCTTACTTCGTCTCAGCTTACCCTTCCCCCTCCCTGTGTCCTCAAGTCCATTCTCTACTTCTGCGTCTTTATTCCTGTCCTGCCCCTAGATTCATTAGAACCATTTTTTTAAAATTTAGATTCCATATACATGTGTTAGCATACGGTATTTGTTTTTCTCTTTCTGACTTACTTCACTCTGTATGACAGACTCTAGGTCTATTCACCTCACTACAAATAACTCAATTTCGTTTCTTTTTATGGCTGAGTAATATTCCATTGTATATATGTGCCACATCTCCTTTATCCATTCATCTGTCGATGGACACTTAGGTTGCTTCCATGTCCTGGCTATTGTAAATAGAGCTGCAATGAACACTGGGGTACATGACTCTTTTTGAATTATGGTTTTCTCAGGGTATTTGCCTAGCAGTTGGATTGCTGGGTCATATGGTAGTTCTATTTTTAGTTTTTTTAAGGAACCTCCATACTGTTTTTTATAAAATAATGACTCTTCTAATAAAGGCACAAGTAATATTGATATGCCCTACTCCAGTAAGACCTCATTTAACTAAGTACATCTACCATGACCCTATTTCTAAATAAAGTCACATTCTGAGATTAAAGTGGTTAGGACTGGGACATGTCTTCTCGGGGGACAAAGAGGAGAAAAGATGCAAAGACAGACGTGCACACCAGGAGAAGGCCATGTGATAAAAGAGACAGATTAGAACAAATGCATCTACAAGCCAAGGAACACCAGAGACAGCTGGCAACTCCAGAAGCTGAGAAAGGTATGGGACTGTCCCCCTAGAACCTTCAGTGGAAACATGGACCAGCTGACATCTTGGTTTTAGACTTCTAGCCTCCAGAATTGTGAAAGAATACATTTCTGCTGTTTTAAGCCAAAACAAAACCCAAACCAAAGTAATGGATTCCACTGTCAATTACACACACACAATAATGCACTGCTCCACTCCGTGAGGGAAACAATGGCACACTTTTGTCTTATTTAAATTATGTTTTTACTGATGAATTCTAAAACTACCACAACGAAATCCCATAGTACGATTCCATGAAATATAATGGAAAATTATTTCAAAAGATTACAGCAAGGGGTGACATAAGATAACATTTAGCGGGGCTACACTTAAAGCGTGCACACAAGGGTTTGAGTGTTTGAAGCCACCCGTGAGTCTCCATATGAAACGGCTGCCAGTAGGGCTGGTACAGAAGAAACCTCATCCAGAGCAAGAGAGACCGTGACCTGTTTACACCCAGACGAGCCAGACAACACCCACAGTATTATCATCTTCACTTCGGGACATCAATTAACAGCAGCTGAAACCAAGGAGAATGACAAGAGTTCTCACCATAAGGAACTGGTGAAGAAATATTTAATCTGGAGAAATCAATATGTAAACAGGGCTTTGGAGCTGTCTTCTCATATTTCAAGGGCTGTCATGTGGAAGTAAGAGTAAATCAAGCTGCAGAAATTAGAGCCAAGGTCAGTGATGGATGTTAGACAATGGACCCCTTGGCTCTATAAAAAGAAGACTGAGTCTCATTAGGACTTGCCTGCTTCAAATATAGGACTAGCCAAAAAGTTCATTCGGGTCTTTGAAACACCTTACAGAAAAACCCGAACGAACTTTTTGGCCAAGCCAGCATGTCCCCAAATGGTCTTCCATGTTGCTTACAGTCCCTGCCATTCGTGTCACTTCTTCAGGATAAGGGAAGCTTTTCCAGAGGATTTCTATTACCAATGATCTAGAAAACATAACACCTCAAACCATTAGTTCCTATACACACATTTGCACAGATTAGTTTCATTAACTAGCTGTCACCTATCAAAGCAGAAAACAAGCCCCTAAAAGAATGGGACACCCAATCAATATAGCACAGAGGAACCTGCAAAGTGGGGTGTGTTCCAGGGAGAGAGTTTGGGAGCAAGGAACACGTTCGATAAGAAGCACCCACTGAGGGCTTCCCTGGTGGCACAGTGGTTGAGAGTCTGCCTGCCGATGCAGGGAACACGGGTTCCTGCCCTGGTCCGGGAAGATCCCACATGCCGCAAGAAAGTTCTTCCTTCAAAGCCCCAAGATAAACTGCTCTAGAGAACCTCTTGGCTTTACACACACACACACACACACACACACACACACAAGTGCATGTAAAATAGGTGAATCTGTGCAATGACATTGTTCTAATGTCAATTTCCTGATGTGCTATAGTCACACAAGATGTTACCATTGGGGGAAACTGGATGAAGGGTACACGGGACCTCTCTGTACTATTTTTTGCAACCTCCTGTTTCAAAATACGTTTTTTTAAAAAACCTTGATTTTAGTTGAATTTAATTTTTTTTCATTTCCTTTATTTTTCAGCAGAATGTTTACAAAATTTTTGACAATCTATAGATTCAATTATCAATCACACTTACACAGGCCCAATATATCTGACACCAAGACAAGTAATCGGCTGTCCCTCCCCACACACTCTGTCCACCTCCTCTGTCACCCTCCCCTCACGAGACGACAGACCCAAACCTGCCACTGGTGGCCACCCCCTCAGTGGGAGGGAAGGCATGGAGGCAGGAAAGGGACATAGATCAAGCAAAGAAAGAAAAACAGGAAGGGGAGACGGAAAAAGGAAAAGAGAACGAAGAGAAGCAAGCAAGGAGAAAGAAAGAAGAAAAGCCCGCATCTGTCATTCAAAAAGATAAACATTTTACAGCCCAGCTTGACTGTGTCAAGAACACTTGTGTTTTAATAGTATGCCTGCAAGCTTTCAAAACAAGTGTTTACCTGTCACAATAAACAGTTATGAGTGAGGAACACAAAACAGAGAGAACCAGGAGCTGGCAGGCTGCCAGCCCCGCTGCGTGCTGCTCCGTGCTAAGCCTGTCATCCAGGCGACAGCAGCTCAGCGTCTCTCGTCTCCACAGTGCGGACTGCTACCACAGGTCGCAGAGCCTCTGGGCTCAGGGGAGGCCACTTAGAGCCAGAGGGGGCTGGGGGAACCCAGTCCTCAAAGGACACACAGCAGCAGTTTCTGCCTTGAGGGCAGCCCACGGGGACCTACAGGAGCCCACAGGTCCCAAAAGACGGGAACCTTTAGAGACTGCTGGAAAGAGCCTTGATGGAGAGCTGGCACACAAAAATGCCACACACTCCCCATCCTTTTTGTCCTTTAATCTTCACAACAGGCTCACGGGTGAGGTAAGTAAATAGCAGTATCACACTTCTACTTTGATATTTATAACTTGCAACTGGGAGCTGGCAGCCTCATAAAAACTAACTTTTATGGAGTATGTTATACGGTAGGAAGAGCTTTCATACCCATCTGCCTCAGGTAGCCCTCACAATAATCACTGGACATGGCTGGGCTAATAGTATCATCCCCACTTTGAGGAAACTGGACAAGATCACCTCCAAGCCTCGAAGTCCATCATCTAATAAACAGCCAAGCGAGAACTCCAACACACAAACACATGGCTCAAACGATCTATGGTTCTCACACCTGAGTGTGCAAAAGAATCTCTGGAGTCACTAGCTTAAAATGCCTTACGCCTAGGGTTTTATCAATAGAATCAGTAGATATGGGCTGTGACTAAGGCATCAGCATTTTTAAACGTTCAGGAAGCCGACTGAGGGCCAGGTGACTCTGAAGCAGGTAATTAGGGAAGTGTAATTTGCGAAACAGCATCACTAAGAGAACAGCACGCAACCCAGCCCTTGTGAAGCTTCCATTTGGAGCTGAGCTGTCCAACATAGTAGCAACTAACCCTTGTGACTACTGACCACTTGAAATGTGGCTAGGGGCATGTGTTGAAATGATAATTGGATATATTAGGTCAAATAAAAACGCATCACTAAAATAAATTCCACCCCTTTCTTTTTACTTTTTAAAATGTTACCAGAAAATTTAAAATTACCTATGAGGGATGGCTAAACAAAAAGGTCCTACTGTATAGCACAGGGAACTATATTCAATATCCTGTGATAAACCAAAATGGAAAAGAATATGAAAAAGAATATGTATAACTGAATCACTTTGCTGTACAGCAGAAACTAACACAACACTGTAAATCAACTATACGTCAATAAAATAGCCAAAAATTTTTTTTAATTTTTAATAAAATTACCTATGAGGCATGCATTAGATTTCTATCAGGCAGCCCAGGTCTAGAGGGGTCCAAGAAGCATATGAAAGGCAAATTTAAACGCATTACAGCAGATGGCTAAGATAGAAGTATAACGAGGTGAGTCCAGTAGCTCTGAGAAGACTCCCAGGAGGTGTTTCCTCTTTGCCCCATTTAGTCTCAAAAATGAGCAGAAGCACAGAGGGAACGTGGGGAGCAGAAGGAAGCAGAAAGAACAGCATCGATTCATGACGTGTTCAAGCCCCCAAACTGCTTGGTATTACTCTGAAGGGACCAAAGATGGAGCACGAGTGGCAGGCAGAAGCCCATCAATGAAGTCTTAAAAGTCAAGGCAAGAAGCCTAGGGATGGTCTTGAGCAAAACGGACAGGCACGGAAGGCACTGAGGAGAAATGAAACATGGGCCAAACTGACACTGAGACCATTCACTCTGGCTGCAGTGTGAAGGATGGATGTAAAGGTAACAAAATGAACATCAAGAAACCAGTTAGTCAGTTACAACAATAGACCAAGTGGGAGTAATAAAGGCCTAAATTAGAGCAGTGGTTGGAAACTCGGAGAGAAGATAGAGAATCCAAGAAATTCAAGAAGTGCTTAGGAGATAAAACCTGGTGGAGCTTGGTGATTAACTCCATCTGGGCAAGGAGGGGAGGGAGTCCGGGCTTTGGTGATGGTGAGGGTGGCTGGTGACCACACAAACTGAATCTGGGAGCTTAGGAGGCAGACCCTTTGCGTGTTCATGTGGCAGGGGATATTAATTTCATCATGTATAGGCTGCACACTGCAGAGGCCCATGTGACTTTCACATAGATAGGCTCCCTAGAGAATAAGCAGGATACATGAGCTCTAAGTTCAGAGATGAGCAGGACGGTGTTCATATTTGGGAATCATTTGTGTATAGACAGTAATCAAAACCAGGGGAGCGGACTGAAATTCCAAAGGGAGAGCAAGACATGGAGCCAAGAACGGAATCTTGGGACTCAACCGTGTTTGGTCCTGAAACTCACATTGTTTAGTCTGCATGTTGACACAAACTCATTTGACTCATCCCAACCCCCGCACCCCCACCAACCACTACCCCTACTCACTGCCAAACCAAATGCCTTTCGCCTGAACCAACTGGCTCAGGGGATTTCACAGATCCAGGACAGGAAGCCACTTCCGAGACCCTTGACTGTATTGCTGCTATGAGCGTGGTTGGCATTGTGGCTTTGCCTAGGCAAGCTCAATAAGAGATAGGAAAGGACATTATAGTCCCCTATTTCCAGAACTTAGTACACATTTATTTTTTCTTGAATGCTGAAGTTCCACAGAAAAATACGTCACTGAGCTTTTTCATGTCTTTTCAAGTGTTTTAATAGAATATAATTTCCTAAGGACATGGATACATATTCAAAAGTCTTTAGCATCTTCAGCCAAGTCCTGCTTTTAGGGATTAGCAGAGTGCCAGACACTTAGGAAGATACAGTCTCTTGAAAAGTAGGCTTTCGATAAATATTTATGGGGAAAAAAAATCTATACCCCATCAAAATACGTTGAATTATCGTGAATGAATGAGATGGCTATTCTGTTAAGTGGCCTTGAGCTATATCAATAGGAGTATTAAAATAGCTACTAACTATTCAAGTCTCCCTAGATAAACCACCCTGTCCCATGGTTCAGATATTACTGCACAACAGTTACTCCCAAATTTATACTTTCATGATCTCTCGTTTAAGTTCCAAACATGTGCTTCCCACTGCCTACTTGGGCTTTCTACTGCCACCTGTATTAATAGACGAAATCACAAAGTTAACATAATCAAAACAGAACACTTAGATTTTATCTTCAAAACTGCTCTTCCTTCCTCTTCCCTAGTTGCTCAACCAAAAACCTAGGAGGCATCCTCAGCTCCCCTGTATCTACCCCAGTACCCTCCTGTTGGTCATTCATCCTCACTGCCAATGCCAAATCCCTCGTCCAAGTCACCTGTGGACTACGGCAATGGCCTTCTTCCTGGCTTCCCTGCTTCTTCTCCTGGCTCCTAGGCTCCATCCTCCAGTCTTTGGTCAAAAGGAGCTTTTGAAAATGTAAATCAGATTGAGTCACTCCCCACCTCCTCCTCTATCCCAACTCCCTTTATTTAAAACACTTCAGTGACTTTTTTTTAATTGAATTTGCAATAAAACCCAGACTCTTGAGTGGAGCCTCCAACTCCCTACAATATTTGAAAGTGGCTTCCACCCTGATATAATTTCCAAGCTTTTTCTTTTCTTCCTGTCTTCACTCTGACTCTTCCCATCTGCATAGAATTTTCTTCATAGGACTGACTCCTTGTTATTCATAATTCAACTTAAATAACACCCTCCTCAGAGGTACCTTCCCTTATCACCTAATCTAATTTTAGTCCATAAGGACTAGCTCTTCCCTATATCAAAACATAATGTAAAGCCTGTATAATTAAAACAGTGTGGTCCTTGCCAACAAATACAGAGATAGACCAATGAGCCAGAATAGAGAACCTAGAATAGACTCAGCTACATATGGAAATTCAGTACGTGATAAAAACCCATCTCACATCTCTAAGGAAAATACGGCTTTGCAAATAAGTGATGTTGGAACAACTGGAGAGTCATGTGGGAAAAGATAAAATGGTAACCCTTTTCCTGCCCTCCCCTTTGAGAGGCTGTGAGCTCACAATAGCAGGAATTGTGTATTAATCCTGGTGATCTCCGTAGTAAACACACAATAAATGCATGCTTATTGCATAGTGTTTAGGAGTCTAGCTTTTGAATCACTTTTTGGGGTTCAAATTCTGGTTTTACCACTGTGGCCCTTGGCAAGATATTGTACACCACTAATCTTCAGATTTTCCATCAATAGTGGACAGGAGGAGAGAGAGAGAGAGAGCGCTTGTCTTTTTGGGTTGTGTTAAAATAAAGCATGTAAAGCATTTAGCATGATTCCTGGAGCTCTGTACGTGCTCAACAAATGTTGGTTACTGTCATGAACACAGGGCCAGAATAAACAATGGCTTTGACATTTTAGTTTTATTTTCTTTGTTGTTAGCATGATCATTGTTAGTTATTATTGTTTCTGAAAAGAATGAAATGTTAAAAGAACTTTCCAACTTTACCATGACCTTCAGCTTCTCTGAGCCTTGGTTTCCTTATTTATTCAATAGGAATGATAACAGACAGCTTACAGGTCTTTACAAGAGGAGAAGAGGACGTGTATTTAAAAATCAACTATCTACGATTTTAAAAACTCAGGGTTTGGAGCATAGAAATATTTAATTGTTGGTACCCTTCTCCTTTCCCTCCCTCCACATCTCTCAATGGCAAACTTAGGGTCGTGAACAAGCTCAAAAAAGGAATCGCCTGCTCTCTGCTGATCCAGGTTTGAGAGCCAGTCCTGCTCTGCGTCGGAGAAAATTCCAGGAATCCTCTACCTGTGCAGCAGCTGGGCATCTCATCAACGTGGGTCTAGTCCCTGTCTGACCAGAGTCCACACCTCCAGGAGGTGATGGTTGTCTTTGCCTGTTTGTCTGGATTTCTGCCTCAAAACTCCCATTGCTCAAATCTGTCCATACAGGAGTCCTGCTCAGTTCTGCCCAGTTCTCCTTGGGCTCTAAGTTCGCCTTCTAAACTTTATCACTCATGCTCACCCCTGTGCCCTGCCTCTGTCCCACTGCAGCCCTGCAAAGCCTGACAGCCCAGCTGCACCCCTCCCAGCCTCTGGATTCCTGCCCCCTGGGCCCGGCTCTGCGAAGGGCCCAACTTCCATCCTTGCAGTACCTTTGAAGACTGGTTTTCTCTAAAGGCTGGACAAGGAGATTTGAGAATCTCTGTTGAACAATCCAAGAAAAAATATTCCTAAAGAAGAATGCTCTAGGAAGTTTGCACTGTGATTCCCAGCCAGAGCATCTTGCTGTATAGCTAGGCTTAACATCACTCAGCATCGGAGCAGCAGAGATGAGCAAAGACTAAATAAAACAATAGGCTCAGGCCAAAAGGTCAGAGCCCTCAACCATTAGCACCTACATTACCAGCCCAGGGCAGAGATCGCTCTGCTGAAAGTCACTTGAAAATGCACTTCAGGGCTTCCCTGGTGGCGCAGTGGTTGAGGGTCCACCTGCCAATGCTGGGGACACGGGTTCGTGCCCCGGTCCGGGAAGATCCCACATGCCGCGGAGCAGCTGGGCCCGTGAGCCTGCTGAGCCTGCGCTCCGCAACGGGAGAGGCCACAACAGTGAGAGGCCCGTGTACCGCAAAGAAAAAAAAAAATGGACTCAAGTCACAGAGATGTTCTGCTTTCAGGAAAGCGGTTGAGTCCCCAGGTCTTCCAGGAGATCAAAGGACACTCTTTGTCCTTTAGTGAATAAGCTGTTAAAGAATAAGAGGAACAATTGGATTCTGAAGTGAGAGAACAATTAGGCACCAGCATCATTTCCAGCAGGTTGCACGCTGAACCATACTTAGAAACTGGAAGAAACCCAGCAGCACACATATGATTTAAGGAGACGGAGCACAGTTTGTTACTAAGAATGTAAAATACAGCTGGTTTTCCATTGCCCAGCCCAGAGTTCCCATGGACTTGTTCCCTGATTGGAATCTTTAAAGGAGCGCTGGTACTGAAACCAAGCAGGACCCTGTGGGGCCCTCCTGGGTACAAATCCTTTCCATGTTCCCCATTTCTTGCTTGTAGGAAAAAGACTTCAGCCTCCTAGACCTTCCCTGAGTACCAAAGGGCAGGTTCAAACAGTTGCTAATCAGGGAAGTGAGGGAATCCAGATAGAAAGGAAGAGCAATAAAGAAAGAGTGCAGCCATGGGGCAGGGTCCTGGTTCCTCCTCAAGGAATAGACATAAGCAATATCTTTGAGTTCTTCTGCAAGAACTAAGATCCCCACCCAGGTGGAGGATGGAAACTTCAGGCTGAGCACAAGATTCCTGGAGCACTGCCCTGTTACCTCACCACCAACCAATCAGAAGAAAGTCACACACCCTGCAGCCCTCACCCCAGATTTTGTCTATAAAAACTTATCCCTGGGCTTCCCTGGTGGCGCAGTGGTTGAGAGTCCACCTGCCGATGCAGGGGACGCGGGTTCGTGTCCCGGTCCGGGGAGAGCCCACATGCCGCGGAGCTGCTGGGCCTGTGAGCCATGGCCGCAGAGCCTGCGCGTCCGGAGCCTGTGCTCTGCAACGGGAGAGGCCACAACAGTGAGAGGCCCGCGTAACGCCAAAAAAAAAAAAAAAAGAAACTTATCCCTGAAAACCATTGGGGATTTCATTTTTTTTTTTAAGCACAAGCCACCCATTCTCCTTGCTTGGCTCTGCTGTAAACCCTTCTCGGCTCCAAACTCCAGCGTCTCAGTTTGTTTGGCCTCACTGTGCAGCAGGCCCATGCATTTAGTAACGGTGTGACTAGGAGACGTTTTGCCCTTCCCAGAGTGTACCTCACCCTGACCATTACTGGATGTTCTTGAACGGCTTACACAGTTCTACCACAAGATACGGGGTACTGGCATCAAATGGTCATCATCTGTCCAGGCCTAGTTCACCTAAACTTGAAGCAATTTTGAGTTTCTACTAGTGCAGTTGCAGGGAGAGGGAAGGATGGAATGTGAGGATTACGAGTAAAGCTGTTAGGGAACCCTTGGCTGAAACTGCCTGCGTTGACCAGGCAGGATGATCACCACTTGCATGAGTTGTCTCAAAACAAGAGGTCCCAATAAGGAACACAGTGCTGCCACCAGAGACTAAGCAGGAGAATTCGGGAGGGGCCTAAAGGAGGGAGGAGACGCTAGTCCATATGTCTTACCAACCTCCCAGAGTCCTTCGTGCTGGAATCCATCTTGGCTGAGAGATGCGCGCACCACCAGGAAGGACCCTAAGTCAGACCAAACGTGGGCCAAGCAAGATAATTGGCCGGAGACAACGCGGAAACTAACCCCATCACCATAAACCCCTAGACTGTGAGCCATATGGCAGAACACCTCTGGGTTCCCTTACCCTGCTGCTCTCCGCCCAGGCCCCCCTTCTCAATAAAGTCTCTTGCTTTGTCAGAATGTGTGTCTCCTCAGACAATTCATTTCCGAGTGTTAGACTAGAGCTCATTCTCAGGCCCTGGGAGGCATCCCCCTTCCTGCAACAAAGCCAGAGGAGATAGAGGCTAGAAAGTAGGGAAGCTGTAGGTAAAGAGGGAAGAGAAGCCACCAGGATTAAAGGAGATAGTTCATATGTGGTTGCTGAAAGCTCGGGGTGACTCCTACAACTGAGATAATTGCTAAGAATGTTATGTCCAGCTTCACAGTTTACACTTTCATTCCTGCCATCACCTCTGGGTGAGAGGTTCTGCCCATTCACACATGGTCTGAGGTTTTCCAGATCTCTTTGTCTTTGGCTGTGATGAAGCTGGACACAGATCCTCAGGAGAATCTACTGACCTAAGTCCTCCAAGGTGGAAGGAAAGGATAGAATTACAAGCCTGGGAAAGAAGCCTTGGAAGTCCATCTTTCTAAAGTCCTCAGCAAAGCATTTTGTGTAAAGAGATGCTAAACAGATGCTGGATCTGGAATTTTTGGAGGTGGGTGGGAGTTTTCTGGATCACCAGCTACAACAGCACTAATGATTACTTACTGTATACTCGCAGGGAGGCTGGCACATCACCCGGTACCAGGTGCCTGCATCCTTCACCCTTCCTTGCCCCTCAGCTGAGCAGAAAACAGGGGTTATCTTTAAACTAGAGGCAGAAAATAATAAAAGCTTCATGTAACATGTTCACCTTTATACCATTAAAGAGAGAAAGACGGGAAGGAAGAAGAAAGGAGAGGGAAGGGAAGGGGAGAAAGGTATCCCAATAAATACCCTAATCCTACAACAGACCATTTACAGCAGAGGTCCCCAACCCCTGGGCCACTGACTGGTACCAGTCCACAGCCTGTTAGGAACCGGGCCGCATAGCAGGAGGGGAGTGGCAGGTGAGCCAGTGAAGCTTCACCTGCCGCTTCCCATCCCTCCCTGTCGCTTGCATTACCGCTTGAACTCTCACCCCCCATCTGTGGAAAAACTGTGTTCCAGCCCCTGGTGCCAAAAAGGTTGTGGAGCTTCCCAAACTCCTGCCTCCATCTCTCGATCATTTTCATAAGGAGGCCTTTACTTTCCAGAAACTGAACATAACAAAAATAGATTAATTAGGCTGCAATTATTCCCATAACAAAAGGATCCCTGGCTTCATAAAAGATTTGACTATGGGGTTCATTTAAATAGAGCAATTTCCTTCTGTTTTTCAAATATGATTAGATTTACATGCAACTTCTCTCAGGCAAAATGAAGTCCAACTATAATGGGATTTTCCCAATACCTCTGTTGAATTACAAGTTGCCAGAATTTATAAACTTCAGTGCTTCGGGGTTCAAATCACGGTGGCCCAGCGTTCATACATAACGTGAAAAGATGGAGAGAGAACTGGACAGAGGGGCCCAGTGGCAGTCCTGGTAGCAACTCGAGTGGCCTTGGGCCCATCACGTCCCTACCGTGTGCATCAGCTTCCTTACGTGTTACATGACAAGGTAGGGCTAGATTTCTTCTCTGGATTTTTCAAGGTCCAGGAATCAGTGAATTATTATTCAAGTTCCTATTTGTGATTCCCCCTCCCTTGGATTAATTCAGAAGAACTGGATGCACTGAAGGATGCATTTCCACTCAATAGAATTTACCTGCCAGGCTCTGAGTGCAAGTGAGACAGACATAAATGCAGTACGGAGACCACTTCCTGAAAGCTGACAGAGCATAAAGGCATATAGAAGGCAGGCTATAGGCAAAAGCAGAGAAAAGCTATCTCTACCTGGGTGATAGCAGAGTGTACCAGAAAACACCTAAGCTAATTCTTGAATCGGGGCAGACAAGGCAGAGCATGCTGGAAGGTTTCTAATGGAAACCTTAAACACAGTGTTAGCTCCGCCCAAGCGTTAACTAGTGAACCATCCTAGCTTAACCCTTCAGCTTCCCAAACACACCAGCAAATCTTCTGATGAATCTTAAGGGAAAAAGTTTCCCCATAGATTTCTACCATCCCGGGGAGAGAGGTTGGAGAAATTTTCCCATTCCAATAGCAATTATGATAAACTTTCTCTTACACTGTGTGAAATTCTAATTAAGGTCTAGGAAGCTGGATTCATTCATTTTAATGGATTGCTGGGACACTCTGAACAAGAGATCTTGCTAATAAGGCCTTGCCTGAGTAAGATGCCGTGCATCCTTCTGAGCAGGAAAAAAAATACTTGGGGTAACAAAAAAAAAAATGCTTGGCACGTTAAGGCCAAATTCAGAGGAAAAATCACTCTGGAATCTCTGGTTTTCTCAAGTCACAATTTACAATCTACGTTTCAAGGTCAATTGCACCACTTGATGGCCAATTTGGGGACAAGGAAAGAGCTACATGAGGAATTATAAATGGGCATAAGGGTTCCTGACACCAACCAGATCCGCACAGCCACACTCGACTGAGTCTGTAATGATCTCAGGTCATTCCAAAAAGTGCAGGTCAAAGGGGCTCTCTGAGCACAGGGACTGTTGATTTAACACCTGCCTGGTGACATCCGCTCTGCTCACTCTGTGGGTGGACTTTCTACGTGGGGACCTGGCTCTAATGAGCTGTGAGGGGGGAATCGGGATTTAAAACATTTGTGGAAACCTGACCCTTCTCTGACAGCCTGGGGATCCGTTTTCCATTCTGAAACATCCATCCTGTTTTAGAGACAACACCCTAGGTATTCAGTTAGATCATGATTGGTGGAGGCATGAAAGGGACCATCATCCATGGAGATGGGGGAGTCATTCACGGAATCATCTGCGGGAAGGGATTAGGGGAAGGTGCCTGAGGAACCAGAGGAGAGAATTGGTCTCTGTCCATGTTCAAACGTAATGCTCATCACTGTGAATGGCTAAGGGAAGCCACAACTTTTTTGAATGTAGGGGGAAAAAAATCTATGTCCGAGTTTACACTAAACGCCTCCGTGGGTATTCAAATATGAATTTATTTGGCTAAATTCATTTGGGTGCCATCATTTGAAGAGGGGTAGCCAAAATGTGTGAAAGGAGTAAAAAAGTACAAACTTCCAGTTATAAACAAACAAGTCATGGGGATGTAATATACAGCATGGGGACTAGAGTTAATACTGTATTGTGCATTTTGAAAGTTGCTACGAGAGTAGATCTTAAAAGTTTTCATCACACACACAAAAAAGTTCTGTAACGATGTATGGTGACAGGTGTTAATCAGGCTTATTGTTTTGATCATTTCATAAAACATACAAATATTGAACAGTTATGTTGTACACCTGAACTAATATATTATTGTGTGTCAGTTATACCTTAATAAAAATAAAATAAAATCAGGCCATAAGACGACAAACAAGTAAATAATATTACAGTACCAAAAGGGAAAACAAGGACTTCCCTGGTGGCGCAGTGGTTAAGAATCCGCCTGCCAATTCAGGGGACACGGGTTCGAGCCCTGGTCCGGGAAGATCCCACATGATGCGGAGCGACAAAGTCTGTGCGCCACAACTACTGAGCCTGCGCACCACAACTACTGAAGCCCGTGTGCCTAGAGCCTGTGCTCCACAACAAAGAGAAGCCACCACAATGAGAAGCCCGCGTACCGCAACGAAGAGTAGCCCCTGCTCGCTACAACTAAAGAAAGCCCACGTGCAGCAATGAAGACCAAAAATAAATTTAAAAATTTAAATAAATAAATAAAAGCTATTTTAAAAAGGGGGAAACAAAGTACTGTATTAATACTTCTTAATTACACTACCCCATTTTTACAAAATGGGAAGACTTACATCTATTTATTGGTCTGACACAGTGATGAATAATAACATTATGGTTTAATAATGAATAAGAATAACAACCTTAAAAAATTAGATTTTAATTTTAAAGATATTATTTCCACTTAATAAAGTATTTCATCACTGTACTAAAATTTGAATTTAGCAAATAAAAATATTACACTTTGCAAAAAAAAATTAAGAGTAGAGATAAGGAAAAGATTAAGTATTTTTCTTTAACTTGTCTACTCTCTGGGAAATTCAGGCATAGCAGAAGAGAAAGCTGGATTTCTAGAACTTGAAAAAATAAAAGTTACTAAGCCTTATCTTTGTAGAATTTGTCTTAAGATTATGAAGTGTTATAGCAATTGTCCCCAAATATTTGAAGACTGGAGTAGATGTGGCTGCATCAGAATCACCAGGGACATTTATTAGAAATGCAGATCCTTAAACCCCATTTCCCAAGATTTGACTTTAGTGAGTCATTGGTAGCTCAATCTTCTCACTGCTCATTTGAGGAAAGTGAGCTGTGGAAACTATATTTGTCTTTCTTGATCAATCTCATTAAGTTGTTGTTGAGAAAGGCAGAGCGTAAGTGCATGTGAAATGATGCAGCTGGCTCAACACTGAGCCATGATCCGTCCAACGTTCTTTCCTGTGCTCTTTTTTTTTTGGCCATTTGGAGGACTTCCTTCCTCTTAAGTCTCCTGCTTGTCTAGCTGAAACACCCAGTTACTTGAACGTCATATAGTCTGCCCCTGAACCCAAAGCAGAACCTGTGTTCTTGCATTAAACCCTACAGCTCAATGCTGCACTTCATCGAAGCCCGTGCTCAGTCACTACGCTCGCACGTGCCCCTAATACTTTGTGACACCCTATTACTACAGTGCCTTTACGAGCTTCAAGGAAAATTACATTTTAAATTATAGCATACAGGCATAATGGAAAATCTAATTGTAGCAATGACAGTTTATTTATCAATCATTTATTATTTTGATTTATAGGGTGCCCAACTTGATTTAAAGGTAGCTAATGTTTAAAAATCTCAAGGCACCCATACAACCACATACACATTGAAAGCAACAAAGTGAATAACTCCTGCTTTTCTGCAGCTCATCTTTCCCATTCCGAAGGCTGAAGCTAGAAGCACAACGAGGTCGATCCCGGGGACCTGCAGGCAGCATCTCAGAAGGTCTTAATATCAAATCTCATTGATTATAGAACTTAGCAGATGTAAACTGTCAATGTTAACATAGAGCCAGGATCCGTCGTATTAATATTTCTGCGTCTCAAGTTCACAGAGCTTGAGAATTTAGAGGTAGAAGGGACTTCCAGATGTGACCTGATCCCCACACCCCATCCTCCTCCTTCCTTCTAAGGAGGTGCCTTTAAGATTCTCCGAAAGGGGTGTATAGGTGCAGGTCAATAGCCCTTCAAATGCAACCCACTCCACGGTATAACTTCCCATGGCCTTGCTTCAAACCTTTCCTCTCTGCCAATCCTCCCTGGCTTTTGCTCTAGGCTCTGAGTGCTCTAGGCTCTGAGTACCTCTCTGACTCTCAAATTCATCCTTACTTGAGTCTGGTATGTCCTGCCAAGCCAGGCTCTGGTCCTGGCCCACCCCTTCCTGGGCTTAACTTTCACATCCCAGGGACGTATTCTACCTGACACTGGACTTCACCTTGCCCTGACTTGCCACTTTATTGTCCCCATACTGGCTCTGGAAGCTCTGAATGACCTCACCATGGAGCAAGACCCCAGTTAAAAGTCTTGGGAAGTCTGAAGTCCCAGACTTGCAGTAGCAACTAAATCAAAATCCGAGTCTTCAAGATGGAGCTGTGCCTACAGGCCAACTTCAGGGGCCATAATAGGGTTTTTCAGAGTTTCCAGTTCAAGTCAGCACATATACACATGCCAGACACCAAGCTTACCCGGGCCCTGCCATGAAGGGATTTTCCCAGACCAAAAGTGGTTCGAATCCCTGGTCTTCCACCTTCAAAGGCAATATTCTTCCCATTACACCCAACTATTCTCCAGTTCAACATATCCCACTTTATTTGCTTTGTTCAACCACCTTGTTTGGAAAAGGGCTTAGGTTCTCTAAGCTGTCACTGTGAGAACAGAACTCTCATTTCATTCTTCAGGGCTTTGATATTTATCTACTAAAGAGGGATATGATCTGCTTCCAAATATTAGAACACTTGGTTGTCAACAGAAGTCTAGTTTCCAAATGCCTTGATCACTTATTAATCATCACTTCCTGAATGATGCTAAAATGGTCTGTAAAGACTCATCCTCTTCCCGCAGTGAGAGAGACTGATCTCTGAAAATAATGGTGGCTGAATCATCTGTCTTCTTAAGCAGCATGTGGACCCCTCGTGACTCACAGCGGAACTCCCCTCAGTATGTATTTCTTGCAATAAAAATGCAAAGGTTTGTAAGAATATGGGAAAATTGGAGCTCTTTGTATGCTGTCAGTGGGCATGTAAAATGGTCCACTCCTCTGTGCACAGCAGTTCAAGGAGCTCCTCAAAAAGTTAAACATAGAATTACCATATGACTCAGCAGTTCCACTCCTAGGTAAATAACCATTTTAAAAATGGGCACCCACACTGCTTTTTGTTTTGCAATGGATGATCATGAAATACTGAGAAATACAAATACTCCCCTCCTCAAAAAGGGAAAGACACGCTTTCCATTTATTTTCAACCAGAGATAACTTAGATTAACAATTGAGAGTATATTATTCGTCACATATATATGTATATAAAATTAAATTAAATTTATTCTACTAAAGTTAAAAAACAAAACAAAACAGGTACTCAAACAAGTACATGTACACACATATTCACACTGGCCAAAAGGTAGAAACAGCCCAAACATCCATGAGCAGGTGAATGTATAAACAAATGGTGGCGTATCCATACCATGGAATATTAGGCAGCCCGAAAAAGGAATGAAATACTGACACATGCAACAACATAGATGAGCCTTTAAACATTATGCCACGTGATAGATGCCAGACACAAAAGGTCACATATGGTACAATTCCATGTACACAGACAATCAAGAATAAATAAATCCATAGAAGCAGAACTCAGGTGGGTAGTCGCCAGGGGATCGTGCAGGGAGGCGCAGGATAAAATTGCTTAACTGGGACAGGTTTGATTTTGGAGTGATAGAAATGTTTTGGAGCTAGGTAGAAGTGGGAGTTGCATAACCTTGTGAATGTACTAAATGCCATTCAATTGTTCACTTTAAAATGATTAATTTTATGTTTGGTGAATTTCAACTCATTATTTTTTTAATTAAGCAATAGATGAATTCACTCACCTTATGATAGTGAGTTCCACTGCTAGTGTACATCATAGAGATTCTTTTGCTAGCCTTATTTTTGTCTTTTCGTCTGAGATAAAGGGAGTCTCTAACAGGTTTTTAAAAGGCATTAAAACCTGCCCAAAGAGTCAAGGCCAGTGTCTTCCTCAGGCCTTGCACAAATGCAGCTGCTTTGAGCCTAAGTCTTAGAACCTGCCAGCAGGATGCAGACCTGGCCCAGTGAAGTTTGATCAGCCTGTCCTCAGGCCCAGGACTGGGTAGGTCATCGTTGGCCTAGAGGGATGTGCAGGGTATACAGGGGAGGTGCTGCGTCAAAGGCTAGTAGTTGTGCTATTCACAAAAGAACTGTAATTATGAAAAAGCGGCTGGTGGGCTGAGTCCAATTCTTGGAGCTCCTGGATCTTAGATTCTAGCCTGGGACACAGACATTAAACCCAATAACAACTCAGTGAATACGGAAGTTAGGTAAGTGTTCTTGACTAGAGAAGCTTGCTTTCTAGACAAGAAACCAGAATAATGTGCTAAATGGTGGTAGGGGAGTGGGGTGGCGGGTGGCATGAGTTAGGTTGGGGAAACTCTCTCTGAGGAGGTGACCAAGATTTGGGCTCAGACCCAAACACTGGGGAAGAGAATTCCAGGTGGTGGAACAGAAAGTGCAGAGGCTTGAATGCAAGAGTCCCTTGGGGGCAGGTTATTTCCCTCTCATGGCTGCTAAAAGCAAACGTGTCCGCTCTACTCACGTGGACAATTGCTCCAACACAGAGAGGGAACGAGGCCGTGCAGATCTTGGGCACAATCCACCACGGACTTCACAACAAGGAGTAACCTGTGGCACCTCCTTCCTCTGATTATCAAGGCCAGCATGAGATGCTTTCATGGTGTTGGAGCCTCCTGCGGGGTGAAGCAGGAAGAGTCCGTTCAGCAGATGCTGTATCCAGCAGGGGATGGATGCACACCCTCTATAACTGTACCATTAAACCAAATCCCTAGCAGGGGAGTCTAGGCCTTCACAGCGGCTACACAGCCAGGTGGGCCCTGTGCACAGGGACCCGCAGTGATGCAGAGACACGGCCATCAGGTGCACGGGGGTGTGAGCAAAGCCGGAAGGGGGCTGTGGGCCTCCTTGGCAGGGCAGGCCTGGTGGTCTGAGCCAGACGAGATGTCCTCCCCCTGCAGGCTGCATGTAGCCTGCCCCCAACATCAGTGAGAGAAAGGGATGCCAAGTGATCTGGGAAAGGCCTCTAAACACAGCTCTTTCTTCCATGTTCCATGCTTTTCATTTTCACAGCAGCAGGTGGACAAACCCTAGGCCTGCGGCGGCAGCAGCAAACCCTACTTTCCCAGAGTTCCATGTCATGTTCTTATTTTAACCAAATCAGGCCACCTAGTTGGAAATAGCCTCTGTGTCACATCTGATCCCTGCTGGAGCGTTTTCACTGTTCCTGGGCGTGAGGCAACACCCCCTAGCTGGTGACCAGGAGCGGGGCGCGGGGGGCGGAGCAGGAAGGCCTGGCATTTCAGAACCAGCCGCAGGCCACCTGTGTGCACACGCAGCTGCTCTGATTTGCACCAGCTCAGGCACGCAAAGCCTCCTGTCTTTCAAAACGACTTCTCCATTGGAAAACCCAAGGGGAGTTGCTAACAGCAACTCTGTCCTGCTGGCTCATCCCACCTCCCCAAGGTTACAGGTCATCTGGATTTGTACTCAGTTGATTCTGAAATGCTTAAATTAGTAATAATAGCTCTTCCCCCTTCACATGACCTGAGACACAGTGAGCTCTTGGCCTCCTGCTGAGTCCAGAAATGAGGCGAGGGCGTCAGCCCTGTCCCCCCGCAATCCCAACCAGGATCCTTGAATATCCCCTCAGCCACCGGGGACAGATGGGTCTTGAAGCCCTGGTACGTCTTCCAGGAGGGCCATTTACCTCCCAGGCCTGGACCCCAAGGGGAGGAGGATTCCAGACAAAGCTCTGATCAGCAACCTGTCGTAGGGTTTGGTCCTTGATAACTAAGGTCTAGGAGCTCTTGGAGGCCAATTTCCAAGGTGGCACCAGAGGAAAAGCGGCTGAGATGGAAACTGGGTCCAATTAGTGGCAATTCTTCTTAGTGTCACCGCTTTGCCTTGCACCCTGCTTAATGCAGTGTCGACTCGTTGTACCACGCCAGCCAACCGCTGGGGGCGGTCAAGCTGTCAGCTCCAGTATTCAAAGGAAGATCAGATTTGGGAACAAAAGGTGGTAACAAGAATTCAAGGCAGAAGCTGTGACTCCAGATGTATTTCCGAGGACAGCGTTTAGCTCTCAAAGGGACCCTGGGAAGACCCAGCAGCCCCGCATCTCAGCATTGGCCTCCACCTATCCTCTGACCCTAGTATCTGACCCTTGGTGCCCCCGGGTTTCTCTGAGGCACTTGGCGGAGAGGCAGGGGCTGAATAATGGGAGAAATGGGCGAACAGCACTGCCACTTTTTTTTTTTTTTTTTTTTTTTTTTTTTTTTTAAGGTGGACTCTCAACCACTGCACCACCAGGGAAACCCCAGCACTGCCACTTTAACTGATCGTGAACTTGTCATTTAGCTTCTCAAAACCTCCATTTTTGCCGTCCGTAAAATGGGAAGAGCCATGACCCCTCCACTAGTTGGCTGTGAGATCTAAAGAGATCAACCCGTGTCAAAGAGCCAGCCTAGGGTCCAGCAAATGGGACGTGCTTGAGAAATGTCATCTGCCTTCTCTCCAATTCCACCATCCTCATTGGACAAGTCAGAGACCAGCTAGGTTTGCCGAGAATCGGAGGAGGACTCCTCTTCAGGGGAGGTGGAGGGAACTGCAGAGGAGACCTGGACAGGTAAGCAGTGCAGAGGAGGCGGCTGTCATTAGGAGATAATTGACTGGAGAGAGGCCACACAGCCCAAGGTGAGCCACAGGGCACTTTACATATCAGTAAGGTCGATTATCAGGGGATGTCGGCTTCCCCTGTGCTGCTATTAACCTATATTGCTCTTATTAACCTTTCAGATGAAGAATCTTTCAAAAATAATTATATTAAAGCACAATTCTCTGTGAGTTTAAAATATGTGAATGTTCCATTTCCGTGCTCCTGTGTCATCAGATAATGAACACCTGATTGCCCGGCTTCCGCGATGAGGTTTTTAATCAGAATACTTTCCTTTCTCTGCTGCAGGCTCAGGCCAGTCCTGGGAGCTGGGGAAGTGCATCTGAAGGGCAGGATTGGTAAAGGGGAAACAGATTTTGAAGAGAAGCAAAGGGCCACCCACTTGGGGTGTGTTCTCAGGTCCTGAGAGGGACCTGCGGAGGGGACCCTCCCCAATGCTGCTCCTACAACTTGTCCCTGAGCCTGGATTTTTTTTTTTTTTTTAACAGAGGACACACTTTGGTTTCACAATGAGAGATTGGAGGTCAAGAGCAATCCCAGTAGAGACAGAGAACTGACCGGCTATTCACACATATTAATTCTGAGACGCAAGTGGCAGAAGCTGATTCTGTGCTGAGCGAACATAAGTGCAGGTCAGGGAAACCGAGGTGTCATAAACCTAAGGGGGGTGTTGGAGGACCAGGAAAGAGTGGAGACAGGACCAGAAAGAAGGGAAGGGTGGCGGGAGGCCGTCTTTGGACATAATTGGTTGACCTTGCCCATTCCTGTAACTGCCTAAGAGCGAGACAGACACAGACACCCCTCCCAGGAGTCAGGCAGCCCCAGAGCTGTCACCCACCTGCCCTTTCACACGTGCAGCCTCCACTTGGCTGTGTGCTTGACCAGCGTCACAGCTGCAGTGTCAGCAGCCTCCACAGTCCAAGGCACCATTTCAGAAGCTGTTTCATTTTGCATAGTTGAGATGCTGGCTTGCTTTCTCCTCCGCAGCGCCCACTGCCACAGGAGATTAACCTGTGCTCCTGAGAGTTTCGAGCTTCCAGAACAAAACCTGGTACATAGCGAGTCCTCAGTTTCACCTTATCCACAGAGAACAGTGGAAGTGAAAATGTGTGAGGCGGACACGAGAAACAGCTGAGGGTTTGCCCTTTAAACACAAACTCAAAGTAGGTGCTGGAGACTTTCCATCCTAATTTTGCCAACGTCAGATTTACTCCACAATCTCTCAGGGTTTACCCCCACCAAGAAGCAACTTTCCAACTTGGTCACGCAAAGTCTTGGAAATGGGATTTCCCTCATATTCCACGCATCCACTCATATTCCCTTAAATCACAATCTTAACAGACTAAATGGACGGAAAATATTGCCCCTAAACACAGGCCAGAGAGATAGACATGGGGGCCGTCAAAACCGTGGACAACTCTAGACCTAGGTCATAACAAGTATGCGTGATGGTTACTAATATCAACCCATTTCACAGATGAGGAAACTGAGTCACCAAGAGGTTAAAGAACTTTCCCAAGGTCACACAGCCAGTAGTGGCAGAACCAGGATTCATATCCAAGCATCTGGTTCTTAGAATCTGTTTGTTTGTTTGTTTGTTTTTGCCATGATTCTCTACTGTGTAAAAATGGCAGGTTGATAATTTAGTCCACAAGTATGGGCAAGAAAGGAGCAAACCAAGGCAAGGACTCTCAGACGAAAGAGAGGTTCAGGTGAATGGGTATGACCTCAGTACAAGCCCTGTGGTCATAAGAAGTTGAATGTCAGGAAGTGCTGGTAACCCAGAGAGTTAAACAGCAGGGTTGAGAAAGGACTAGGATCTCGGTAAGCAGGGGTCTCAATTCAGGCAAGAATTGTGTGGCAGGTACAAAGCCAAGGTCATCTCATGAACTAGCCTTTATCTCAAGATAGATGCCCAGAAAATGAGCAACCAATTCTTCATGAACCATATTGGAGATATAAAGGTGACAGGGTGGGCTGGCCTGGTGGCGCCGTGGTTGAGAGTCTGCCTGCCGATGCAGGGGACATGGGTTCGTGTCCCGGTCCGGGAAGATCCCACACGCCGCGGAGCGGCTGGGCCCGTGAGCCATGGCCGCTGAGCCTGCGCGTCCAGAGCCTGTGCTCCGCAACGGGAGAGGCCACAGCAGTGAGAGACCCGCGTACCTCAAAAAAAAAAAAGTGACAGGGTACCTGAAGTTTCTTATAGTTGAAAGATCCAGAAGGCGAACGGAAGGCAAATACCAGGAGTTCCAAGGACATACCTGGTAAAGCTACATACTGTCTCCAGGCCAAACTGGAGAGCCTGCCCATCAGAGAGGCAGGCCTGCATAGTGGTTAGGACCACATTCTCTAAGACTGAACTGCCTGCCTGGCTTCCCAGCTCCTCCACTTACTAGCTGTGTAGCCTCAGGCCAATTGCTGAAGCTTTCTGAGCTTCATTTTCCTCACTGGGCAAACAGGGCTGTTGTGAAGATTACATAAGTTAGCATAGGCAAGGCTTAGTTCAGTTAATGCCCACTACATAGTCAGCACTAAATCATCCTGGGCAGAACAGGCAAAGAAACCAATACGCAAAGGAAGAAAGAGAAGGGGAAAAAACAAACCAAACTCACACCAGCGCTATCTCAAATGCAGAAGTAACAACATGGTTCCAAACGCTTGCCACCATGGGTATAAACGTCCCAGGCATGTTAGGAACTAAGTGATCAAATGCGAAAATATCAATAATACCTAACCTGGGGTGTTGTAAGATGACAGATAATGTAGACTGGGGGTAACAGACCCAGATGCCTTCAGGGGTTTGAAGAGGCAACAGTATAGGACAGCAAGTCTCGTTTGGATGTGCAAGTAACTTCTGGAGGGCTGGTTAAAACAAGGGCTGCTGAGCTCCACCGCCAGAGATTCTGAGTCAGTGTGTGTTGAGGGGGGTTGCCTAGAAACAGCACCTCTAACAATTCCCAGGTAATGCCCCAATGCTGGGTCCCAACCACACTGTGAGAGCCACTGGCCTAGAACAATAAGGAATGGTGAAGCTGGAGCACTGAATATTGCCGTGTAGAAATGTGGCCTCGAGTTACCAAATCTTCAGATGTTTGAAGGAAAAGCCTTAAGCCTGGAATTCTTTGGGCTAGAACCCAGTGCCTAGAATGCTCTGCAGCCCAAACAAAACACGGCGGCCCTTGTGTGACTCCACGTAGAACATTAAGGAAGGGTGACAACATGGGAAGAAGTGGCCTGGGTCCGTGCAGATGGTGACAATGACGGGAGGAAAATCAGCCAGAAAGAAGGACAAGTGGGAGGCTGATCAGATTTAGGACTTAGATGCTCTGCTGCTGTTATAATGTCAAGAAAGTTGAGCAGCTTGTGTTTTTGTCTGAATTTAGAAGCAAGTCTTCTTGAAGACAGTATGTAAATGTGATAAGAGAAAAAAAAAACAAAAAAAACAACCCTGAAAGCTGTAGATAACATTCTAATAAAAAGAAAGAGGTGGTAGGGCAGGGAGAGAGAGAGAGAGAGATTGAGGAAGGGGGGTAGCATCCTAACCAAAGCACACCTGTCATCTTTTAATGAGAATTTCTGGGACGCCACGTTAGGGATCTGAGAGCACCAAGCTCCATTAAAAAAAATTTTTTTTATTCTAACTTCCTTTTTTTTTTTCCAAAAAGGCTTTCTGAACACCAAGCAATGCGAGAGTGTCAAAAATACCTCCAGAGATCCAGAAACTTGTTTTCATGTATGCAGGTTTCCCTGAATAGCACTTGCTAATGCAATTCTCTAATTGTTTAAAATATTAATTAAATGGAAGTACACATTTGATTTCTACCGGAATCTTTCCATCGAACCAATATCATCAGGCTTTTTTTATTGATGATCTAATTTCCCATTGTTTTTATGAGAAATATTACCCTTCTGATAGTCAAGGTCTTTGTGTTTTTAATACAAGACGTAAAAATAAAAATTTTTTCTCCAAAATGAAAGTTCAGAAGGGAGAATTTGTTCACATTTTGCTAATCAATTCGCTCAGATACACAGAAATCTCTATTTTGTGGGTTTCTTTTAAAATTTGCATCATTTAGACCAGTTAGAACTAAAATCCAATGATTTCTACTTACCACTTTAATTGAACATTTTGATTAAAATCAGTTCTATACCAGCGAAATTCAAAGTCCAAACTACACATTTAAAAATGGGGGTTGGTGAATGTTTCACGGTAAGGATTTTGTTTTGTTTGCCTTACGTTCTATATTAACAGTTTGGTTTGAAGGTAAAGATGTAGACCTCAGGAGTTTCCTTCCAGAAGTGGGACTTGAAGGCAGGCACAAAAGACGATGCCCCAAACCCCAATCAGGGAGCTATTTGTAAGTCAGACCAAGGGGTCTGAGAATCTGGTACCACTAGTTTTAGGAGATGGCAAATGATCAGTCCTCCAGTTATCAGAGGACACTTTAAGGTGTGAAGAATCGATTATACTCAATATACCTCATTGGATAACGGGGAGTTTGGTTAAATTCAACCAGCGCCCTCATTATGAGCACACTTGGGTTGTGTAAGAGACCCAAGGGCAGGGTCTAAGAATCACTGACTCTCAAAGTGGCCTTAAAAGTCATCTCATCCACACTATTGACTGTGTCTTTTTAATTGCGACTTATGCCGTGACCACATTCTAATTCTGAGCCCCTTCCTACTCATTAAGTTGACACACGTGCGGCTGTATTGTAATCTCTGATTCACTTAATTACCTAGGCTGTGCTCAAGATCCGAGGCCATATACATCAATCGACTCTTTTTTAGATTCTTTTCCCAAATTCCTAACACTAACACAACATTGGAAATCAACTATACTCCAACAAAATTTTTTTTAAAAATCCAAGGCCACAGTGACTGTCTCCACAGGAATAAGATTTCCGGGGGCTTCCCTGTCCCCCTCAACATTCATTTTCATGTTGCCCTCATCAGCTCTCCTGGACACTCCCATCTTCATGGAATGTTCTCCACGCCAAGCCAAGAGGCCTTCAGAATGGGCCATAAACCCAAATCATAGCCACGGGTGTCTCCTGTCGAGGCGGTATCCATATCCTTTTCTCCGGGGCTCAGGTGTCAGTAGAAAGAATCCTTGAAAACACCACCTCCTGGTCTTCAGTCTCCTACCTAGGAAAGATGTCATGGTCCCCAGCAATGCTTCTCCCCTCTTCCTGCATAGATTTAAAATGACAAAGCTCATAGTACGAGATGGTAAATGTCACCTTGTGGCAAAGATAGTCAAGCTCTAGGAATCCAGTGCATTTTCCTCTTTGATTCTGGCTAACTCCATCAATTAATGAGAGCTTAGAGGTGGAGAAGTGACTGCCCCTGGGGCTCAAATGGGGAGTAGAATTCTGTGGAACATTAGGATGGGAAATGATCAGCTTCCTTATTTTTGCAGTGAAGAGACTGGAGTCTAAAGTGGTGCAAAACAGACATGGCTCTCATCCTTGTTGTACCAGTTACAAGCAGGGCTACCTCGGGAGGACAGCTGCAGCCTCTCTAGCTTTATTTACCATTCAGCAAAATGGGGAAAATGATCATCGCCACATAGGGTCATCGTGCAGAAGAAACAAGAGTGTCCTTGTGATGGACCGCAAGCACTCTGCGCACGCAGGAGATGCTTACAGAGGCAACTCCTTTTTCATCCGCTTATCTTTTAAGTCGGGGCACCAAGCAGTAAAAAGACCATCTCTTGGAAGCCAGATTTTGGGGCTAAATTTTGGTACTAATACCTGTGCTATTTCACCTTTCTGAGCTGTGACTTTCTTGCCTGCAAATGGGAGATGCGAGGTTCACCTCACTTACTTGACACACAGCACCAGCACAGGGTGGGCACTTGATCAGTGTTTAGTCTTTTCTCCTTTGAGCTCTTATCCTGGCTGTGGTATGCATCTCTATGTAACCTTGGGAGAGTTATTTAACCTTTCTGGATATGAATTTTCCTACTCATAAAACTAGGGGATTTGACAAGATTCTCTTTGAATTTCTTTCCAACTCTTACATTCCATGATTCTGTGACTTTGAGCTACCCAAGGGATATGGTAATGGGTTACGTTACACAAAAGGCTCTGTAATATGATGAGCTGTAACACTGGCTTCCAGCAAACTCTCCCGCTCTCCCCAGCAGAATTCCCTATTGTTCTACGTGTAATGAATAATCCAACACAACACATGCTCTGTCTGAGCCCTGCCCGTGTCCACACTCGGGGCCAGCCAGAGGCAACACTGTAAGGCTGAAGAAGGCTTCTGTCAACATCTCCTCTTCCCCCGGCAATGCCCCTGCCCAGGTGAATGTATTCACTTGCTCGACATCACCCGCCAAGGACAGTATCTCACGCTCTGACGACTTTCTGCTCCCACAGCAGCCTCGAAATTCCCCATCCTTTTGTTCCGTTCCTTTGGGACCCAGTGTGCTTCCTGTTCATGTGATGAAATGATTGATTTAAGTACATATCACTTGCTTTAAAAGATACAAAGGTGAACAGGACAGAGTGCCTCTCCTCAGGAGCCTTCAATCTTAAAGTGAGGGGGTCCTGGGGCTTCCCTGGTGGCGCAGTGGTTGAGAGTCCGCCTGCCGATGTGGGGGACACGGGTTCGTGCCCCGGGCCAGGAGGGTCCCGCATGCCACGGAGTGGCTAGGCCCGTGAGCCATGGCCGCTGAGCCTGCGCGTCCGGAGCCTGTGCTCCGCAACGGGAGAGGCCACAACAGTGAGAGGCCCGCGTACCGCCAAAAAAAAAGTGAGGGGATCCTAACGCACAATTATCAATTGGAAAACATCAAATACAAAAATGAAAATAAAGAACGTTCTTTTAGGAAAGGAAGAGAACATTACTCCCTGAAGTGAGAAGGGAGGGCTTTTGAAAGGCGGCATTTGAGCTGAACCGCAGGTACAGGTAGAATCTGGTAAACAATGACGGAGAATAAGAGCATTATGGGCAGAGAAAAATTATAAACAAAAATATTAAGTCAGAAAGTATACGGTGAGTTTCGGAAACCGAGAATAATCTGACTCGGCTGGGTTGCATGGAAAGAAGCAATGCCTGAGGCTGCAAGGCTGCTTGAAAGCCTGTCATGAAGTGCCTGGGAAGCCAAGGAAGGGTTTTTTCCACAGACAACGGAGAGCTGTTGAAAGTCACGGGGCGAGGCTGTGTCTGGGGAGCAAGGGTGGAGGGGCAGGTCAGAGATTTCCGTGAGAAGCTTAATCCCGGAGCTATGCTTGGGAGGACCGGAGCAGAGACATGCGAAGTAGGAGGCAGGCCAGAAGATGTGTAAGGGATCAGGGGAGAGAGGATGAGATCTGAGACTCGAGGAGCAGCCAGGGAAATGGAGACGGAAGTGTAAGTGGGAGAATCAACACGCCTGGGCTGTGATGACACAATGAGGCCAAACGTGTGAGAAAAAGAGACAAAGGATCAACACCTTGATGCCCAAAACACAGAAAAGGGAAGTCAGACAGAAGACTGGGTTTGGGTGGGAAGACCGTGAACTGGGTTTGCCAGACACTGAGTGTCGAGGCCCCTGGGGTGACCAGGAGAGGTGTCTGGGCCCGAATTCAAAAGAGGAGCAGGGCTGAAAGCCCAGACTGGAAAGTCAGCTGAGCACAGTGAAACGGCCGCAGAAGCCAGGAGATTGATTAAGTTTGTAATGCATGCACTGCGAGAGAAGGGATGGGCGCCAAGCACCAGGCCTTGGGGAGAGCTACACGGATGAGGCTGAGAGAGGAAACAGAGAAGGGGTGTGGGCACACGGCCAGAATGAGCACCGTGGAAGAGCAGGAAGCGAGGGAATTCCAGGATGGGTCAGGGCTGGTGGGTCTGCTTCCAGGTATGTCTTCACTTTAATCCAGAAATAGTGCCTTATCCTGCAGCTCCTGGGTTCCTCTGCTGGGGCAATTATTCAGGACAGGCAGCCCTACCGCCCCTCTCCTGAGAGACTCAGCCTTGCTCTGGCTCAGGTGGGAGTCCCAGCCTTTGTCAGCCCCCAAAGAACAACTCTGTGGGTGTTCCCATGGAACAGCTTTAGTGGGTACAAAGAGAGTTTCCTTTCAACAGAATCCCTCCTTGAAGAGCATAGCTTTGTCTGTAGGAAGACCTCAGTGCCCACAAGGAGTAGGTGAGGTGCTGCAGGGCATATTCACGAGCAGATGGGAAGACATCAGAGGGTGAACGGAAGCTGTTCTGCATAACAGAGGGGGAAAAGATGAGAAACTCTTGAGGGCAAGCTGGAACGGAGAGGCTGAGGTCCTGAGATGGGAGTGGAAATGAGGAAAAGGAATCTACAAGCTACAATAAGGCTGGGCCCGGGGATGGAGGTGGGCTGTGGGCAAAGGACATTTTAAGAATTGATATTACGCAGAGGAACCTTAAATGCATATCACTAAGTGAAAGATGCCAATCTGAAAAGGCTATCCACTGCATGATTCCCATCATATGACATTCTGGAAAAGGCTAAACTATGGAGACAGTAAAAAGACTCGTGGTTGCCAGGGGTTGGGTCGGGCAGGGGATACATAGGCAGAGCACAGAAGTTTTTTAGGGCAGCAAGACAGTTCTTTACAATATTACAGCGGTGGATACGTGTCATTATCCATTTGTCCAAACCTATATATGTACAACATCAAGAGGGAACGCTGGGCTTCCCTGGTTGCACAGTGGTTGAGAGTCCGCCTGCTGATGCAGGGGACACGGGTTCGTGCCCCGGTCTGGGAAGACCCCACATGCCGCGGAGCGGCTGGGCCCGTGAGCCATGGCCGCTAAGCCTGCGCGTCCAGAGCCTGTGCTCCGCAACGGGAGAGGCCACAATAGTGAGAGGCCCGCGTACCGCAAAAAAAAAAAAAAAAAAAAGCGTGAACGCTAATGTAAACTATGGACCTTGGGTGATAATGACATGTCAATGTAGGTTCACCAGGTGCAGTAAAGGTGACACTCAGGTGCTGGGTGTTCATGGTTGGGGGAGCTCGATGGGGAGAGGGATGCATGGGAACTCTGACTCTCTGCTCCACTTTGCCAGGAACCTAAAACTGCTCTAAAAACTAAAACCTAGTTAAAAGGAAAACAATGATATTGCTTCCTTGCAATACTTGTTTACACTACTGCTGTGTAAACCTCTCTTCAATCGATTCTTCCTTCCCAGTCTCCCAGCCCTCCCCCACCAAGACTTTATCAGAGTATACTGAAGCCAAAACGTCCTTGGCATATGTGGATTTCTTTTTCTTCTTCTTTACTATGTGAGAAACTAGTGAAGGGGCTAAGTTTTAGGCACAGAGATAATCCTTGCAAGCCCGGAATCCAGGGGACAGAGGGGACTAGGAGAGACCAAGTCTTAGAGAAGTTACAGAAGTTGGGGGAAAGTTTGTGTTTTCCCCAATGCTGGAATTGGAAGGGTCAGGCACCCCTACTCAGACCTCAAGCCCAGGGAGTCCCCACTGACAGCCTGGTTCCATCGGGAAGGCTCCAGGCTGGCACAGCTCATCAGCGCTGCATCTTACAATTGCTGTGATTCTGGAGAACAGAATGGAATAGAGGAAAGGGCACCACGTGAACTGGGGATGGGCAGACAAGTCCCTTATCTGAGCTCTGCCATGACCACCAGCTTTGACCCTGACCAAGTGCTTAGCTTTCATGGTCCTCTCTGCTCTAAAAGTCTCCACTTCTAAATCAGGACTTCCACCTTTCTTTGACACTTCCAAGAGAAAGACATGGTTGGTAAGCAAGTGAAGCGGGATGCAGTCAGCAGGCTCCCCCCACCGGTGTTATTGAACGTCAGCCTGTACAGCATTTCCCGCCAGAAACACAGGGCTTCCTTTGCTTAAGTGGCAAACACGGGTCCCGCCTGCCCACTCTGGAGGGTTGACGGCGCTCCCAGTTCACCCTGGAGCGCTGCAGCAAGTGATCACCTGCGGGCCCCTGCAGCTGCCCGGCAGGCTGGCCAGGGAAGAGCCCAACATCCCTCTGCGAGGCCCAGGGCAGCAGCAGCCCTGTGAGCATTGTGCATGGCGACGTGATCTTCCCCGACTCTCATTAATCTCTCCAGAGCCCCCTGAGGTCAGAGATGTTTAAACAGCAGTGGAGGTGGAACCTGCTCACCAGGCCAGCTCACTCATCGAACTCCCCCAGGGCCGCAGCCGTCCTCAGTCATGGCCAAACCACCAGGTGAATGCACGGTGAACAGCAAGGTGTGCAAATATTTGCCTTTATTCTTGATCAAATAAATCATTTTTCCTTGCCCTGAGCTCTAGGAAAACCCAGCAAAGCTCCTGGACCTGCCCAGGAGCAGAGACTTATGCGCATAAAACATACCCTGCTTAAAGGAAACGCAAGGCTGTAGAGGAAGTCCGCTTTTACACACACACAAATTACAACTAGGATCTCACAACTTTGCTTTTCCAGACACACGTCTTCGCAAAGCATGTCAGCCTTTGCAGAGCAATAGGTGATGTGATGCAGGGAAATAAAATGTCTTTATGTGATGGGTTAACATGAGGTTTAGTCTTCAAAACGGCTTTGCCATAGTTATTCGGGGCCACGTCTACCATGCGGAAGTTGCTCAAGGATTTCACGTTTTCCAGAAAGTCCTGAGTCCTGGACCCGCGGCAGTTGGTACAGCACAGCTTTGTCCCCTCCCTGCAGGAAAACCAAGGCCAGCGTTCCTAGGATACCCTGGCAACCAGAGGAAGCCCTGCTGTGCTTCTCACATAGTGTTCTAGATCCTGGCGCCTGTTTTGATTCCTTCCAAATGACACTAGGTGAGCTAGGGAACAAGGGGAAGACGTGTAGTCAAATTGCTTTGTGGGCTTCATCTTTACCAGTTGTGTGAGATGACTTACTCCAAGAGAGTTCCACTGTTGTGTGTTTTGTGCCACCACCTTCGGTTGAGTGGGTTTATGTGTTCTGGGGCAGTCTCCTACTCCTGCTTCAGAGTGTACAGGGCAGACACTGTGTGGGAATTCGTGTGCTTTGTATGATTTTTTAAATCCCAGCTCTTCCTGTTTTCCCAAATGGATAGTGCAAGCCTGCTGCCTCGGCTTCCTCCTCCCTCTTCTGGACTCTTCTAGGGAAGGAAACGGCAATGATCCACTGCTGAGCAGACACCAACACGTACGAGTCCAGCCTAGATGTGGGTAGCCTGTCGCTGGCACCAACATAATGAAACCACCCACCAAAGCAAGGACTCCCCACACCTGACACAGGTCTGGTCCACGATCACTGCACCAGGGACAAATAGGATCTTCTCTTAGGTTGTGGTTTTAGAATACAGCACGCATCTTACTTGGAACTACATACAGCCATTCTCCACCATGAATCTCCAGCATCCTCAAACCCAAAGAGCTGCTTGGGATGCTCAGATCACTTTACTACGAGGAGATAAGAAGCAGGACACTGGGCCAGAGCCTTCCTTCTCATGCACATTTAATCACTGGTGTCATAGGACTGGCACTCTCCAAGAGAGACGAGTCCTCTCTCTCCAGACCACAGACATTCACCCAGGTTCTCACACTTAAAATTACATTGCCCCATCTCTTTTTCAGGCCCCATCCTTGTGATAAATCTGTCAGAGCTGAGTCTCTAGATCCTTCTCTGACTGGATTCATGCTCCTCCACCAATTCTCTTCACCTCTTGCTTTCTCTACATCCTTACTCTGGTCTCCTCCAAACCTTTTCTCAGACACCTCATGTCTGCCTCGGGGCCAGTGGGGCTGCCTGGCTTCTTCCCTTTCAGCTTCCTTCTAAGTCATTACAAAGTGCCCATGCCCCAAACCCACACTGGCTGCAGCATACTTAAACCATGTCTAGCTACTCCAAAAAAGAGAGGACGGTGATACACCTACAACACACTGGGGAAAGTACACTGATAATCCAGGACAAGTATGGTCATGGTGGAGACAGGAGGATACGATCTGTAATTATTGAGCATCTACTATGTGCCAGATACTTGTTTAAAACCCTTGGGGCTTCCCTGGTGGCGCAGTGGTTGAGAGTCCGCCTGCCATTAGACCTGGCAACAGGCAAGTGAGTTAAGCCACGTTATCTCTATGCTACAGCTGAGGATTCTGAGTCTCGGTGAAGCTCAGGGAGCTGCAGAAGACCACGCACTAGCCTGACCCAGGTCTCTCGGACTTCTTGTGAGAAATTTCAGCTCACGGAAGGGGCGTTGGGCCCTCCTCCTCCACTTGACTCCCTGCAGTTTTTCCTCCTGCCCCTGTCAAGTCATGCCTTTCATTCAGGTCAGAAATATAAATTTAACATCCCACAAAATCTCTCACTGGTGGAGGCGGACACAAGGAGCAAACATGACAAAGCTCACTCTTGAACTTTATATTTTGAAATAATTATAGATGCACAGGAAGTTTAAAGATAGCACAGAAAGTTTCCATATACCCTCCACCCAGTTTTCCCCCATTTGAACCCATAAGGTTTTATATGCAGTAATTGTGCTACTGGTCAATTCTAAATATATCCTAATTTCCATTAAGATTTCTTCTTTGTCCCATGAAATATTTAAAAGCACAATTTTAAATTGCAGACATATGGAATTTCTTAAACTTATTATTTTTCTTACTGATGTCTAATTTAATTGTATTGTAGACAGAAAATGTGGTTTTATGCTATTTTTTGATATTTTCTGAAATTTGCTTTATGGCTTAGGACATGGTGAATTTTTGCAAATGTCCGTGTATACTAGAAATGAATATATAATCGCTAATTATTAGGTACAGAGTATGCCCTTTGTATCTTAGAGCTTCGGGAGATATTTACGTAACCTATGTCCTTAGAAATTTTTGTCTGCTTGACCTAATACCACTAGTGATATAAAATCTCCTAAAATCATTATGGATTTGTCCAGTCACCTTGTAACTCAGTCAGTCTTTGCTTTTATATATTTCTGAGACTCTATTATTATTTCCATTTTTATATATTTCTGAAGAAGTGTTACTTTTAACATCCCATAGATGCCATCATTATGCCTATTATTCTCTTTGCCTTAGAAAGCATTTGTCCAATGTTATAATACAATAGCTTTCTCTTGGTTAGAAGATGTCTTTTTCATCCTAATATTTTCAATCTCTCTGTGCCTTTGGGTTTTAAGTTTGTCACTTGTACACTGTGATGGACTTTTCTTTTTTTATTCAATCTCTCAGTATCTGCCTTTCAATGTATGAGCTGAGTCCATTTACAGTGAGTATACAAACTGATTTTCATATATTCATCTTTACTATTCTATAATATTTTGTGCTTCCTCACCATGGTTTTTATGCTTCCTAATGTTTCCTTTCCTATGTTCTTATATTAATCAATTTTCCTTTATACTTGTATTTCCCTCAGCTACTTAGAAGTTACATATCCAGTTTCTATCTGTTCACCCTCAAAAATTTAACATGCCTACTGGGCTAAACAAGATCTAAAGTTAATCAGTATCTCTACCCTCCTCCTAAACAATCAGATGGACTCAACTCTTCATTGTGATCAAGCCCTTTCGTCACCTCGAGGTTGTAGACCCGCATTATAATTCCTTCCTTCAGGTGTGAGGCATGGGATCTGTGGTCGCCACGTCTCCTGATGTGTGAAGCTGGTCGGAAAGAATAAAATCAACATGCAGAGAGAAACTGAGATGAGAGACAGGAAAATTCTGACAGAATTTGAAATCCTGGCTCCAGTTGTTGCCAAACTTGAGCTGCAGCCTTGCCCTTCCTGTGGTTTACTTAATCCAACTGGGAAGAGAGCTTTCTCATCAATCTTAGACCAAATGTCCTGGGCTTCCATCTGATTGGACAACTCCAGTCACATGTCTTTTCCTTAACCAATCCTCTGCTCATAGGGGCGAAGTTTTACTGGGTTAATTGAGGACGTGGAGAGTGGTATTTTCTCCTGGATGACATCGGCCACATGGGGGAACGATGGATCTCACACACACACACACACATGCAAGCACGCACACACACACATGCGCGCGCACACACACACACACACACACACACACATATAAATGAAATCCTAAACCAATCAGGAGTCACCTGACCAGGACTAGTTAGGTAATAGGCCTGACAGATTCCTGCCATCCCCTAAAGGAAAGTGACCTTGCAATAACCAACCCGCTCTTTTGCCTAGCATAACGTCCTTGTTCCTGCTCCCTTCTGCCTGTGAAAGTTTTCCATTATGTGCAGCTCCTCCAAGTTCCTTTTTGTTAGATGGGATGCTGCCTAATTTGAATCAATTTTTGCTCAAGTGCTTAACATTTTTAATATGCTCCAGTTTATCTTTTAATAGGCAGAAGTCAGGCTCTGAGTTGTTGGGGCAGAAGGATGAGTCCCTGATGGATCATGGAGCTGGCAGCAGCCCTCAAGTGCCCACCTCAAGAACTCGTTAACAGGAGACAGAAGGACACTCCTTCCTTGCTTAGTCATTGGAGTTCGGGTTTTTCTTTTCTATGTAGACAAATCAAATCCCTCCAATACAGATGTCATCAGCCTATAAATCATGGAAACTCGAGAGTAGGGAGTGGAAGAAAGTGCCAAGGGAGAGGAGATAGGAGAGGACAAAGGGCCTGAAACACCTATATTTAATGGACAAACAGAGGAAGAGATGGCTGTAAAAGAGACTGAAAAAGAGCCAAGATGAGATTGTTGAGAATGAAGAGGGTAGATGTCCAAAGAGGGCCAGAGCAGGGTGTAGGTAGATGAAGCCCTCCCTCTGTTGTGGGTTCCTGTTCAAGGGGATGAGTGAAGAAAGGGCCTCAACAGACCCCAGGGATGAAGAGCTCAGATCCCCCACAAGCCAAACACTTCAATGTCAGGAAGCCTTAATGGGTAGAAATCTTGTCCTTATACGAAGCTGAAATCTGCCTTCCTGTGATTTCCACCCACAGCCTCCTGAAGGCACACTGAATAAAATCCCACCCTTGACTTCAAGACAGCCCTTCTAAACTTTGAAGATGACATTCTTGTGCTTCTCTCCTCCCAGATGAAGATTCATTAATTAACTCTCAAATATTCATCACATTACTGGAATCCCAGGTCTTTTGCAATGCCGGTTCCCCTCTTCTAAATGGACTTTTACCTTGTTAATATCCCTGAGTAGGCACAAACTAAGACAGGCTGATCAGTCCTGCAGACCATCACCTCCCTGGACTGGCACTGTGCTCCTATTAACATGGTCACCATGGCATGGGTTTCTTCTGGAGCTGATCAGCTGGTAGCCTACATTGAGCTTGAGGCTTCTGTTAAGTCAGCTCATCCATCAAAGACAAATACGTTGACATCTTTTTAAATGACATCCAACCTCTGCAGAAGTAGGCAGAGAGATTAGATCCCAAAAGGCAGTTCAGAGATGTCCCCTGACAGCACTGGGTTACAAATCAATTTTTTTAAAATAAATTTATTTATTTATTTATTTGTTTATTTATTTATTTATTTTTGGCTGTGTTGGGTCTTTGTTGCTGCGCACAAGCTTTCCCTAGTTGAGGTGAGTGGGGGCTACTCTTCGTTGCGACATGTGGGCCTCTCATTGCGGTGGCTTCTCTTGTTGTGGAGCACAGGGTCTAGGCACGTGGGCTTCAGTAGTTGTGGCATACGGGTTCAGTAGTTGTGGCTCACGGGCTCTAGGGCACAGGCTCAGTAGTTGTGGCGCACGGGCTTAGTTGCTCTGCGGCATGTGGGATCCTCCCGGATCAGGAATCGAACCTGTGTCCCCTGCATTGGCAGGTGGATTCTTAACCACTGTGTCACCAGGGAAGTCCCTAGAAATCAATTTTAAGCTCTCATCTATAGTTTCAGGGTGAAGCAGCCCTTAGATGACTCCAGCCTCATTAGCAAAGCAAATGACACAAGTCTCACAACTATCCAAGCATCTGAGTTGCCTACTTCCCTTTGGTGACAAAAGACAGTTGGCATTAAAGAGCTTCAAGGAATGGTGCTGGGGCAATAGAACACGAGATGCTCTAAAAATGTCTCCTTCAAAACCATATTCACAGAAACTGGAAGAAACTCTAGAGGTTTACCTAGAGAGGTTTACAGAGGAATGAAAAGACCACAGATTTCATAATCAAAAGATGTGGATTGGCTTCCTGGCCTTACTACAAGGGAAGCTGAATACGGGTTCAGTAGTTGTGGCTCACGGGCTCTAGGGCACAGGCTCAGTAGTTGTGGCGCACGGGCTTAGTTGCTCTGCGGCATGTGGGATCCTCCCGGATCAGGAATCGAACCTGTGTCCCCTGCATTGGCAGGTGGATTCTTAACCACTGTGTCACCAGGGAAGTCCCTAGAAATCAATTTTAAGCTCTCATCTATAGTTTCAGGGTGAAGCAGCCCTTAGATGACTCCAGCCTCATTAGCAAAGCAAATGACACAAGTCTCACAACTATCCAAGCATCTGAGTTGCCTACTTCCCTTTGGTGACAAAAGACAGTTGGCATTAAAGAGCTTCAAGGAATGGTGCTGGGGCAATAGAACACGAGATGCTCTAAAAATGTCTCCTTCAAAACCATATTCACAGAAACTGGAAGAAACTCTAGAGGTTTACCTAGAGAGGTTTACAGAGGAATGAAAAGACCACAGATTTCATAATCAAAAGATGTGGATTGGCTTCCTGGCCTTACTACAAGGGAAGCTGTGTCATGGGCACACTTAATCCCTCTCTTGGCCTCAAATCCTTTATCTACAAATAGAGATCATAATATCTGCTTCGTAGGGCCTTGTGAGAACTAGGAATGATGAGAGCACCTGATCCAGTGATAACCGCTCAGCAGATGGTAACCATATTAGCATTATCTAAGCCAGCCTTCAACCTGGGCGAGAAGTCACCTCTACGATATCCATACTTCACGAAAAAAACCTTTCAGAGTTTCTAGTAATTAACTCATACTCGTCATTTCTTAAGTTTTCTGGAAGTCCGTTTTCCTGAACCGGCCATAGAGCTCTGGCAGGGGCCGTCGTGCCTTCAATATTACAAATGACAAGGCAGCCTGGCCAACTCCCCCCAGGTTCCCGTCACCCCCGCATCCTCAGACGATGCCCATTCATCTTTGGGAAGCCCAAAGCAGCAGCTCCCAACTCTTCCCCCCGCCCCCCC
>NW_020175079.1:513459-580322 GCF_003031525.2 Neophocaena asiaeorientalis asiaeorientalis
GAAACTGACAACAAGGCAAATCAAGAATTCATGACAAAGAGCTCGGCTTCTGGGAGTTTCCAGACTATAAAAACAGTTTAGCTCGCATTATTCATATGATCCATGAAGCCCAAGATAAAATCAGCAAGGCAACCGACAATTCTCTTTGTCTGTGGATTTGATTTGTCCATGAAAGAGCCACAGATGAAGAAGTTTCATTCGGAGGGTGATTCCAATAAGGATTTGACGGGAAAGTGATGCTCAGATTCTAATCAAAGTAGGCAAAGGTGCAGTAGCCCCCTCCGTGCTGTGCTTCTGGCAGGTCTCACCATCCAAACAAGTCAACCCAAAGCAAAAGGCTTCCGCAAGCCTGAAAGTGCATGACAGATCCACTCTTTCAACCTAAATGCTAATCTTCATTAAATGCTAATATTTTTTAGGACCTGACACATTTTGCTTAACAAGCATTTCCGCCTCTAGGTAAAGTATGTAAATAAATCCAGGAGTCGCTCTTCACTTCTCACTTTTCCTCACCTCCTACATGCAGTCCGCCAGCAAGCACTATACTCCTTACTCCCAAACAACGTCCTGCGGCTGCCACTTCTCACCACCTCACCTCCACAGTCTGAGAGCATCTCCCCAGCTGTGTGCAGTCACCTCCTGGCTGCCTCTGCTCTTGGTTCATTTCACACCCAACTCAGAGTATGTTGTCAAGAAAACCAGCCTCGTTCTTCAAACCTTCAGGGTTTCCCATCACCCTGAGAACAGAATCCAGTTCTGCCGGGGTCCTTGGTGCCCCAGTGGCCACCTCTCCCCCCCTCCCGTCTCACCTCCTGCCACCCGCTTCCCCTGAAGCCCATGCTACCTTGCCCACCTCTCTGCCCCCCAAACACGTGGAATCTTTTCCCCTTTGAGACCTCCGCCTTTGCGTCCCTTCAGCTTAGCGCCTTCTTCCCCCAGGTCTCATCAAGTCCTGCCTCAAATGTCACCTCCTCAGAGAAGCCTTCCTGGACCAGCTAACCAGACCCTTCCCAACTCTATCAATCCCTGTCTTCTCTGATATGCTGTTTTATTTTCTTGTATGTCTCCATTTCCTTGCCATGATCTGAAATTAGCTTATCTGTCTGTGTTTATTGCTGATGTTCTGCGACCCTCCTCACCTCTGGAAATGAAAGACTCAGTAGAGCAGGAACATTTTCTGTCTTGGCCTCATGGCTTCCCTGGGCCTTGGGGTGGTACCATGCAGCGGTGGAGAGATGAGCACTAGGGTTGAAACTCTGTGAGTTCGGATTCTAGACCCATGATTTAGTGGCTCTGATACCCCTCTGCTTTTAGGTCCCATGAGTGCTTCAGCCACAACCCCAACTCTTTGCAAGGATGTCTCTATCCAATCCTTACTGGGCCCTCATGAAATAGGCAGGAACATGTTATTAGCCCATTTTATATGAAACAACCTGGGTTTCAGAGAGACAAAGTCCAAGTTCACAAAGCTATTCATCAGACAGAAAAGGGAAGAACCAAAGCCCAGGAAATGTGGGCTCGTGGTTCCATGCCTGGTTGTTCTTAGGATATTCCCATTTCCAAGCCCCAGAACATTCACTGAAATGGGTGCTGAGGACACAGAGATGGATTAGACATCAGTCTGTCTTTGAGGAGCTGACAGATCTGGAAACAGATCTGTCATTGGGCCGGGCTTCAGGGAGCCAGGCACAGGGGCTGGGGGGAGGGCACCTCACTGGGAATGTGTGGTGTTAGGAGAAGCTTCCCATTCCAGCTGAAATTTGGATTTGGCAAAAGGTATCAGGGGAGAAAATGCTGTCCCAGAGAAAATAGCCTGTGGCCTAGACTAAGACTGGGGACCAGGGCAAAAGTATCACAGTCTGCTTGCCGAGTTAATCGGCTCAGAAGATATATAATTATGCGCTAAATGGCCATCCTCCTCTCGATGCAGCAAGTGCTAGAAGGGCAGGAACTGAGTCCTTATTCACGTCTGCATCCCCAGGACCCAGCAAATACCTGCTACTGAACGACAGCAACAATAGCAATAATAGCTAACGTTGATGGAACGCTGACTATGGGGTGCTTAACAAATGTTCCTACTAGCAAGGACTCAATAAATTTTTTATTTATTTATTTTTTTGCAGTACGTGGGCCTCTCACTGTTGTGGCCTCTCCTGTTGCGAAGCACAGGCTCCGGACGCGCAGGCTCAGCGGCCACGCCTCACGGGCCCAGCCGCTCCACGGCATGTGGGATCTTCCCGGACCGGGGCACGAACCCCCGTCCCCTGCATCGGCAGGCCGACTCTCAACCACTGCGCCACCAGGAAAGCCCAATAAATATTTATTATATGACTGAGTGAATGGATGAGTAGCGAGAGTGGTGAGACAATGTTGGACAGTGAGACAATGCTGGACCCTCACAAGGTCATGGGTCAGGGAAGGGGGGTAGTTCTATCCAGAAGGCAGTGGTGGCGGGGGGAAGCACTGCCAAGGGGCTCGAAGCGGAGAGTGACATGGTTTGGGGGTCACTTTTAAAAGTTCACTCTGGCTGCTACGTAGAGAATGGAGTGGAGCACAGTGAGAGAGGAGATGGGGGGCGGCAATTGTATACCTTGCAGGATGAAGAATGGGTGATACTAGAACCATGGAAATAGGCAAGTACTCTCAGAGCTGAGTTTTTAAAAGGAAGAAGATGGTGGATGCCATAAACCATAGATCAAAATACGAACAGTCCCACTGAATAAAAACATCTGGCATTTCTTGAGAGCTTGCTCTGTGCCACACACCATTCTCAGCGCTTTACACCAATTAGCTAATGTAATCCTCGAAACAACTCTATCAGACAGATACAGTTATTATAGCCAGGTCACCCCGTCAACACCCAAGTTCTAACTAATAAGCTATCTTCCCGCACTGGCCTCTAGTTATGACTTCTGCCGCTCGGGATGAAAGCAACCCTTTATTTCATGAATCTGTCGTCCTACGTGAACGAGGTTCAAAGACAAGGGAAAGAGAAATTGGACCTGGAGGATGAAAAGAACTGGAACCAGTGGACAGGACCAGCTTCAGGGCTATGAACTCAGGCGGTCCCGGAACTCAGAAGGGCCCCTAACTCAAAACAGCCCTGAACGTGGTTACTTAGTTGCATGCACAGCTGTCACTGTCTTAAGATTCTAAGTAACTTTTGAACAAGGGGCTCCCTATTTTCATTTTGCACTGGGCCCCACCCACGATGTAGCCAGTCCTGCTGCTGGTGGATATAAGTTGCACCCAGCAGATTCCAGATCCACATGGAGAAAGGTTTCTTTTTTCGTGCAGAGCGACTGAATTGTGTCCAATTGCGACCTACATCTTCGGTGCATATATTCATGCCAATGCGGCTACACAGCAGAGATGTTGTAGAAGTAACTTACTCTTCAGGTAGAGGGTTAGACTAGGTCATCTCCCCAGAACGATCCACATCACTCAGAGTCATGACAGCATCTCAGATTACAGCAAACTGCCTCCTGTGACCAGTCCTTTGTGGCCGAGGATTTTAACCAGGGCTGTGGACCAGAATCACTTGGCTGAGATGTTTTCCAAGATAAATGTGCCCAGGCTTTACTCAAAACATTGACTCCAAATCTTTTTTTTTAATTTTTTATTTATTTATTTTTGGCTGTGTTGGGTCTTCGTTGCTGCATGCGGGCTTTAATTGCGGTGAGCGGGGCCTACTCTTCCTTGTGGTTTACAGGCTTCTCATTGTGGCGGCTTCTCTTGTTGCGGAGCACGGGCTCTAGGCACACAGGCTTCAGTAGTTGTAGCACGCGGGCTCAGTAATTGTGGCTCACGGGCTCTAGAGCACAGGCTCAGTAGTTGTGGCACACGGGCTTAGTTGCTCCGCAGCATGTGGGATCTTCCCGGACCAGGGCTCAAACCTGTGTCCCCTGCACTGGCAGGCGGATTCTTAACCACCGTGCCACCAGGGAAGTCTCTTGACTCCAAATCAAGGGACTTGAGTGTGACTGGGATGCCGATCTTTGGAAATGCTCTCCTGGTGATTTTTAAAGGCACCCCTGATTAAGGACCACTCCTAACACAGAGGCTGTCTACGGCTCCTGTCCATCTAGACCCCACTTAAAAGGCACACAGCGCTTTGTTCAGTGGGAAGGGAGTACTGGGCACAGATACCAAGTTGAAGCTCATCAGTTCTTAGATCTTTCGTCCTGCGGTGAAATTACTGCTACACTGAACCTGCCCTGCCTCTAACATCTCAACTATCCAACCCCCCGAACGACTCAACAAAATAGGAAATGACCCCAAAACTTAAAAGGAAGATAGACCCAAAGAAAGAGCATATTTGATCAGTGCCCTCTTCACCACCTCTTTGCCACAAAAAAGCCAGAAAACCCTCTGCCTTATCATCCTATAGACCTTTCCTCCTTCAAGTTTCTTCATTATAATAACATTCTCCTGCAATGGATTAACAGAGTCATGTTGCACGGGTTAACAGAATTCTGCAGGGTCTCCAGAAATAGCCTAGAACTACAGAGAACTGAATAGAGCAGGCGGAGGTAAAAGTTGGCCAGCTTAGTTACCCCTAACCTACATCATCTCAGCAAACTCAGATGTCTACCCACTGCCGTATATGAGCAGCCACCATGTTAAAGTTTTGTCTCTTTCCAGAAAAATGCAAACAATGTTTTAACGCTAACGGCCACCTGCTGTGTTTTTCTTTAATGTGATTTGAAACAGTACCGTTGCAAATTACATGAATCATCTGTAAGTTTAGAAATCGGCTCCTAATACTCACTGCCTGTTCTGAATGGTAAATAACGTTTTCCGGTTTTCATGTGAGAATCACTGCCAGGAACCTCTTAACTTGATGCCTTGTGATCCTTGAGAGGTGAGCGTGAAACTACTTGCTACACATCGCAGACACACAGAGACCCTGTCTGCGTGCTGCAAAACAACAAATGGTTTAGTCAATTCTATGCAAAAATAAAAAGTCTCCCTGGACCACGTGGAACAGTGGCTTGCAACTTGGAAGGTGTTATGGACTGGATGTCTGTGTCCCCCTAGTATGTACATCTTGAAGCCCTAAGCGTCAGTGTGATGGTATTTGGAGGCGGGGGTTTGGGGAGGTAATTAGATGAGGCCATGAGGGTGGGGTCCCCATGATGGGATTAACACCCTTGTAAGGAGAGACACAGAGAGCTTGCTCTCTCTCTCTCCACCACGTGAGAACACAGTGAGAAGGCAGCCATCTGCAAGCAAGGAGGAGGGCTCTCACCAGGAGCCAGATTGGCGGGCACCCTGATCGTGGACTTCCCAGCCTCTAGAACTGTGAGAAGTAAATGCCTGCTGTTTATGTGAGGTTATGGCTACTGCAGGCAGTGAGTTACCTGGAGCTAAGGCTTAAAGTGGGAGCTTCTTACAGAAAATTGCAGAGGAGAGTTTAAAAGAAGTCGGAGAAATGAGCAGAAATAAGCATGAGTCCTAGTAAAGGAAGCCAGAAGGGGATGCTAAAAGGGACCCCCAAAACTCATGAGGCCAGAATCTGGAGCCATGGAGATAACAGTGAGGGCCACACGCTGACAGTGAACTACAGAACATCTCCTGTCATGGCTGGCCTTCTAAAGGGCCAAAGACGAAACAATAGTCTCTTAGAGTCTGACCCACCCACTGAAGTTGGTGAGATTGCCCTACCCTAGCATGTTATGATTCTCTGCTTCTTTCCACATTCTAACACATTCACACACACGCTTGCACATATACACACACGGTGTCCCCACTACGTTTGACAGAGCTATGAAGCGCCTTGGTTTCACGCACTACACATCTGCACGCTTCACCAAGACAGACCTTCAGAGAAATCTCTCCATTCTTCTCCTGATGACCCGACAGTTATTCCCCAAATCCTGGCACTCGTCACCACGCGGTAGCAGGGTGGCCACTCAGGGCTGTTGGACATATACTCTCGGGGCCATGTCCACATACATCACTGAGGTAATCAGCACCTTTTCTGCAGTCCTGTTCCCTGACGCCTGTCCTTCGGTCATCAACCTTAACAATGTCCACGGTGCTCACAATCCAAGCCTCAATTAACTCATAAGGCAGGCTGCCCTCAGAGACGGGAGCAGTCAGGCCATAACTCAGCCTGGGCACCCACAGTCTGAACTGGATTGTCCCCACCAGTAGGGGGAGCTTGGAGAAAAGCAGAAAGACAAAAGGTATTGGCCTTCCGTGCAGCTGTTGTACCAACCTGGTGCCAACATAGCCAGGTGGACAGTAAAATACTTCCCTAAGTAATGTGATCATTTGGGGCCACATGTCATAAAAATATAACTAAAACAGTAGAATCAAGGAATAATGATTATCAAAGATTACCTGCTGTCTTAGAAAACTGAGGGACAACTGGAATAGCCTCTGGGTGAATGTCACCCATCCTAATGCACTGGGCTGGACCCCTCATCATTGATCTCTGACCCTCTGAAGAAGCACACAAGCAATTTTAGTATTCTGATTTTACACATACGAAAACTAGGTTCAGAGACTAGTTTGGCCAGCACCGTGATCGTGGACTTTGCAGCCTCCTGAACTGTGAGAAGTAAATGTCTGTTGTTTAATGAGGTTATGGCTAGGGCAGGCAGTGAGTTACCCGGAACTAAAGCTAAAAATGGGAGCTTCTTACAGAAAATTGCACCCCAACATTCACTGCAGCACTAGTCTCAATAGCCAGGACATGGAAGCAACCTAAATGTCCATCAACAGAGGAATGGATAAAGAAGATGTGGTACATATATACAGTGGAATACTACTGAGCCATAAAAAAGAACAAAATAATGCCACTTGCAGCAACATGGATGGACCTTGAGATTCTCATACTGAGTGAAGTAAGTCAGAGAAAGACAAATATATGATATTGCTTAAATGTGGACTCTAATAAAAGGGTACAAATGAACTGACCTACAAACTGAAATAGAGTTACGGATGTAGAAAATAACTTATAGTTACTGGGGGGTAAGCAGAGAGGAGGGATAAATTGGAAGATTGGGACTGACACATACACACTACTATACATAAAATACATAACTAATAAGGACCTACTGTACAGTACAGGGAACTCTACTCAGTACTCTGTAGTGGCCTATATGGGAAAAGAATCTAAAAAAGAATGGAGATATGCATTTATATAACGGATTCACTTGGCTGTGCACCTGAAACTAGCACAACTTTGTAAATCAATTATACCCCAATAAAGTTTTTTAAAAAAAGAAAACTGCAGAGGAGAAGGTTAAAAGAAATCAGAGAAATGGGCAGAAATAAGCAACTTGCCCTGGATTGCACAGTAAATAAATGGCCAAACTGAGTTTTTGAACCCATGACTATTGTGGTGGACAGAATAATGTCCCTCAAAGACATTCACATCCTAGCCCCTGAAACCTGTGATTATGTTCCCATAGCAAAAGGGAATTAAGGTTGCTAATCAGCTGACTTTAAAATAGGGAGATTATCCTGAATTACCTGAGTGGGCTCTATGTAACCACAAGAGCCCTTAGATGTGGAAGAGGGAGGCAAAGAGTCAGGGTCAGAGTGATGTGATTTGATAACGACTCCACCAGCCACTGCTAGCTTTGAAGATGGAGGAAGGGACCGTGAACCAAGGAGTGTAGGCAGCCTCTAGAATCTGGAAAAGGCAAGAACACAGATTCTCCCCTAGAGCTTCCAGAAGGAATACAGCCCCTCTGACACCTTGCTTTAACCCAGTGAGACCCAAGTCAGATATATATCTTACCAGAACAGTAAGATAATAAATTCATGTTGTTTCAGGTTACTATGTTTGTGGTGATTTGTTACAGCAGCCACAGAAGACCAGTACTAGCATCCAAGTCTCAAGTCTTTTCCTCTTCATTGTGACCACAGTTAGTTTTCTATGACTGCACAACACATGACCACAAACTTGATAGCCTAACAGCAGTTTTACCTCCCAGTCTTGTAGGTCAGAAGTCTCGCAGCATGGATGGGTTCTCTGCTCAGGATCCTTCAAGGTCAAACTCAAGGTGATGGCTGGCTGTGTTCCTTTCTGGAGGCTCTGGGGAAGAATCTATTATCCAGCTCATTCAGGTTCTTGGCCGTATTCAGCTCCTGGCAGTTGTTGGACTGAGATTCTCAGTTCCTTACTGGCTCTCGGCTCCTAGAGGCCACCTGCATTCCTTACCACGTGGTCCCTTCCATAGTCAGCACCAGCAGCAGAGAAGCTGCTTTGCATGGTGTCCCTCTCACTTCAGGAAGGGCTCAGACTCAGGCCCACCCAGATAATCTCCCTACTGATTAAAGTCAGCTGATCAGGGGTGTGGATTACAGGCAGACCTCATTTTATTGTGCTTCACAGATACTGCGTTTTGTACAAATTAAAAGTTTGTGGCGACCCTGCAAGTCTATCAGTGCCATTTTTTCCAACAACGTTTGCTCACTTCGTGTCTCTGGGTCACACTTTGGCAATTCTCTCAATGTTTCAAGCTTTTTCATTAATATTGTATTTGTTATGGTGATCCGTGATCAGGGATCTTTGATGCTACTGCGATTCACTGAAGGCTGATGGTTACATATTTTTTTATCCATAAAGCATTTTTTAATAAAGATACGTACATTGTTTTTTAGACATAATGCCATTGTACACTTAATAGACTACACTATAGTGTAAACATGACTTTTATATTCACCAGGAAACCAAAAAATTTCTATGACTCACTTTATTGTGATACTCATGTTATTGCGGTGGTCTGGAAACGAAAGCACCGTATCTCCAAGGTCTGCCTGTACATCTGCAAAATCCCTTTGTCATATAAAGTAGCAGAATTATGGGGATAATATCCCATCACACTCAGGTCCCACCCATACCCAAAAGGAGGGAATTATGCACCAGAGGGTGGAAATCTTGGGGGGCACCTTGGAATTCTGCCTACTACAAACATGTATTAGCATATATCAGCTGAGTTCACCATGCTTTACTCCATTACCTAGGTACATAGGTGAACCACAAAAAACTTTAAAAAAAAAAAACACCTGAAGTCAACATTGCCTTGCCTACCAACCCCATTCCACACCCAAATCTCCCACTGTTTTCTCTCTGTGTTTAGAGCACTATGCATGCACTGTGTTAGAAACTGAATAATGTTAACAGCTAACTTTTATTGAGCCCCAGGTTCTGGTCTAAGAAACATGTATCCCCAAAAATCTGTGAGGTGAGTATTAATACCACTCCAATTTTATAGGTGATAAAACTGAGGCACGGAGAGGTTAAGTAACACAATTGCTCTTAATTATGGGGTAGAGCCAGGATTAAAAAGCAGGTCATGTAATTCCAGAGCCAAGCTCTTCACATGTGGCTGGTTTCTTAGCAGGAAGAGGAACCCTGGAGGACGCTTATATTTGTGGATCTGGGGTTGACCGCACTGACTCTGGGAATTTCTCCAGTGTGAATATTTTGTTCCTCCTCTGAGAAACAAACAAGTTCACAGCATGTTCTAAGAAGCCCAGGGAGAAAGGGGAAGATTTGACATAGCCATATCTCCAAATCCAATGAAGAGATACCTCCACCCCCCCACCTCCTGCCCCCAGAGTTTCATGCAGGAAAAGTACAGGGACATCTGGTCACACACTTTTAGCAAAAGCCAGCTGTGTGTCACCCCACACCAACCACACTGTGAGTGCAAAGAGGAGCACAGAAGAGGCAGCAGGGATTTTGCTAACAAATAATGTGTGTGCCTCCCTCCCACACAGAAGGTGGGACCATGTCAGGAAACAGTGTGACCATGTGCTTTTCCAGAGCTATGGTTTCATCATCTTTCTTAGGACCCCTGGTATACTTAATCTATGGAGAATATATTTAGAAATTAATCTTTCGCTGTGCAGGGACAATCCTGGTGCTGTACTAGTAAGAGCTCACCTGTTTAGACCTGGGTTGGACTTTCAGTCTGAGGGCAGGTGCTACGCCCTGCTTTTCTTTTTATCATCCTCTGTATCAGACTTAATAGGGGCTCAATAAAATTTGTTGTTGGTAGGTTGACGTTGTTCTCAAGGGCCACAGACCCTCCATGCTGCATGTCCTGTTTTTGACAACTGTAATCATGTCTGTCTAGATGGAACCACCTGCTTTGCTCTGCAGGGTCCCAGAGCCATAAAGCCCTAGTCTCCCCTCCCCTTAGTGACTCCCTGTTCTTGGGCAGTGGCCGTGATGGCGCCTCAGCCTTGTGAGAATCATTAAAATCTTCGTGTGCTTTTGATGCTACATCTGACGATGACTTTGTTCCACTTCAGGAGATCTTATGTGATGGGCAGGCACCCAAAGGAATCCATGAGACTCTTCCAGCAGCAAATTTTTTCAAACTATACACGCCCTCTACCCTCATTATTTCCAATACAACCCAATGTGGGAGATTGACACAGGGAGGTTCACCATTTGTAAAAATTTCTATCATGGTACTGAGTCATTCTCAGCAAACTCACCCCCGCCCCATGCACACACACAGAGATACAGCACCAGGTTGATTATTCTAGAATCATGCCAGTGATCATTATTAACAAACAGAGAGCTGACACTTCATTCCCGCAAAGGTCAAAATGGAAATTCAATTTAGGAATCTGCGTTGTATCAATCTTCACAGAACAATCTGAAGGGAAACAGTTGAATTTTCTTGGCCTTAAATGACTTTTGAAAATGAGCTTAGTCGGTAGCCAGCATTCTGAATTCATTCAATTGCTATTTTAAAAAATAGTCCCTTTGTCACCTTAACTAAATTGAACTTTTCTTTTTTAAAAGAAAGCTTATTTTCCAGGAGCACCTAAGTTTTCAGAGTTCAGTTAAGATTCCATATAACTTTTCCACCCCCTCTGTGAGTCCCAGATATTTAATGTTTTTAAGATTTAATGGATGTAACTCGCTAATCAAATTGGGTATGTTTGGCTCCCTGTTTCTTCCTGGTGGTAGAGGTTACTGGCTGCCTTCCAATATCTTTTCTCTCCTTCTTTCCTAAGAAGCTAAGTTCTCATTGCATTATCTGGAATGCAGATGTGATACTGGAGCTCTAACTGCCATATTGGAACAAGAGGCAAAGGGTCACACACTAGAGATGGCAGATGGAGTCTGGAGCCTGATAACTTGGAGAAGCCACCACTCCAGCCCTGGACTACCATATCCAGACTACCTTAGCTTTAGAGAGAAAGAGTCTTCTACTTTTCTCAAGCCACTCTAATGTTGGAGTTTTCTATTACCTGCAGGCAGTTCTAATAATAACTGATACAAATGATAACTTCAAACATGCCTTCCAGCTTAGATATTCTAGAATTCCAATGTGTTTTTTCTTATTTTACCCTTGGCTTATCATCACGTATCAGGGAAAATTAAGCTCAGAGAGGTTAAGTGTCTTGGCTAAGATGCCACAAGAACAGAACCTGGGTCTTTTTTGACAAGTAGATCTTGTGTTTACCAATGCCTCTGGTGATAAAAAGCTTCAAATGTCAACCCACAAACACATTACCATTCATCTTGACATCAACTCCTCTAATGCTTTTGCATTTGGTTTTTTAGAAAAATGCAGCTTGCTAAAAGCTAAATTATCAGAGCACACCATCAACTAGAATAGCACTCAATGGTATTCCCATCCGTCATTTCTTTTCCGTTAAACTGGTGTGCATCGATTGCCTAGTCTAGAGAATTATGACAATCAATAACTTTCTTCAGAGAAATAGTGGGTGAGACTAAAGAAATTAGCTTATTTTGTAGTGGACAGAAACAAGATGTCAATCAAACCCCTTAAACCTGACCTCAAGTAAGTACAGATGCCAATACGAGAAAAATCTAAGTCGTAACTGCCAGAGTCACCCTGATGGGAGAAGACTAGTGCTCCCACGCTGACTAGCTGTGAAGAGGGCATGAGACACAGGATGCCTTGTCATAGTAAGACCTCCTGTCCTGTGGGACACCTCAGAGGACCACCCAGGAGCTCTCCGTCCCCACTGCCACACCTGATGACATAATCCATGCTCTGATAACCACTACTGATGAACAAGTTACCCCAAAACTTAGTAGCTTAAAACAACCATTTCTCACAATTTTGGTGATCAGGAATTTGGGAAATGCTCAACCGGAAAGTTCCAGCTCGGGATCTCTCATGTGGTTGCTTTCAGGTGCTGGCTGAGGCTGCCATCATATCAAGGCTTGATGCGCCTGGACATTCAAGATGGTGCATGCGCATGGCTGACAGTTAATGCCAGCTGCTACCTGGGATCAACTAAACACCTACGCATGGCCTCTCCAGCATGAGGGTCTCAGCGTAGTCAGACTTATGTGACAGATGTCTTTCCCCAGAGAACCATGAGGAAACTTAATGGCCTTCGGTGAGCCAGCCTCAGAAGCTGTAGGCCATCGCTTCACTGCATTCTCTTGGTTGAGGTAGTGTCTTAGTTGTAACAGCCCACCCAGATTCAAGGTGAGGGGATTTAGACGCCATTTCTCAATCGGAGCAGTATCAAAAACTTGCAGTCTTTTTTTGACATCTCTTTGCAGACCAAAGTTGAGGCGAGGGGGCGTGAATGGGTTCCAAAGTAGAGAAACAAGGGAATGGACTTTGAAAAAATGTTCACTTAAGCTGAATGGCTTTGCTTCTCACAGTGCTCTGGTGTTCTTCCAAGCGGACTTTTCCTTATTTCCTCCTCAGCTTCAGCATATACTCTGCTCTGTTGTGTCCATTAACTCCGGTCCCACTTGACTGTGCTTTGGTAACCTGTCATGGTTCCCCAGGCCCTCCAACCCATGTCACTCATCTTCCCTCTGTGTAGCACAGGCCCATTACTCAGCTCCAGGTGGGACATCTCTCTCCTTCAGACAGGCCACCGTCTTAGTAAAGCCTGCCTTCAATGTGTCTTCAAAGCAGAAGGTGAAGTAGACCCCGAATGCAAGGCAGAAAGAGTATTAGAAAGTCTTTGTCAGGCTGTCAGAGTCCATACTGCTTTGCCAGGTAGAATGCATGTAGGAACCAGAGGAGCAGCAAAGAAATTCCATCCTCACTGAGATGTCAGTGCATAGAAGGGACAGACAACATGCAGGCAGAATTCAAGGACATCCTGTGGTTGCCCCATGCGGCTGGAAGTTACAACCTCCGTGTGAATGACATCCCCTCCAGGGTTAGACTTTGGCTTCTGAGTCCCCACCTTGATCATCCCCTTGCCTCCATTTCCAGACTCACCTCCCACCACCTACCAAGTTCTCCACGCTCTACCAAACAGAGACAGAATGACTTGCCAAATCAGAACCGTGCACAAGGAAGGAAGGATCAGAGAAGCTGTGTTCCCAGAGAAGCTCAAAATTCCCCTGCGCTAAACAGAACCTTTGAAAGGCCCAAGGCTGGGTTCACACAGTACCAAAATACTTCAATGTGCTCATCCATTTGTCCCTCCAGTGCATTGGGGGTATGCGGTGGGAGGAGTGAGAACAACAGGGAAGGCTGGCAAGCTAAGTTAGCAGTTTGCCTTTCTTCAAACAAATACAATTGAACAAAATCCTTGATGCTCAATATTAAAGTTTATCACAAATAAAGAAGTATTGCTCTACAAATCATAGATGACACTGTCAGTGCTCTGCCCAGATCCCCTTGGATCCTTTTGCTTTTTCTTTGTGCCTCCACCCTGGCTTCTGGATTCCTCTGTTTGAAATAGCCAGCACTTGCAGCTCTTATCACAAGATGTCGGTGGGCTACCAGAGGTGCCCACCTGGAAAGAGAGTGGGTCTGCCTAGGAGCTTACCCCCACCCCCACCCCAGGGGGCTCTCAGCCAAAGGCTGGAAAGTGTGGGAGAATGAAAGCCCAGTTTACCGCCTCAAGACAGAACAAACTCCGAGGTGTATTTCACACTCCAGAACTCCCCTGAGGAATCAGGCCGGGACTCTGCTTGAAATTGCACCCCTGTGTAGTTCCTTCCCCTTCCCTGCTTTGATTCTCCTATTTCCTTACTGATTCCCCCAGGGGCACATCCCCAATAAATTATGTGCACAACATAGAGAATCCTAAAGATGCTAAGAGAAAACTACTAGAGCTAATCAATGAATTTGGTAAAGTAGCAGGATACAAAAGTAATGCACAGAAATCTCTTGCATTCCTATACACTAATGATGAAAAATCTGAAAGTAAATTTAGGAAACACGCCCATTTACCATTGCAACAAAAATAAAATACCTAGGAATAAACTTACCTAAGGAGATAAAAGACCTGTATGCAGAAAACTATAGGACACTGATGAAAGAAATTAAAGATTATACAGACAGATGGAGATACACCATGTTCTCAGATTGGAAGAATCAACATTGTGAAAATGATTATACTACCCAAAGCAATCTACAGATTCAATGTAATCCCTATCAAACTACCACTGGCATTTTTCACAGAACTAGAACAAAAAATTTCACAATTTGTATGGAAACACAAAAGACCCCAAATAGCCAAAGCAATCTTGAGAAAGAAAAATGGAGCTGGAGGAATCAGGCTCCCTGACTTCAGACTATACTACAAAGCTACAGTAATCAAGACAGTATGGTATTGGCACAAAAACAGAAATATAGATCAATGGAACAGGATAGAAAGCCCAGAGATAAACCCACGCACATATGATCACCTTATCTTTGATAAAGGAGGCAAGAATATATAATGGAGAAAAGACAGCCTCTTCAATAAGTGGTGCTGGGAAAACTGGACAGCTACATGTAAAAGAATGAAATTAGAACACTCCCTAACACCATACACAAAAATAAACTCAAAATGGATTAAAGACCTAAATGTAAGGCCAGACACTATCAAACTCTTAGAGGAAAACATAGGCAGAATACGACATCAATCACAGCAAGATTCTTTTTGACCCACCTCCTAGAGAAATGGAAATAAAAACAAAAATCAACAAATGGGACCTAATGAAACTTCAAAGCTTTTGCACAGCAAAGGAAACCATAAACAAGACAAAAAGACAACCCTAAGAATGGGAGAAAATATTTGCAAATGAAGCAACTGACAAAGGATTAATCTCCAAATTTACAAGCAGCTCATGCAGCTCAATGTCAAAAAAACAAAACCCCAATCCAAAAATGGGCAGAAGACCTAAATAGACATTTCTCCAAAGAAGATATAAAGATTGCCAGCAGACACATCAAAGAATGCTCAACATCATTAATCATTCGAGAAATGCAAATCAAAACTACAATGAGATATCATCTCACACCAGTCAGAACGGCCATCATTAAAAAACCTACAAACAATAAATACTGGAGAAGGTGTGGAGAAAAGGGAACCCTCTTGCACTGTTAGTGGGAATGTAAATTGATACAACCACTATGGAGAACAGTATGGAGGCTCCTTAAAAAAGTAAAAATAGAACTAGCATATGACCCAGCAACCCCACTCCTGGGCATATACCCTGGGAAAACCATAATTCAAAAAGAGTCATGTACCACAATGTTCATTGCAGCTCTATTTACAATAGCCAGGACATGGAAGCAACCTAAGTGTCCATCGACCAATGAATGGATAAAGAAGATGTGGCACATATATACAATGGAATATTACTCAGCCATAAAAAGAAACGAAATTGAGTTACTTGTAGTTAGGTGGATGGACCTAGTGTCTGTCATACAGAGTGAAGTAAGTCAGAAAGAGAAAAACAAACACCGTATGCTGACACATATATACGGAATCTAAAAAAAAAAATGGTCATGAAGAACCTAGGGACAGGACGGGAATAAAGACTCAGGCCTACTAGAGAATGGACTTGAGGACACGGGGAGGGAGAAGGGTAAGCTGGGACAAAGCGAGAGAGTGGCATGAACACATATAGGCTACCAAATGTAAAACCGATAGCTAGTGGGAAGCAGCTGCATAGCACAGGGAGAGCAGCTCCGTGCTTTGTGACCACCTAGAGGGGTGGGATAGGGAGGGTGGGAGGGAGGGAGATGCAAGAGGGAAGAGATATGGGGATGTATGTATGTGTATAACTGATTCACTTTGTTATAAAGCAGAAGTTAACACACCATTGTAGAGCAATTATACTCCAATAGAGATGTTAAAAGAAAAATCATGTGCATATGATCCCTTGAGCAAGGGCTTCTTTGGGGGGCCCTTGAGCTAAGAAACTCATTAAGATGTAAACTAAATGCTTCTTGCCCCACTCTGGCTAGGCGCTGTGGACACTTCAAAGATGGACACGCACTGGGGTGGGGGGGTCTGGGCTCATCATGGGAGAGACAGGGAGTCACAATACAGAGCAGAATATTATGGGTACCCCGAGTGGCTAACCAGAGTCAGAGATCCTAGGTAGATGATGAATACAAAAATGGGCTCAGAATATGGAGCTGCTGACAAGGAGAGTTTTTATGGAGAACATAAATCTAATGAAAGCCTTGAATGAAGAGGAGGGTAGAAGGCATTCCAGTGGAATGAATTAAGGTGTGTTAGTCAGGGTTCTCTGGAGAAATAGGACTAACAGGAAATATATGTAAGGTGAAGTTTATTATAAGGAATTGACTCCCGTGATTATGGAGGCTGTGAAGTCCCACGATCTGCTATCTGCAAGCTGGAGACCCAGGAAAGCCAGAGATGAAGTTCAAGGCCTGAGAGTCAGAGAGCCAATGGTGGGGATTCTAGTCTGAGTCTGAAGGTCTGAGAACCAGGCATGCTGAGAGCAGAAGATCAGTGCCCTAGCTCAAGCAGTCAGGCAGAGAACAAATGCATCCTTCCTCCACCTTTTTGTTCTATTCATACCCTCAATGGATTGCATGATGCCCACCTACAGTGGGGAGGGCCACCTGCTTTACTCAGTCCACTGATTCAGATACTAAAAGAGTCATGTACCACAATGTTCATTGCAGCTCTATTTACAATAGCCAGGACATGGAAGCAACCTAAGACAAATACTAATGTCTTCTGGAAACAGCTTCACAGACACACCCAGAAATAATATCTAACCAGACAGTTGGCCATCCCCTGACCCAGTCATATTAACATATAAAATTAACCATCAAAGAAGGACATAAGTGGGCTTCCCTGGTGGCGCAGTGGTTGGGAGTCTGCCTGCCGATGCAGGGGACATGGGTTCGTGCCCCGGTCCGGGAAGATCCCATGGAGCGGCTGGGCCCGTGAGCCATGGCCGCTGAGCCTGTGCGTCCGGAGCCTGTGCTCCGCAACGGGAGAGGCCACAGCAGTGAGAGGCCTGTGTACCGCAAAACAAAAACAAAAAAGGACATAAGCAAAGATATAACAATAGGAAAGAAAAGCATGGATCAAGGTTCTAAGAGCCTTGCACGTATTAAGCATTTCAGCCTCACTCCAACTCAGTGAGGCAGGGACTATGCTCATTCCCATCTTACAGAGGTGAAAAGGAGGCACAAAGTGATTAACAACTTGCCCACGTCACACATCTGGTGGTAAAACCAGGGAGGTGAACCCACAGGTAGACCCAGCCAGGTTGATGCCACGGGCCAAGTCTTAGCCACCATACCCAGCTACCTCTCTGTGCAGGGCAGTCTGCCTGGGAAAAGAGCAGCAGAGGTAAATGTTGTTGGAAAGAGCTACTGAGACTGAATTGTGAGGTGTCTGTGTGTCAAATACAGTTGGAATTTTTATACCTCATTCATTCAACAAATATTTACTGAATAACAACTATGTGTTGGCTTGGTGGGGAAATGGCCGTACACCAGAAAGTCATGGTCCCTTTTCCCCTGGAGTTTACAGTCTTATCCAACGAGGTACTTCCCCAAAGAGGGAACAGAAGGAGCTGAAAAAGCATTTTGCTTCCCAGATTGATGCAGCAAAACAAAATTAGAAAAAAGCTAAAGTTATTTGGGGATCATTCTTAACGTGTCCTTTTTTAAGTTAACTAGGTGGGGGGAAAACATAATCTCCTACCTTCTTAAGGTACCTATAGACCTGGAGCAAATCACACTGTGGATGGGTTAAGGTACTGCTGGCTATTGCAGCAAAAACAATTTTTTTTATGGTTTAGTAAAAATGAAGTTTATTTTTGACAGATGTTCCTGGTTGGCTAGCAGCTTTCCTCCATGCAGTGATTCAGGGACCCAAGCTCCTTCTCTTTATGGTTCTGCCAACCCCTAAATTCTTCTCCGCATCCTTATCTGTCTGACAGTAAAGGAGAGAGAGCATTAAAGAAGGTACATGTGTTTCTTAAGTGATATCGGTCAACTTTGTTCACGTTGTGTTGGTGAGCTAGACTCATCACATGGCCACACCCAGACACCCCAGTGGGCCATGTGGCTGCTTCTGGAAGTCACTTCTCAGCAGTAACTCCACACTACGGAAGAGGAAACACAAAGTTTGGTGGAAAGGCTAGTCATCTCTGCCCCACACTCTGTTCTTTCCTCTACCCTCACACTGTACTGAGACATCATGTTCAAATAGAATCAATTCCAGGAACACTAACTTCAAGGCCACCTTGAACGTGGGAAAGAAGCCACATTAGGACCACATTCAGTATTGGAGCAGAGTGGCTGGAGGCAAATTGAAGGAATAGGAATTTATTAACCATAATGTCCAATTTTTAAAAATAAATTTATTTATTTGTTCGTTTATTATTTATATTTGGCTGCATTGGTCTTCGTTGCTGCACGTGGGCTTTCTCTAGTTGTGGTGAGCGGGGGCTACTCTTCGTTGCGGTGCACAGGCTTCTCACTGTGGTGGCTTCTCTTGTTGGGAGCACGGGCTCTAGGCATGTGGGCTCAGTAGTTGTGGCTCGCAGGCTCTACAGTGCAGGCTCAGTATATGTGGCATATGGGCTTAGTTGCTACGCGGCATGTGGGATCTTCCCGGACCAGGGCTTGAACCCATGTCCCCTGCACTGGCAGGCGGATTCTTAACCACTGTGCCATTAGGGAAGTCCCTGTTCAATTGTTTTTATGTGACGGTCCCCTAAGCCTACAGTTGATAGAGCCATCTCCTTTACATGCTACCTGCCTGACATACTTCTCCAATGCCAACAGCACAGATAGACCTAAATTTTGAAGTCTGGGGAAAACTCCACATTCACCCACACACAAATGCTATTTTCTAGTCTGCTTTTCAGACTCACCCTGTTTGAGAACATCTGAGTTCCAGCTGAATACTTGGAGAGCTAAGGTCTAAGAATCAAGATGGAGGAGCATTAGGGGAAGGTACAAGGAGGCCTTATTTTAATAAGGGAGGACCCTAGACTGAGACTGCCTGATGTCTCCTAGCACACCTTCTTTGGAGGAATTTAGATCTCCCTTCCTTCTTGCATAGGGGGCCTGCAGATTGCGTTAGACAATTCCAGAGGCAGAGAGGATCTTCAAGATTACCTATTCCAAAGCCTTTATCTGAGAGATGAAAAACTGAGGCTCAGAGGGGTTAAGTGACTTCCTTGAGATCGCACAGCTTTGAGTGGCAGAACCCAAGGATGAGCAAACAGTGGGATGTCACAGACATGGGGTTTGCACTCGGTAAATATAAGTGTCCATCTTCCCTCGGTTTGCCCAACCTTCTCCCTGTCCTAGCTCATCTCTCCTGCTTCTTATCCAGGCTGATATGACCAACTCTGCAACACAAAACTGTCATTCTGCTACATTCTGCAGAATCTGCTAACAGAATTGTAAAGGTTTATCTCAACGCACACATCACCTTCCTGTCAATTTCTCTGGCAAGGGAGCCAATAATGGATCTTGTCACTGCCAACTCTATCCCATACCAGGGTTATTTGGAAGGGTTGAATTCAGACAAATAATCAGCTAGATTGAGTCTCCTTTTACTAAAGCTCCAAATCATTTCGTTTGTGCATACCTAGTCCCATTTCACATTGAAGCTGATTTGGACAGACATGACCATGATGGTTATTGCCCAGAAGATACTCAGGTGTCCTGATCATATTCCAAGTAAATCAAAAAACTGGAGAACCACGTATCAGGCACCAGTTGAAATAACAAGTCACCCCGTGGAACCTCCACCCCAGTTTCATTATGACTGCATCTGCAAATCCGAAAGTGAGGCTGGTGGGGAGGAAAACCCGCAGCTGTTTTTCAAGAAATTAATTTCTATCCCTGCAGTGATCAGTCCTGGGTAAGTGAGAGAATCAAATTATCTAAGTTACTTCTGCTGGGAAGGTTGACTGCTCTGAATCCTGATGAAAAATAACACAATGGTGCTATTTAATTTAAAACCTCCGTCTGCTTCACTTATAATTCATAATGATTGTACTTCGCGTTTATGTACTATCCAAGGATCACAGAGAATTTTGATGGCAGAAATGACTCATCCTTGGGACCCTACAGAGAAGCAATGCTGGCCTTTCTTTCTCCACAGGACAGTGAAAAGGGAGGACAGAGCCTGGTAACCTGGATTCCCAACTGACTTTTCAACACAAATCAACACTCCCTCTCTAGTTATTTAGAAGTTGGCATCAATTCTGGCCAGACTAATATATTACATAAATGGACATCATGATATCAGCAGTGTAACAGATATAAGAAGTTATGGCTTGCAAATGTAAATCAATAAAGACCATGGGCTTTCAGCCATTTCTTTCTGAGAAAAATGTTTCTATTGCTTCCAGCAGCCTGGCCAACACATGATAGCCTTCTACAAGAAAGTCTTAAATGTTGATCTAATGGGTTCATGCATTCCAGAGACAGAATGAACCGTGTAAAAATAACAATAAACACGTGGTCCACACTTTACAGTTTACAAAGCACTTTTGTATCTATTCCCTCATTTACATACTCCTCTCTTGCATTACCTTATGTGCTTTGCACTCCTGGCTAAATGCAGTGCCCAGCTGCCCTCACTGTACTACAGGTGCATTCACACGGCTGCAGGGCCCCTGCAGAGAGGGTTGGCTTTACTCTGCTCAGTTACTAAGTCACCAAGGGCCGCACCGTTAGCCACCTTGGCCCTTCCATCAAAGGTCACATATCTCTCCTCTATTCTGAACCAAGAAAAGAATGAATAATAATAGTGTCCGTGCTTTGTCAAATGACTACTCCACAACAGGCAGTTTGTCAGGGCTTCATACACATTAACTGTTGATACAGTCCTCACCCCAGACTCGCCAAATGTAACACAAAGGCAGTAACTGAGGCATCGACTTGCCCAAGTTCAGAGTTTGGTAAAGGGTAGAGTCATTCAGATCTTCCCCAACGCATAGCCCGTACACCTCGCCCGGGAAAATCAGGACAAGGTGGACTACATACTCGAGAGAAAAGTAGCTACCAGATACAGGCAGACACCAGTCCTGCCAGCCGTGCTCTTGTTTGAGAGCCTCTGGAAACGATGTTCTCCCTCCCTTGGGGGTGACGCTGCTCTTGAGACCCTGTGTAGTTAGTGATGGACTTCGCAACTGCTGGTACGGCTGCATTAACAGGAGAATGATATCCAGAATAAAGGAGGACAATTACGCTACAGGCCCCATTCTTCTGAACAGACATAAAACATCCTACCTAACTAAGAATGGTAATTTCCCGGAACACATTCAGAAGAAAGGGACTAACCTAACTACATTTAAACAATTTGACACAAGGGGGAAAGACCAAAACAAGCTGTAAGAGGAAATTAGGCAGGGTTGTGATGTCTGTCTTCCACTATTTGATGGGATGCCTTAGGGAGAGAAAGCAGACTCGTTCTGTATGTGCCACAGGATAGAACGAAGTTGGAAATTAACAGGCGAGCTGGTTCAAACCCCTGGAAGAAATGTGACCTCTTGGACCTCCTGCTACTGATGGAGTAACATTAGCCTCTACTTCCTAGCATTGCTATGACGACTAAATGTGATAATGTATCTAAACGTTTAGCCCCGTGTCTGAACACTGTAATTTATTGGTCATTACGAGGCAGGATCCTTTGCCTTCCAGAGAGAGAGAGAGATGTCAGAAAGTGAGATTTCTTCGCAGGACTAATTTTAGGCAAGATATTTTGAAAACCAAACACAAAAACAGCTAGCCTAGCTGTGGGACAAGGCATTTGATTCTCTTCCTTTCTGCTCCTTCACTGCGTTGAGAAAACAGCCACTCATCTTTTCAATCAACATCTCCCCTCCTTATCTCTCCCTGCTCCAGCCTAGGCCCCTGTTACCACAGAAGAATTTCTGAGTCTCTAGCCCTTTAAATAATTGCACATTCCCAAGAACAAGGCATCATTTGTTCTGAACATCTTCCCACAGTGTCTCGTAGCTGAAAGCTTTCTGCTCCACCTTCTGCCTCAAATAGACCATTTGGGATGAAGGGAACAGCCCATTGGGTAACAGACCCTCCAAACCTCAGGACCCCAACAGCCAACTCAGGTTTCCAAGGCATGCTGACCAGAATCTAGCTGGCTTTCTTGGTCTCACTTTCTGGGTCACAGGAACGTTGGTTTTTTGTCCTAAAAAGGGGGATGGAGTGGTGGAGAAAAGCAGAGCCAACAGATGCTCAATGCCCATGAAAAGCTGCTTCCACTGCCCACAGCTGTGTAGCTCTGTAGGAAGGACACTGCCATGATTGTGTGGGGTGACAGCACCTGGGCATCACCGCTTAGTGCCTCCTGTGTATGGGAAGGACCCAGGCAGCCCCCAGAATCTCGGCCCATGCAGGGGAATGTGTCCCTGGCCAGAGAGGGCCTCCCACCCCATGAGAAGGCCGGCCGAGGCAGGCAGCACAGATAGATGTCAGGACAAACTGGGGCACGGACTGAAGGAGAGATGCTGGCTGATGGTCAACCTGAGAAAAAGGCATTTGTGCCCCCATCCCCCAGCCAAAACAAACGTCTGGCTTGTTCCCCAAACACATTGGCCCTTGTGTTCCTTGGGCATGGAACGCCTTGATCCCTCCCACTCTGTCTGCTCAAAAAGCTGCTACTCTTCCTGTTAAGCTCATAGATTTTCTCTTTCATGTGACTGTCTTGGATATCCAAGCAGAAATAATCATTTCCTCATCTGCGAGTCCATGGCATTTTATCCATACTTTATCTGATGGCCCTAAGAATGTTGTCTTAGACGTAATTATCTATGCGTCTGTTTCTTCCATCAGACTTAGATCTCTTTGAGGTCAAAGTACAGTTTAATTGTCTATGTATCTTCAAGTTTAAATGTGAGAACCTAATTATTTTTGTTTTCCTTTCCCCACCCCCCCAGACTATAAGGTCTATATGGAAGCAGGAGCCGTGCCTGGTTACCTGTTTATCCCCAGAATCCAGCTTAGCACGTGCATTTATTTTCTGAAAGACTGGACAGATAGATAGAGGGAGAGATGGGTGGATGGGTGGATGTTTGGATGGATGGATGGATAACGGAGGCATTATAAGAATGGAACCAACAAAAGTCAGAGAAGAAAACCTCACCCCTGACACTTGGGATGAAGGGTAGTGTGTCCAGAGAGCCTCACAGAAGAGGGGTTGTCAGTGGTAAGCCTTTAATAAAAAGTAGAATTTTAGCAGCTAGAGTAAGAGAAGGAGGGCTATTCAAGCATGAGACACAGATGAGGGAAGATGCCACGGGGAGGAATGTGTAGACCAACAAGGACTCCTAGCAGCTGGAATGTCTAAGAGACCACAGAGGGGGTAAGCTGGGAATGTAGGATTCACGTGTGTGTCACACGGCATCCCGAGTGTCCTGGTATAGAAATTGGACTGTATCACACAAGAAGCGATAGGAGATGCCCAAGGGTTTTATTTCTGTTTTGTTTTAGCAGAAGTACACATACAAGGCATTGTGTTTGGGGGCTAAGGCATTAAGTCGTCTCTTAAAACACATGACTGAAGCACTATACCTGTGGACAGCCCATTACAAGCTGTTGGGACCACGATTTCCCAAACCTGCTAAGCCACCAGGTAGGTGAGAAAACAAAGCCGATAAGCTCTGAAGGCCAAGGTGAGAAGATGAAGCCTGGATCAAGATTTGCTGCCAGCCCGTTTGGGGAGAGGCCGGTGATTAAAGAGGACGGACAGCAAGAAGGGAGGGGAAGAGGTGGCCTCGCAAGAGCTTCATCTGGATGGCGGCTCGTCAACCTGGGATACCAGCTTTTCCAAACCACAACCAAGACAGATGCCGTGCAGAACCCAACCTGGGCCCTGCCATTTGGATGCAGGCAATCAAGCCCACGTGTCTTATCCCAGTAGGTTTGTAATCTCCTTCCCTCTGAGAGGTGTCGGCATCTGAAATCTCACTATTCAGCACCCCCAGACACACACATGCATCCAGCTGCCCGTTCTCATTGCAATGTCACTTCGACTCTGGGTCTACTTCTGGGGACACGTGCTCCTATTCTGGGTAAGGAGGGGCGAACAAAGAAAGGAGCCTTTCCAGAATGGAGACACCCACCTACACATCCCCTCGCACCTATGGGACCCCTGCTACACACTACTTGCGTCTGTGGCCCTCTGCTCTTGGAGACCACACTACTCCACCAAGGGAAGAGGATTAGGGCTGTTCATTGTTCTGTTTTGATGACAGATGAAGTAGCAAAGTGGAGAGCAAGGCAGAGCCCCCTGCATGCTGCACAGTTTTCTCCTGCTTTGATTCCCTTCTTGCCTTTCCTCCCATCCAGCCTCCATCCTCTCTCTCACCCGTCCTTGCAGAAGCTGAGTGCTACCCTCTCCACGCATCAGTGGGATAAGAGCTGCAGACAGACACTTCTATCTGCTGCTTCTCACAGCCCAGTCTGTAACATCGTTACCTCCATGGTGCCCACAAAAGAAAATGAGGAGGTAGCATGATTGCAGCGATTCTAATTACCGTATGCTAATTGGGCCGCCTTCAGGCTTGCAGGGCGGTGCCGTTTCCCTGAGATGAAATGACAGAAGCCCCTGCACTTGCCTCGCTCTACTTATTCTCCTGTTGCTTACAGAACATTCTGTACCAGGCAGCAGCATGCACAGATACCCCAGGCAGGGAGGAACCACAAAGATGTCTGCCATTGGATGAAAAGGTCCACGTTCCGTGGGACCAAGGCAGGTGCTCTAACCCGAGTCCCTGTATATTGGGGCTTTAAGGATCCCTGAATGCGCCTCAGCCCCCAGCGTATGCAAATTTCCATATATGTACATATATGCATTTATCTGGAGGATTCAAAGCTTTCTTTGGCTTTTCAAAAAGCCCAGTATCTTTTTTTTTTTAATGTGAAAATGATTGGCCTATAGGGAAAAGTGTCTAATTTATCAACATTTTCATTTATTCTCTGCATACTCTTGGGAGAAGCAATCCCCTACATCCCCACCTCCAGCATCCCCCACCAAAAAAACAAAAGAGAAAGAAAAAGAAAAGAAAGGGAGGATGTAGATTGAGATTGAAATTAGAACAGAGTCAACAATCAAGGGATCAGGGCATTACAAGCAAGAAGCCCATGTCCTCTCTGCAGGGCCAGAGCAGAAATGATTTGCAGCTACATTACAAAAATTAATTTAGTTCAACCCATTTATCTCTTGTCAGGCTTGTGACCTCTTGGTTCAAATTCTAACCAATTTTTTTTTTAACATCTTTATTGGAGTATAATTACTTTACAGTGGTGTGTTAGTTTCTGCTTTATAACAAAGTGAATCAGCTATACATATACATATATCCCCATATCTCCTCCCTCTTGTGTCTCCCTCCCACCATCCCTATCCCACCCCTCTAGGTGGTCAAAAAGCACTGAGCTGATTTCCCTGTGCTATGCAGATGCTTCCCACTAGCTATCTATTTTACATTCAAATTCTAACCAATTGTTTTTAAACATAAGCTATACCTTTAATTTCTTGCCTGGGCTACTGCAATACCCTCCTAATTGGTCCACCTGTATCCACGCTTTTTATTTATTTATTTAACTTCCCAACATAGACAAGGGTTGAAAGAACTGGGCAATGAAAAAACATGTACCCACCCACCACCTGGATTTGACAATGAACTTCATACTACACTTGTTCTCTCACATCTCTATCCATCCATCCAGCCTCTTCCTATGCATCGCACCTACTTATTCTTTGTTGGTGCTGTTGGTTTGGGTACCTGTCTCTCTCCTGCCTCCTTCCATTTTATTCCCCACACAGTAGTCAGTGATCTTTTTGTGGTATATATATTCAATGGGATACTACTCAGCCATAAAAAAGAACGAGATTTTGCCATTTGCAGCAACATGAATGGACTTGGAGGGGATTATGATTAGTGAAATCAGAAAGACCAATATTGTATGATATCACTTATATATGGAATCTAAAAAATATAACAAACTACAGTAAGTCCCCTACGTATGAACGGGTTCCATTCCAAGAGCGCATTCATAAGTCTAATTTGTTCATAAGTCCAACAAAGTTAGCCTAGGTACCCAACTAACACAATCAGCTACATAATACTGTACTGTAATATGGTTATAATATTTTTCACACAAATAGTACATAAAAAACAAACACAAAAATAAACCATTTTTAATCTTACAGTAGAGTACCTTGAAAAGTAGAGTAGTACAATACAACAGCCGGCATACAGGGGCTGGCACTGAGTGAACAGGCAAGAAGAGTTACCGACTGGAGGAGGGAGAGGAGGTGGGAGATGGTAGAGCTGAAGGATTGTCAGCAACAGGAGACGGAGGGCAAGCTGCAATGTCACTCATGCCTGACATTGATGGAACACACGTTCACATCTTTGAAACTTCACAACTTGAAGGTTCGTATGTAGGGGACTTACTGTAGTGAATATAACAAAAAAGAAGCAGACTCACAGATATAGAGAACAAACTAGTGGTTACCAGTGGGGAGGGGGAAGGGGGAGGGACAATATAGGGGTACGGGATTAAGAGGTACAAACCATTAAGTATGAAATAGCTACAAATATATATTGAACAACACAGAATAGAGCCGATATTTTATAATAACTATAAATGAAGTATAACCTTTAAAATTTGTGAATCACTATGTTGTACACCTGTAATTTATATAATATTGTATGGCAACTATACTTCAATAAAAAAATTTAAAATTAAAAATAAAGAAGTCAGTGACCTTGTGGAAACAAATCTGATCATATCCCCACCTGCACCCCTCCTGTGGCCCAAAAAGGCTTCACTGGGCTCAATCTGCGACAATGCAATGATATAGGCAATTGAATTCAACTGTGTGTACAACTTATAGAGAAGAGTGCCAAGTGTGTTCGCTATGCCACATTAAATTGAAGTGCGTAAAACTGGTTAAGAAAAATGTTAAATATACAACACATACGAATAGCACATAAGCCACAGATAAAGAGTCTTTTCAATTAAACCTTCCACTGATTATAAGTTAATGTTTTGGCTTTAATCAGAGTTCCCATGTTGCCTTACAGACTAAATATGAATATCCTTCCATGGCAGCTAGAATTCCAGATGTTTCAGATTTGATGAGAAAAAAAATAAAAAACCTCTGTCTTGCCATTGTTTTTAATATGAATTCAGTTCATTCATCCTGCCAAAGCAGTGCTGCATTAGGACAAAAGAAAACATGCGTGTGACTTAAATGCCACTATCGCCTTTAGACCAGAATAGGCAACTGCCCCGGAGGTTTCAATATGAGGGTCAGGGATTCGTGCCTTCCCGACGATGCTTTGTCAGGCCTCTGCAGACCTTCAGAATGTGATGTGATACAAGTTTTGATTGGAGATATATTAATAGATAAGAGTATGTCACAGGACTTTGTTGGCATATCATTTTATTACTGTTATTATTGAGAGAACATGGAAAAAAAGCTTCCTCCGACAGACTGCTCTATGCACTGCTGCAAACTGAGTCCTGCCTCTGTTCCTGAATTTCTCTGTTGACAGCAAGTCTGGCCAGTCCTATGGGGCTCCCATCCATACCCCAGGTGGACACAGAGGAGAGGGAGATTGCGCCCAGCAGCCATGGAGAAGGTGGATGGCACATGAATTTGACTTGAATGGCCAGGCGTTAATTCTACCAATGGCTCTGTGGGGTCGGTTATAGGCCTGGACTCACTCTGGGGGTCAGCCTCTGGGGCACCCACCAGTCCACAGTCGACAAAGTGCTGTGTGATGAACATATTCCTGCCTCCAGGTGCTGTGGACAAAACGAAAGCCTTGGAAAGCCCTGGCCAGTTGTCTCCCTATAGGCATGCACTCTTCTTTCTTTTTGCTAGAACTCCAACATTAAATGAGGTGGCATGTCACCTCCACGGGTCGAATTATGATTGGTTTAGGCCAATAAAGCCTAGCTTATTCTTTTTTGCCAGATACATGATTTCCTAGAGTCCCTTGTGCTGGGAGTGGCCTTGAGATCTTGTACTGGCCAATGAACCCTAAGAGAAGTATGACAGGGGAGGATCCCAGGAAAGACTATCCTCCATGATAAAAGGAGGCCCTTTGCTTTTCTTTCTGTCCCTTTGCCCTGTACTGAGCACAGTAAGTGATGGCCTGATGCTTGGAGCTCTAGCATCCGTCTTCAGGTCATAAGGGACTACCCTGAGAATAAAAAGTGACCATGCTGAGAGCAATAGAGCAAAAAGATGGAAAGGGTCGCTTCCTTGATGGCATGGGTGGAGGAGCTGTAGCCACCCTGCAACTGTGCACCTTCTTGTTCTCTGAAAAAATTAAATGCCTTTACAACTTAATCCTCTGACCAGGTTTTCTGTTACTTGCAGCCCAAAGCATTTCTAACTGTTGAAGAGAATTGAGCTTAAATACATGATGGTGCAAATGCTGTGTTAGAGTTTTCTAAGTGCTCATCTATGCAGTTCTCCTTTCTTCTGGGTACGTGGAAGGATGATTCTCCCCCGCTGCCTTGAAGTTAAGCGGTATCATGTGACAATACTGACCAATGTGTGCGTGTATGGAAGGGACATATGCCACTTCTAAGCCCAAGTATTTAATTAAATCCATGAGATCACCCAGTTTTCTTTATTTCTGCAATGGCAAACAATGAGGCCCAGTATTCCAGCATCAGCCTATATCCCCAAGGGACCGTGGAGCAGAAATCCTTGCCCATTGATGAATGCAGCATGAATGAGAAAGCAAACTGTTGCTGTATGAAGCCACTGAGATTCGGGGGGTTCTTAGTCAACTTGGCATAACCTAGCTATGCTGCATAATGCACATAGTTGTCAATTTTACTTCTAAAGAGCCAGTCTGATGTGATGTACATAGGATTTTGCTATAAATTGATCAGGTCATGGCAGATCCATTGATATGTTTATTAAGCTACTCAACAGTCATCACCCCTTTCCTCATTGCCGATAGAACAGAGATTTTCTTCAGGGTAGCAACATTTCCAGACCCAGGGGATGTCCAACCTCAGACGTATTCAGGCCCACAGTATGGCTACCTCATTCCCTTTTGATAGACACTCATTTCCCCAGATTCCTTTGTAAATCTTTTGGTTAATGAAACATAATGGAAAACCTATATATAAGGGGTGAATATTAGGTTTTTGGGGCTGCTGTAATACAGACTGGATGGCTAAAACAACAGAAGTTTGTTGTCTCACAGTTTTGGAGGCTAGAAGTTCAAAATCAAGGTGTCAGCTGGGTTGATTCCTTCTGAGAGCTATGAGGGAAGGATCTGTTCCAGAACTCTCTTCTTGGCTTGTAGATGGCTGTCTTCTCCTGTGTCTCTTCAAATTACCTTCCCTTTGTGCCTGTCTGACTCTGTCTCCAAATTTCCCCTTTTTATAAGGAAACCAGTCATATTGGATTAGGGTTTACCCTAATTACCTCACTTTAATGTGATTACCTCCATAATGACCCTGTCTCCAAGTAAGGTCACAGTCTGAATTACTGGAGGTTAAGAGTCCAACTTTCTTTTTTGGCAGGGACACAATTCAACCCATAACAGGTTTTTTGTTTGTTTGTTTGTAATGCAGGAGCATTACTCATCCACTTCCTTTAGGTTTGGAATGCTGGTGTGAAATGTTATATAGAGAGCTAAGGCAGCCATCTTGTGATCATGAAGGAGGAGACCAAAAATCACAAAGATGCCCAGAGAGTAACTTATAATAATTTTTCTTATAGTTTAAGCTTCTTTTAATTACAGCCACATATGAACTCATATAGAGACCAGAAGTACTTAAACAGACTATCAGCTCTGCCTCCAACTTTATAGATAATAATAGATAAGTCATTAAACACTACAGGACACAGTTTTCAACATCTGGTAAAGAAAACTGATACTACTGGCCCTTAATGGACTTACAATACAGGTAGAGAATCAAATGAAATTTGATTACTTTATTAATTATTTATTAATTTATTTATTAATTAAACAGTTACATATTGAGTATCTCCCATTTGTCAGCACTAGGCTAGGTTTAGAAACTATGTTCAAAACCAGGTGTGATCCCTACCCTTTTAGAACTTCTAGTCCAGTAGGAGAGTTAGTCAAATAAGCACACAAACAGCCACCAAACTGAAAGTGAAAAACTAAATTTGATCCAATTATTTAAACACATAAGGAGCTGATGAAGTGCCCTCAATATTGTCTGTGGGTTTTCCACTGAATTCCATCAATGTGATTGTAAAGCATGAGTCTCAGGGCTTCTTTTTTTTAAAGAAGAAAAAGTATTCTCATTGTAATTAAGCATTCATATAATTTATCAGCAAAATGAGACATATCTGAAAGTTAAAGAGGGCACTATTAATAATTATTCCAGGAAAAGGGCGTAAAGCTGAGATGCTCCAAGAAACCAGGACATTTGGACAGCCAGGTTATGATGGTGATTTGTTTGGTCTAAAAACTAGGATATTAGGAACATGAAAATACAGATTAACAAGTCAAAGATTTAACAAAACAGAACATCTCATTTTGCCGGGATGAGAGAAAATGGGAAGCCATTTATGCTTGATGTGGAGGAGATTGAGAATTACACACTGAAAAATAATTTATTTTTTCATTTTCCCACAACTTCAGTATGTAAACAAAACCCTACATTTCTGGTATGCTAGAAAATTTGTTGCAAGAAAAAGAAATAAGTGACATGGCTGCAGTTTGATGTGTAATAATAGGTTACCATGAGACAGACTGATTTGTGCTGTGCTAAGCTGGTAGAGAACATCCATCCCTGCTGTGGCTTGTAAAAGAAATTTAAAGGCTACCCCTGTATATTAAATGAGGCTAAAATGTTTGATCAATAACTTTTCTTCACCAAAAACAAAAAAGGATAAAATAATCCAAGATTGATTCTAAATACTTAATGCCCACTACCAGCTGAAAGAAATACTTTACAAGCAATATTTTGAAAGTTGCCAGTAAATTGGCCCAAATTGTGAAAGGGATTTTTTCAAATGTGTTTCATCATATTTTTCACTCGTTTCTAAAACTGAGACCAGCCGGGGATGTCAGAGAAGATGGTGTGCATAGAAACATAGCTTACCAGCTCTGTTTCACAAATGCGTTTGAGACATTTTGATAAAATAGCGAAGTTTTAAAAAAAGAATCTTTGAAAGATACACTGTATTGAGTTTACATGTCCTTTATTTACCTAAACATTCCTTTACATTGAATCAGCATCCATGTTTGTGATTTAGAGTCTATGAATGCTACCCCCCATCTCACACCTAAAAATCTCTCTCCTCCTTTTCTTCCTCCATCAAAACAGCTGCAGATCCTGAAAAGACCACAATATTCTCTACTGTGGGTTACAGCCTGAGTTCATTCTGGGACTGCTTCTTACCATGCAAATAATCTAATCAAGTGATTTAATTTCTACATGTAAAATAGGAGTGATAACAGCTATCTTGATTAAATGACAAAATGGCAGGGAATAGACTAAACACAGTCCTGACACTCAATATTCTCAATAAAAATGACAACTTTATCCTTAGTCCCCTGCCTCCCTTTTTGCTCTCAAAAATTCAATTGACATCCAGGAGGGCTAAAAACCAGAGTTCATTTTTTAGTTAATAAATGTTTTATTGACATGTAAGTACACAAATCACTACTTTAAATGATGAACATTTAGAAAGAAAACGCACCCCATGTAACCATAAAGAAATTAATATCCCTAGACCCTCTCAAAAAACTCCCATCTACTCTTTTGTGTCTGGCGTCTTCCATTCAATATCAGGTGTATGAGATTAATCAATTTTCTTGATGTGGCAATAGTTCACTTTCATTTTTGGGAGTATTTTATTATATCAGCATATCATGACAGATTTGTCCATTCTTCGCTTGATGAAGATTTAGGCTCTTTCCAATTTTGGCTATTTTACAAAATGGTATTAGGGACATTTTTGTCTTTGGGGTCACAGAGTCTACATTTCTGTTGAGTATGTACTTAGAACAGGGATTGCTGGATCATACAGTTATTGCATTTAGCTCTAACAGTTTTTGTCAGGGTTTTCCAAAGAAGTTAACTATTTACACTTTCAGCAGCAATGTACCAGAGTTCTAAGTCCTTTACTTTCCATGTTGTCAATACTTGGGGTTGTTGGTTTGTTGGGTTTGGGGTTTTTTATGTATTTTAGGGTGCATGGTAGCATATTATTTGTTTCTATTTGCATTTTTCTGATGAGCACATTTTATATGTTTATTGGCCATTTGCACTCCATTGTAAAGTGCCTGTTTGAGTTTTCTGCCCATTTTCGTGGGTTTTAATCGTTTTTGTTGATTTGTAGGAGTTCTTTATATATTCTGGATATGAGTCCTTTGTCAGTATGGGAACTCCCACTCTGTCACTCCCCTTTTCATTCACTCAGTGACACCTTTTGATGAAAAGAAGTTCTTAATTTTATACAGTTCATTGTATCATTTTCCCCATTACAGTCAGTAGATTTTTTGGCTTAAAAAAACCTTTGCCTACCCCATCATGAAGGTATTCTCCTGTTTTCTTCGAAAAACGTTTTTGTTTCCCTTTATTATTTGATTGATTCATTTGGAGGTTTTTTGATATGGTATAAAGTGGTGTCAAGATTACTATTCTTTTCCATATGGATAAACAATTGACCCACCCCCAGATAATAAAAGACCTTCCTTTCTCTAGGTCATTTTCCTTTTTTCATATATCAGATGACCACTATGACTAGGCCTCTACTCTCTTTTCCCTTGTTCTATTTTGCCTTGAACCAGAACCACATTGTGTTAATTATAGGGGCTTTGTAATAGGTCTTAGTACCTGGAAGTGTAAGTCTTCATACTTTGTTCTTCTTCAAGGTCATCTTGGCTATTCTTGGCTCTTTGAATTATCTTATGACTTATACAAAAAAGCTTTTTAAATTCCACATAATAAGCCTTTTGAGTTTTTGATTGGGATTCTATTGAAACTTAGATCAATTTTAGGAGAATTGATGCCTTTACTGTTATAATGCATTAACATGTTATACCCCTTGATTTATTTAAATTTTCTTCAGTGATATTAGCAGTTTTTTAACATAGTGGTAATTAACTTCTTTTTGTCAGATTTTTGTCTAGGCATTTTATATTTATTACCAAAATTAGTATTTTTAAAATTTTATTTTCTAGTGACCTTATTAAATTTACTTAATTTTAATAATTTATCTGCATAGATTTTTTTTGGATTTAAAATCAACTACGCTATCTGTGAATAATACCGTTTTTATTATTTTTTTAGTCCTTACTTATGTCCTTAAATGTGGTTTTAATTTTCTTGCCATATTGCAAGGGTTAGGAACCACAGTACAGTGTTGAATAAAAGTGGTGATTATGTACATCCTTGTGTCACTCCTGACCACAAAGAAAATTTTTCATAGCTCGACATCAAATATTATAATCATTAAAGATTTTTTTTGGTCATACTTCTATTTCTTACATGTTAAGAAATTCTAACTTCTATTTCTCCTTTGTTAAGAATTTTTTCCTTTTTATAGCCTGTGTGGAATTTTATCAGATATTGAATTTTATTAAATACTTTTTCTATGTCTAGTGAAATAATTATATTAGTCCCCTCTTTACTCTGTTAATGTGGTGAATTGCATTGATTTATTTTCCAATGTTAAGCTAACCTTGCATTCCTAGAATAAACCTAACTTCACATGGTTCACTATCCTTTTTATATATTGCTTTATATATTTGATTTGCTAAAATTAAAGAAGTTTTTAATTTTATGCTCACAAAAGTGATTACACATGATTTTTTCTTCTTTCAGTATCATGAAAATGGTTGAACATGAATTTTCCTTTCTTTTGGTAGCAAGATTATGCTGGCCTCATAATAAATTACAAAGTGTTCCCACTTTTCCTATTTCCTGGAAAAATTAGTGTAACAGTGGTATTGTTTCTTTCTCAAACGTTTGCAAGACTTCATCAGTGAAGGCATCTAAGTTTGGAGTTTTCTTTATGAAAATATTTTTAATTAAAAATATTGCTTGTTTATTAGATCTGGGTAGCTTTAATTTTATATTTCCTCTAGTTTCAGTTTTTGTAAATTGTGTTTCAAAAAATTGTCCCTTTCTTCTAAATTGTCAACTTTATTTGCAAGCTGTTCACTTTATCCTCTTACTAATATTTAACATCTAAGGGATTTTTTAAATTCTTAATATTGGTCATGTGTTATCATTCTTTGATTCAAACAGCTTTTTGCACTTTTGTTTGGTTGTTTATTTTTTGTTTTTTTTACCCATCTGTTATAGTTATTCTTGGCAGGAAGAGTGGTCTGAGGCAAGCTACTCTACCACAGCCGAGCATGAAAGTTCGGCTGGGCCACATTTTAGCACTCAATGTTCCAAAAAGATGGACTAGCAGACAGCAACTCCCAAAGGAAAAGAAATGTGTCACCCAGGATGTAACCCCAAGGTCTTCCTGAAATAAAAGATTCCTCCTAGTTCTCTCTAAATCCCTAGGAACTAGCATCTTGTGAGCTCTCAATAAGTGTTTGCTAAATTTATGAATAAAAGAAAGAATGACAGCTGCCTGACACGTCACTCCAAGGGGCCATGTATGTCCTGTGGCACAGCAGCAAGCTTTTCCAACCTGGAGAACACCAGCAGTCAACAGTAGGGTAACATTTGGGCAAAAAGCACATGCCATCAGGAATGACAGATTTCATGAGAGCCATTCAACATGAGATCAGAACATGGCCTAATCAGCCTGGCTTCAACATATGAGTTCTTTCAATGCATCTCACCAGAATCAAAGGACTTCTTTCCAACAAAGTGTTGCTACTGTTGAGTCTACAATTTACTTCTGGAGGAAAGGAGCCACGTATTGTTCTTTGATTCTGTAACAAAGTGTGGAACACCAGAAACAACCTAAATACCCTTCAACAGAACTGGCCCGACAATTAATAAAGCCTTGCAATGAATTTCTATTCACTTCCTTTAAATGACAATGAGGTCGAATATTTAATGACATGAAAAAGCATCCATGATCTACCGTTAGGTGAAATAAGCCAGCCTCAGATAAGTATAGTATGGCTGCATTTTTGTTTAAAAAAAAAGAAAGGCTGTATATGCATAGATAAGTGTTCTGAATAGATTTCAAAATATTAATATGGTTATCTTCAGATCATGAGACTATAGCTAATAAAAGTTTTCTTCTTTGCCTTGTCGACAATGTATAAATGTTTTATAAAAAATATTTCCACTTATGAACAGTAATTTTCAAAAGTTCTTCCTTAAAAAGTGCTGCTCTGTGCTTGTTCCACTGGAAGGAAGGGAGAGGCCCATTTTTGCAGATTTCGAGGATGAATTCTTCTCCCTGTCATTTTATTTATATATTTTTTATTTCGGTTGCTTCTTTTTTAAATTTTCATTGGAGTATAGTTGACTTACAATGCTGTGTTAGTTTCAGGTGTACAGCAAAGTGACTCAGTTTTATATATATATATAAAAAATATATATATATACATACACACACACACACACACACACACACATATCCACTCTTTTTGTTTTTAGATTCTTTTCCCATATAGGCCATTACAGAGTATTGCATAGAACCTGTGCTATACAGCAGGTTCTTACTAGTTATCTATTTTATATACAGTAGTGTGTATATATCAGTCCCAATCTCTCAATTTATCCCTGCCCGCCTTATCCCCTGGTAACCATAAGTTTGTTTTCTATGTCCGTGACTCTACTTCTGTTTTGTAAATAAGTTCATTTGCACTCTTTTCTTTAGATTCCACACCTAAGCGATATCATATGATATCTGTCTTTCTCTAGGACTGGCCTAGGGATGAGGGTTTTATGAGGGCTGCTGCCAGCCTGGCTGACGGTGGGTGATGCTGCCCTTCACTGGCCGCATTTCACTGTAATGGGCAGAAAGTGCAAGATATGAGGAGCAGCACAGCAGCCAGAGCAGCCCGCCCTGCTGAGCCCAGCCCGGGAGGAAGGAACGAGATGCTCTGTTGCCAGAGGACAGGAAGAGACAGCCCCTCTGCTGCGACTCAGGCTGCCAATTACCTGCAGACACCATCAGCGATTACCTGACCCACATGCAGGGCAGGAAGCAGGGCCCAGCTTGTGAACAGCTGCAGTTTGCCCCCTGTCATAACTGCCTAATGAGCCACCCTGCCAAAATGGTTTTCCCCGGCTTCCCTGTAGACACGGTGTGTTATTATGGTAACCACAGGGGCACGTGGCCTTGCATCAGTCATTTCACTCTGCACAAGCTCTCTTCGGAGGGCATCTGCTCTACAGCAACTGAGGAGAAGCCCATCTGAGAGATCGTGGGGCAGTTTCTGAAGCGCTCCACTGCGGGGCCCAGGGTGCCCCGTGTCTTGCTGCCACCTTCTCCAGCCGGGCCCCCACTAAAGATCTTCCCTCAACAACTTCCCATCCCTTGAGCAGTCAGCCTTTAGGGCCCTGTGGGCTGGGCTGAATGCTGATTCTGCTTCTTACCAGCTGTATAATCTTGGGGAAGGCAACTAACTTCTCTGAGCTCCACCGTTGCCATCCAGAAGATATCAACAGTAACAGCTAATATGAACATGTATTCATTTGTTTAATCTTCAGCCCCACCCCTTGAAGTAGCTGACATATAGTTTGTTCCACACTTCAGTGATGAGGAAGCAGAAGCAGAGATGTTTGTGGAATTTCCCCAACTCACACCTATTCATTGACAGACCATGTGGTCAGAACTGGACAGTCTCATGCCAAAGCCTGTTCTCTTAATGCTATGCTAAATTGCTTTTCCTAATAAAAGTAACACTTACCTTGTACTGTTGTTGTGAAGATTAAATGATACTTTTTGAAGAAGTATCCAACAGGGCTTTTGCAGAAAATAACCAATGCTTGTGAATGCATTGGTTAGTTAATTCAAATATAGTCTCACAAAGGACAAAAAGATTCCAGACCCATCCAGACACCAACTTTTCAACAAGTTGTCAAGCCCAGGTATCACTACATAGCAGCATCTTTGGAACAGCCCTCTTCCCAGAGACTCCTTGGGAGCACTGCCTACTTAGACTGGAGATTCTCAACCTGCCATCTGAAGCCTTGCCGAGCAATATTTTTTGGTTGTGGTTGGGAAAGAAACTAAATAAAGCAAACTTTTAAAATTACTTTTGGTGCTCACAAATTAGGGACCAGGACAGCTCAAATCTCCCAAGGATATGTCTCCTTGTCGGTGTTTGTCTTTGCTGGTGACACCAGGATGCCCTCCAAGTGAGCTATATGATGGAGCCACCACTGTCCCTCCTTCCCAATCATCCCCACTCACGGGGCTTTGGAGCAGCAAACATGGGGAGGGCCAGAAATGCAATGAGAGGTCGGTCCTTGGCAGGTAAAGCCGGCAGGAAGAAGCACACCTAGAACCGTTACTGGTGGAATGAATTGGAGAAACGCTCACGGTTTGAGGTTGGTGCTCACTGCCAATAGGTCACAGGATAATCTAGGCAGAAGGATCGACAGAAATAAGCACATCATATTTAAGTAGACGTGGGACTGAGGGAGCTACTCCTTTGTAATTGTGACAAAACCCCATGTTCCAATTGAATACTTCATCCCAGTGGTGCCCGCATCCAGGCACACCCCCAGTGGTTAAGAGCTGCTGCCTTCAGCTCTGCTTGTGGACAGTGGCTCATCAAGGTGACCAAAGTCAGAGCCATTTGTGCTTCCATCCAGTGGACCCTACAGAGGCTCCCTCTGAACAAGTACCTGGCCTTCCACACTCATGTTCTGTCCTTTGTCCTCCGTTCCGTGAAGGCTCTTAGGGAAGGAGGTCTGTTATTCCTCTTACATCTCTCTCCTCTCCCACAGTGATGACTCATAAACAGCAGTGACAAACTGAAAGCCCAGCTCCTCCTGTAAGAGCGAGGGCAACTCCAAAAGTACCCACTATTCAGAATAACTTCCCATCTGGTTTAGGGGACTAAGTTGCATCAGGCTGGCTGATTATCGAAGCAACTAGAAGCACTACCAAGACAAGAACAAGGGCAGAAACATATCCAAACCCCATCAGCAAACATTCAGGAAACAGGCTAATTATAAAACCTACCCCTTATTTAATACTTTAATTGTGACACATTCCTTATAAAGTACTGAATTTATAACATCTCATCAATAATCTCTACAAGATAGTTACTACCACCCCATTATACAGATGAGTAAAGTGAGACCCAGAGAGTTGAAGTAACTTGAACAATCTCACAGAACAGAAAGTGCAGTGTTGAAATTGGAACTTCTCCAAACAGAGTACCTAGTGTGTTAGCGGGCTGAGGCCAGGGTCAGACCGTCAGTCATAAGTGGTGTGGACATGGTCCAAGCAAGCGCTGTTTTTGGCACTGACCACAGGTTGAGGGTGAACAGGCAGAAGCACAGATGCAGCTCAGGAAGGATCCCTCTGTCGGGTGACAATTACATTCCAATTGTCTCTATCTTACCCCTACCATTTGTCTCCTACTGAATTCAGGGAGAGCACAGAGAAGGGTATTGTCTAATAAATTTAAATGGTAGCGATGAATTGGAAGCCAACACAAAGCCGATACTTGCAGATGGTTGCATTAGTTGTAATATGTGGTTGTATTATTCAAGATCCTTTATGTGACAACTAACAAGTAACCAAATAAATCCCAGGGCCCATTTCTGCATGCAGTCCTGTTTCAAGAGAAACAGTTCAGAAGCCAAGGGCATTAATCAGATCCCAACCTCTATGTGCTTCTCTTAAGGAACCTGAAGAGCTGCTAAGGTATGACTCACCGTAAGACTTTTAAAAAAAGGAAACCTTTATTCTCATCTCCAGCTCCCTCATACTTTTCAACTGCTCAGGAACTTCACTCTAATTGTAAATCAACTATACTCCAATAAAAACTTTTTAAAAAATCATTTGTACACCTTAGAACTTAAAAAAAAAAAAAAAAAAAAAAAAAACTTCACCCTGGAAAACCACCGTGGAAAAACAAAACAAACAAACAAGCTTTTCAAAAGCCCAGAGAAAGTGACATTTGTCCCTGCCTCTCATCCCTCATCTGCTATCTGCTCAGATCACCTTCCTTATTCTCTGCCCCTCTGACACGTTCTCAGTACCAGGAGTCCGGGGGGGGGGGGAAGGAGACCACAGAGAAGAGGAATGTCTCCAGGATCTGGAGTCCAAGGACACCCCTTCACTCTCCACCCAAAGAGGTGTGCACAGCCTGTGCACAGGTGTGTGTGTGTGTGTGTGTGTGTGTGTGTGTGTGTGTGTGTGAAACAACTCTCATGGAAAATTTCCAGTGAGTAAAATTCTCCATTTTTGTTACTAATGGAAGCCAATTCAAACCGGCTTAATCTTAAAGGAAAGATTGTTTTGATTGATTAACCGGAACCACACATAGGCCAGGGTGATGCTGGCCTATAGTAGGCCAGGTCCAAGGCCAAAGAGCATCAGAAATCCATCTCTCTTCTCTCGCTCTCTCTCCCCTTTCCCTACACTCTCTCTTTCTCCCGCCTTCTCTCTCTCTCCCATCTCTCCTTACTGCATGCAGTACATACGGCCCCAGGAACTCTGTACTATGTCTCTGCAGCTTTGTGTTCCAAGAGGGTGGGAGCTTCACACCCAAGGTATCTTTTCTTGCCCCAGAGGAGGATTTAGATCGGTCCTGTCTGCATCATGTGCCCATCGCTTGACCGTGCCCATTGCTTGACCGTGACCATGGGGATCAACACTGTGATTGACTCAGCACGGGTTACATACTCACCCCCATTCACAAGAAGCAACGGTGTGTGTGATTAGCTCCCCAAGCCCACTAAACCCACAGATGTGGTCTCCAAAAGAAGAAGGGTGCTGCCTAAGATGAGCAAGGGGAAGCACTCATTACCATGACAAATGGGGAAACCATGGCGTTTCAACCCTGGACTCATTTACTAGGCTCAGGCTAGTAGGGAAAGTTGCAAATGCCTAAGTACCCAAACAGGATCCAAAAATGTCCACTTGGAGCTTGCAATTTCCTTACTCAAAAATTTTCAATGGCATCTCCATGGACTATTTACACATATTAATCTGCTTTGCTAGGAATCAAGCTACCCTCTACAATTTGAGTCAACCCTCCCGTTTTCTTGCTTGAATCATGCATTTCAAGTAAATCGTTTGATACTCTGCTCCATAAACAATCTTTGCACCTTCCCACCTCTGAGCTTTTCCTTGTGTGCTTTCCTCTGCCTCAAGTAACATTCCTGCTTCTCTACATATTCACCTCCCACCTGTTAGTGCCTCCCTTTGCTAGTTTATCTGAAGCCCCCTTAAATGACAGCTGGTCACCTCTGGCAGAGAGCAGCCCTAACTCCAGCCCCCGGTGTTCCCTAGTTCCTACTCCTCTCTTCCACCCCGCTGCTGAAATTCCACTGTGCCTGACAGCTTAGCCATCCCAGAGATAAGAGGATCTGTCCTTCTGGCCAATAACCTCCCCTCTTCCCTTCTGAAGTCCCAAAGCACCACTTTATGCCACATGCTGATTTGTTGATTAAACATGAGATGATGCATTTAAACATCCACACAGGACCGCTTTCATTTCCAGTCATCATAAATAATAATCACCATTATTGTAATTGTAACAGATCTCAATTCCCCTGCTAAGCTGGACAAATATTTGTCGAATGAGAAAATAATTGGATGAATAGATGGAAACTAATGAAAATAGTGGATATGTTATTCTCATGTTGGAAATCTTAGGATGGATACTTTGTATATTTTTTTAATTTAGACATATTTTTTTAAATTAAAATCCCTAAACATTTGAGAGGACTACTGCTAGGGGCTTCACCAATTCCTCAATTTGCTAACATCACTCAACTTATCAATGGCATACTGTTTTTCCATGAAAAGCACTATAGTCTCTTTTTTAAAAAATGTTATTTATTTATTTGGCTGCATCAGATCTTAGTCGCGGCACAAGGGATCTTCGTTATGGCACACGGGATCTTCCATTGTGGTACGCGGGCTCTTCATTGCCACGTGTGGGCTACAGAGCGCAAGGGCTCAGTAGTTGCAGCACGCGGTCTGTCTAGTTGTGGCACACGGGCTCTAGAATGCGCGGGCTCAGTAGTTGCCGCGCACGTGGGCTTAGTTGCCCCACAGCATGTGGGATCTTAGTTCCCCGACCAGGGATTGAACCCGCGTCCCCTGCATTGGAAGGCAGATTCTTAACCACTGGACCAACAGAGAAGTCCCCTAATGTACCTTTTTTGATCCATTTTTCCCCAAAGTAAAACAATGTTTCTTGTTTCATGAGCATTGCTGGTACAGGGCTAAGAGAGCAGAGGGGAACAAAGCAAGGGGAGGTACCCATGCTGTTGGTGACCAGAGGTGTGTCTGGCTGGGTGAATTGCTCCTGTCCTACTTAACGGAATTCAACATATAAATCCAGGTCTCAAATTCCCATGGAGCCTCAGGTTCGGTGAAAAGTATTCAAAACCATAAATGTCACGGTCCTCAAATGCCAAGGGTCTACTATAACTGCAATGTGCCTGGCACAAGGCTTGGATCTAGTAGATGTCCGAAACATATTTAACTAAGCAATTGTTCTGTTTAGACACTTCTGTGAGAGGGACAATTCACTGGTTTGTATCTTGAGATATATATATATAGAGAGAGAGATGTAGAGATAAAGATAGAGATACACACACACAACACATATGTGTGTGTGTGTATAAAATTTTAAATATCATGTATATATGAGTTTAAATGCTCTCTTACAACTTGGATTTATTTTAAAACCTTCCATTGTAGTTGGGTTAAGGATGTGATCATCTTTTGCTTGCATACACAACTTCACCCCAGATCAGATAGAAAGGTAACAAAGCATTGTTAAGTCTGTGTGGAAGAGTTTTAACTACAAGAAAGCATGCAATACTTATTCAAGTGTCTGTATTTCCATTTCTGAATAGAGGGGAATTAATTTTCAGCCTCCTCAGATCATGAGCAGCTTTAGTTAAGAGTTTTGGAACAGGCTAGCTTTGATGAGACGAGCTGCATTAAGCACAGATGACCATCCAGGGAATTTACTAAGCTGGGATGGATTCATGCAAGCTGCCAGCACTAACTTTTTACAAACTCCTTCCCTGATAATAACAGGGGAGAGTAGACATGGACTTGAAATTTTGGGCAGTAAAATTAGCTTTAACATATGACTCATTTTTTTTCTTTCTAAACATACTAAGGGGGGAGGGGAAAGCAACCTAAAATCATTTAAGGCCTCTCTTACAGGAAAAGCAGGCAATAGTTGGCTACACGTCAGCACGCCCCAATTCTGTGTTACATCTTAGACCCAGGATCTACCCTCTGCTAAAGTATCATCGTGTCCGCATCAACAAAGACTCTCCATGAGTCAAGATGACAAGATCCATTGTTATAAGGAAGTGAAATGACAATGGGACCAGATAGGCAAGAATGCCCATTATTATTCATAGCCTCCTGGGGAAAAACCAGCTCCACTGTAACCATTTCCTTTCCTGTATTCAAGTCCTTCTAATTCAGAAACTTAACAACATAAACAACATCAGCTCAGGGAAAAGGCTGCATGTGTTGTGTATACTGTGTTGTTTGGAGTCTTGGTTTTTATTACTGGAGTAGAAGACAAGGCGTATGGGTTTAGGGTTAGGCTCCAGCTCCAAGGTATCATCTGTGCACTTTTTTTTTTAGCATCTTTATTGGAGTATAATCGCTTTACAATGGTGTGTTCGTTTCTGCTGTACAACGAAGTGAATCAGCTACGTGTATACATCAGCTATACGTGTACATAGATCCCCATATCCCCTCCCTCTTGAGCCTCCCTCTGTGCACACTTCTTAATCTCCTTGTGCCTCGGTCTCCTTATCTGTGCAACCGGGGTAATGACACCCACACTGCAGGTTATGTAAAGATTAACATGCATAATTATATGGCAACATATCTCGGTGCCTGACACAAAGATAGTTGAGAAATAACAGGTTATAACCCTACAGAAGTTATTTGTAAACTATGTGACATGAAAACTCATTCTTGGTTATAACAAGTATACTAGATGGCACCAAAAGTTCTAGCTGGAAAGTGAAAAGTTCTGGTAAATGGGTGATTTGGCATCTTGTAGATGGAAAACTGCAGCCGACTGCTACCTGCTGTGGTGGAATTCAAGGTGGCCTCAGCCACACTGGCTTTGCCCACCGCTTACTACACACTGTGGAGACCAAAGAATTATTCATACTGAGTTCATTCTTACCAATATTCTGAGGCAGCGGTATCTACTCCTGTGATGGAAATTCAGATGAAAGGTTTTATTTCTGTAAGCACACAGATCTAAAAAGGGTGGACTTGGAAACTTTATAAAATAAACTACTTAAGCTTCTCTTTATTTGGTATTTTCTTGCACTCAAAACAAATCCCACAGGACAGCCTCATTCCCCTTCCCTCCATTTTTTAGAAGGTGGGAGTTCTTTCAGTCTCTTCTTTGATTACACACACACACACACACACTCATCTCTACACAAATACACAAAACCTAAAGAATACTAGAATATATGGTGTTCAGTATCACTAATCATCAGGGAAATGCAAACCAAAACCTCAAGGAGATATATCACCTCACATCTGCAAGAACGGTTGTTATCAAGACGATGAGAGATAACAAGTGTCGGTGCGTATGTGGAGAAAAGAAAACACTCATTTGCAGTTGGTGGGACCTTAAACTGGTTCATGCACTATGGAGAACAGTATGGAGGTTTCTTAAAAGATTCAAAACAGAACTACCAGACAATCCAGCAAACCCACTTCTGGGTGTATATACAAAGGAAGTCAAAACAGGTTATCAAAGAGATAAATGCACACCCATGTTCACTGCAGCATTATTCACAACAGCCAAGATATGGAGACAACCTAAGTGTTCATCAGTGGATGAACGGACACAGAAGATGTGGTACATTTATACAACAGAATACTATTCAGCCACGAGAAAAGGAAATTCTGCCATTTGCAACAACCTGGGTAGACCTTGAGGACATTATGCTGAGTGAGATAAATCAGACAGAGAAAGACAAATACTGATTGAAATCCCTTATAAGTAGAATCTTAAAAAAAAAAAAAAACTCCAAAAAACAGAGTGGACCAAGGGCTGGGGATGGCAGAAAAGCAAAGATATTGTTTAAGGGCAACTACTGGCAACTATTAGATAAATAAGTCCTGAACACCTAATCCACAGTATGGTAACGATAGACAACAAAACTGTATTGTAAACATTAAACTTGCTAAGAGACTAGATCTTAACTGTTCCCACCACTAGAAGAAATGATAATTATGTGATGATGCAATAGAGATGTTAGCTAATGTTACCACACCAATCATATTGCAACACTATAAATGCGTCAAAGCAACATGTTGTACACTTTAAACTTATACCATGCTATATGTCAATTATATCTCAATTTTTAAAAGTATATGAGAATATAAAAGCTCCTCTGATGTTGCAGCATTTTGCTGAATAGGAGCAGACAGTGTCAGGGTTCACCCCTGACCCCCACCCCACCCTCTGGGTCCTCACTCACGGTGAGCATCCCTGAACCCCAGAGCCAGGGAAGAGCCCCCCGGGCCGGTTACAGGCTGCTCTGCCCCTCCTCACACTCTCGGCCCCTCCCTGCTTGCCTTTGCCCACACAGCCTCATTCACCAGCCAGTTCCTCGCAACCGCTGACACCCAGGTCAGCACCAGGGTCCTGTCTTCTCTTCCTGCACACAGCGGCCACTCACTCTGGCTTCCTCCTCCCCAGCGGGATGGCCTAAGCCTGCTCTGTGCTCAATCCCGGTGCCTCACGGGGCCATAAGACTTTTAGGAACACCTGCCTTGGTTATGAGCCACCTTGGAATACCTACCGCTAAAGCAGTCATTGGATCTTGAATGCAATCTCAAAACAGTTACATCTGAATGACGTAGGAAGTAGAAAAGGCCCCTTCTACTCACAACCAAATGTCATCTTATGGTTCCTTACCAAGTGACTGGAATGTCAGGAATCTTTTTTTTTTTTGGCGGGAGGAGGTGGGGTGAGTCATGCTGCTTCTGCAGAGTACCCCCATTAACACGTATTCCACAAGGGCTCAGGGACACCCAGCTCTTTGCCTGGATTCTATATTTTTTTCTGATTCTAGAACCTTCTGGCCAGCTGTGCCCTCTCCCCCACGTGATGTCCAACCAGTCTGGTCCCTGCCCTCCCTAGGCTCATCCTCATCAGCAATGCCCCACACAACCACTCAGTCCCGGCTCCGTACCCTCGGAAGCCCTCGTTCTACCCTCAAGAAAGCTGCCGTATGAGTCATCTTTTCCTGGATTGTTCTATGCCTGGATTGACATCTTTGTCTTCACTGGGGCCGGGAGAACCCACTGCCGTTCCAGCCTTCTTGAGTGAGGGATGCTTCCCTTACCCCACACTCCAAACTGGAGCAGGAAAGACAGTGACAGTCTGCCACCCCACCACCACTACATCCAGACAACAGATCTCTACACTTTGCAGCTCTTGCCATCGGTTTGCCACCTCAAGATACTTCTTCACACCCCCAGCATCTATGAGCTTGTAACATCCTCCCCCGTGTTTCTGGAGGGCTGGCTCACAATCTTCCTCTTTGCTCTGCTTGCCCCACTCCCACCTCCCATCATCTTGGACAATTTCAAAATCCTTGTTAAGAACCTGTCTAATATCCTGGCTTCAATCACCTGAAATCTCTAGTTTAACACTATTCTACTACAAGGCTCTTCAACCATGTACAAATAAAACTTCACCCTGGAGCTTCTAGCTAGGCGGAACTACATGACCTTCAATCTCTCTAATGCCCATCTCTCTTTTCAACTTCCTGTCTTTTCAGTTCACCTCTTTTTCACACCCACTGACCTTGCTGTATGAACACAATTCTACCTCTAGTCCCAGGGCACCTTTATGTTTCCACCGAGTCAACTTTCTTTCCTTTCTTATGTGAGCAGGACCTCAGAATCAACCATGCCTCTTGCAGTCATCAACATCCCAAGACGCCTGCATCCTCTTGGTCACCTGCCATGATCAACAATACCACTCCTGCTGCCCATTGGCCACCCCTCAGTGGCCCATAATGTCAATCACCAGAGTATAAACGTGCTGATCAACTCCACTGCATGAGCCCTCTACCCTCATCCACCCTCATGAGCCCTTAAACCCTCTGCTCACCATCCGTTTATCCATCTTCGGTTAATTCTCAAACTCATCCCTTCAGTGTCCCTTTCAAAGTGTTCCCACACTCATTTTTTACTCTCTGCTGAGTTTGCTTCATCCATCGCTTGCTTCTTCCCCTCCATTTTCAGAAGTTCATCTGTTCACTCATGGCCTCTGCTTTTCTTCCTACTGACCCTTTATTAATTAATTGTTCTTTCTGTTACATATTCAGCCTTCCATCTTTTCTAACGAGGCCAAAGTTGAGTTCATCACCTCCATCAACCTGCTTATCCCCCTGCACATCCTACCCCCACTGATATTCCCATTACAATGATCACACAAGTTAGAAAATGTATCTTCAACTCTGTCATCTCCCTGTTTGTTCAGCCTGTGGCCAAGACTGCTAGCTTGCAAAACCCACAGTCCCCCTCTTCCTGGACACAGAGTTAGACTACATTTCCCACACTCCCTGGATGTTAAATATAGTTGTATGAAGGAGCTGTAGCTAATGGAGTGTGGATGGAAGTGATGTGTGTCACCCCTTGGCCAGGAAACTTCCCACGCAAGTTCCTCCATACTATGGTAACTTTAGGCTACATGAAATTGAAATGATCCCCAGATGCACCTTGGAAGGCACATGTTGAAGACAGCAGAGTCTCTGTTAGTAGAAACCCTCAAATGCCATTGTGGATAAGGGCAGCCTCTCCAAACTGTTCATCCACCCAGTACTGTGACATGAGCAAGAAATAATCTACTGTGTGGGAACCATGGTATACTTTGAAGTCATACTGATTTACCTATAATAACTAACACATTCCCAATTGTCAAGCACTGTTGGTTCTACTTGTACAGCATCTTTAGGATCAGTCCCTCCTTCCTAGACCCACTATCACCACTGCAGGTTTCAGCCTTAATCTTTTCTGTCACAAGGTCTATCACAATGGCCTCTGAGTGCTCTCTCTGCCATCCATGTCTTGACTCTGACATCAATCCCAGCATTAAGAATAAAGTTTCTAAAACAAAAATCTGCTACTTCATCCTGCACCTCTAGAAGCCTTTCATGTTCACAGAATAAATCTCGTACTGCGTAGCATGGCACACACAAATGGGGAGCATGGACCTGCCCTAGACTATCTTCAGACATCCATTTACTTTGGGGCAAATGCAAATGGACTGTCCGTCACTTTTGCCTTTACAAATGCCATTCTTCGTAGCCTTAACTATAAGAAAAGAATTAACTATTAGAAAAGAGAATTTTCATTTGTATGACACTTGTTTTTCTTCCCTTTTACACCTGCCATTGTGGACTGGTTCTGAGGTAGGAAATAGATGGGTCCCTGGGCTGGACAGCTTGTTTTTGTCAAGCGAAGTAAAATTGAAGCTTTGCTCTCACCCAGACACACCAAGGACAAAGCTGGTGGCAGAAGCTGAGCTCTGCTGAAGTAAAGAGATAAGATGACCACTCCTGAGGTCAAGGAAAACTTCCCTGTCTGCACATGAGCCCGAAGGCTCCTTGAGGGTCAAAAAGGGAGGGGGAGCCATGCCATAATAAGTGTGGACACGCACCCTCAGTCCTCTGAGGTGGGATCTATCTTAGCAAAAAGTTGCGCACACATCTTGGGGAGGGTCCCAGGACCAATCAGGTGTGAAAAAGAAACAAGATAATTAGGGACTTCCCTGGTAGTCCAGTGGTAAAGAATCCACCTTCCAATGCAGGGGATGTGGGTTTGATCTCGAGGAACTAAGATCCCACATGGTGCGGGGCAAGTAAGCCCGTGTGCCACAACTATTGAGCTTATGCACCTCGAGGAGAGGGCCCGTCTGTAATTCCAGAATCTCATTTTCCACATTAATACTGTAGAGCCCATTTCCATGGTAGAATCTCAGACTATCAACTCCAGTCTACAGATAGCCACCATCACTGAGCTCAAAGATACTAGTGTCTCCATCACTAGTGCATCCTCTATTAAAGAAGTGGCCTCTGGCCCTCCTAGGTACAAAGTCAGTTAGTAAATTTTCAAGTCTTACATTGTAAATCCATTCCAACCCCCTGAGCATTCCAAGAAAGTTTAGGTATCTCTACTTTGTTACTGTAGGCCACTGACATGACCAGGCTTCATAGAGGTATTCATGTAAATATTAGAACCAGCTCCAGATAGCCTTGCCAAAGTATTAAATTTGAATTCACAAATAAAGTACACTAAAGGAATGTGACAACTGCCTGCCACTTGTGATATGCGATTTCCTTTCCCTATAAAGGACACCGTCAGGATAACTGGTAGACTTTGTTTTTTGTGGGTTTTTTTGTTTTAATTTTATATTGGAGTATAGTTGATTAACAATGTTGTGTCAGTTTCCAGTGTACAGCAAAGTGACTTTGAATAAGGTTAATATATTAGCTAAAATATTACATTAATGTTAATTTCTTCATTTTGATAATTTTACTGAAGTTGTATGACAATGTTTTTGATTTAAAGGGCAAATGATCTCTAACTTACTCTCGAATAGTTCAGAATAAACAGTATGTATGTATGCATGACGGGGAGAGGAGAGAGAAAGAAAGGAAGGAAGAGGTAAAGGAAAGGAGGAAGGAAATGGGGAGCAGGGGTAAAGCAAATGTGGGAAAATATTAACACTGGGGAATATGAAGTTTCTTTGTATCATTTTTCAACTTTCTTATGTCTGAAATTATGCCAAAATAAAAGATTTTAAATGTTCCGGTCAAAAAAAAATAGGAGAGAGCCCACGTGCCGCAAACTACAGAGCCCACGCGCCCTGCAGCCTGCGTGCCACAACTAGAGTAAGAAAAACCACGCGCCGTACAGAGAAAGACCCTGCACGCCTCAACAAAGATCCCATGTGCCGCAACTAAGATCCGACGCAGCCAAAAATATATAAGGAAAATAAATAAATTAAATATTAAAAAGAAACAAGATAATTAGCCAAAGGTAAACAAAGACCCAGAAGGACCCTCCTATATAAGTGCTTTCAATCACCTCTTTACTGCACTCCTCATTCAGGACGCCTGCACTCCCCTCCAGGTGCGTATTTCTGCCCAGCTTCTGACTTAAAAAAATAAACCGTTTCTCTGTGTGCTCTCCCATACGTTGTGCTGTGTCTCCCATGATAAACTTTGTACCTGTTTTTTACAGATTTTGCCTCCTTGAAATATTCTTGCTTTCAAACAGGGGAGAGAGCCAGGGCCACTTTGCTTCCAGCCTCTAGGCCCTGGCGGTCTAGTGGCTAGGATTCCTGATTTTCATCCGGGCTGCCCAGGTTCAGTTCCTGGTCAGGGAACTAAGATCTCTCTTCAGGACTGCTCACTGCTGTCTCTCTGAGATCAGTTCTAGGTGGGGGATTGAGACAGTCATCACCCCTTTTCAGTAGATGCTTGCTAGATAGAGCTTGGCTTCCAGCCTCTCTCTTAGGCCCTTTACCCTGCTGGTCTTCAGATGAAATGCAAGCTGCCCCCAAGGCATTTCCCGCTGTGAGAAGCAGGGCTGGGGGGACCCTGAGGTCATGGCCACTCTAGAGCCTACTCTTCACTCCTGAGCGTCTGTCTCCAAATGCTTCATTCCCTCTCTGCAGCTAGCAGCCATCCATTTCCTCCTTTGAAAGACAATGCCAAAAGAGAAAAAATTAGGTTAAGAGAAAGAAGACACAACTTATAAGTCTTTCCTTGTGTATTTCTTGTTCCTTCTACTTAAGACATCGTTACCCATGATTTGTGCATTGACACCCTCTGATATGGGAAAGCCCTGTATATAGGAAGGAAATAGACACTTTGATGGATGTCTTCTTGTTTTTCTGTCATTCACTCAATAACATATCTTATTCCAAACCATAATAGCAAGTAGTTTTTAGATTGCATCTTGCAGGGGAGAAAATATGTTAGGAATGGTCTTTCTCTGCATACTCTTTTCTTTGGTACAGGTCAGGAGGAAAGATATTCACTGATTTACTTGCGAGCTGAGGTGGAGGGTGCCCTTGGATAGACTGTGGGAGCAGGGCGGGCACCAATCTGACTGTGGTTCATTTGTCTGAAATGCAAACATGGTCATTTCCTATGAAATAAGCTGACCCTGCAAACAAATTCCATGCAGGTGTAACATTTTGTACGGACCTCGAAGATCTTTGATGTGTTTCCTTACTGGTATTTTTCCGCTGTGAAGCGTCCTAAATTCCTTAGGACTTCCAAGGGTCAGAGTGAAATGTCAGTGGTCCTGCCTTCTGGTATTCTGTCTTCCTCCTCCAATTCATGTAGTCGTCAGGCATCACTAAGTGTACCAGGGGCAGTGTACCAGACATATTAGGGTGAACTGGGGCGCAGGCTCTGCATTCAAATAGCTGCACATCGTGAGGAAGGTGGATTATGCAAGTAGAGTTAACAATCGATGTACAGATAGCATCGCATCGGGCAGGGGCCTTAGAACACAAGCTCATGAGAACACAAGGGCAGGGGCATGAACTCCAAGCTGTGCACTGAAGGATGAGTAGGAGTATCTGGGCAAACAGAGTAGGCAAAGGATAGCCCAAGCCGAGGGGAGACGACGTGCACTGCGACATGTCATACCAGAGGCTGCCATGCCCGGAGGTATGCACGTACCTCTAAGAGCACGAAGTGACAGAAGTGGCAGAGGGAAAGAAAGAATACTTTAAAAATAAAAAAAGGACAGAGACTTTTATTCTGAGAACAGTACATTTAGCAAGCACTGTATGTCTTACACTGTATGCAAGCATCTTACTTTTTTTTTTTTTGTGGTACGCGGGCCTCTCACTGTTGTGGCCTCTCCCGTCGCAGAGCACAGGCTCCGGACGCACAGGCTCAGCGGCCACGGCTCACGGGCCCAGCCGCTCTGCGGCACGTGGGATCTTCCCGGACCGGGGCACGAACCTGCGTCCCCCGTATCGGCAGGCGGATCCCCCAACCACTGCGGCACCAGGGAAGCCCCAAGCATCTTACTATTGATAGAACTTCACTGACTAATCCGAAGTTGATTTAATTTTTTAAATTAATTTATTCATTTTGGGCCGCACCCCGCAGCTTGCGGGATCTCAGTTCCCCGACCAGAGATTGAATCCAGGCCACGGCCGGAAAAGCCCGGAATCCTAACCACTAGGCCACCAGAGAACTCCCTCTGATTTTAAAGATATGTATGGACCCCAGACAGCAAACCTCAGTTCAGAAGTGAGAGTGCTGGGCCCGTCTACTTGATATATGTGTTCCCAGCACATATATAAGATACTGTGGTTAGTTCTACATCAAGGCTGCTTAGCACAGTGGCTAGGGACACAGTTTCAGTAGCTTAGGTTTAAATTCTGGCCCCCCAGGTACTAGCCAGGTGAGTGCACCTAAACTCTCTCCATCTCAGTTTCCTCATCTATGATTTGGAGATTACCATGGCACCTATCTCACTGGGTTATCATCAAGAGTAACAAAGCTAATTTATTAAGCACCTACAAAATACCCTGGAATACAGGAAAGAACTGTATACTTTCTAAATGTATTAGTTTGTTAACTAAATAGATTTTATTGGAAAGCTTATCAAGAAATGACCCCTGCCTTCAGAACCTGAGAATAAGAGTTATAACCTGATTCTAAAGGACGGCAACTAGCTATTCACTGAACTGAGCCATGAAGAGCGGGCTGTGTCTCCAAATCAAATCAACTTGCTGAAATGAACCCTGAGATTACTGCTGCTATTGAAAACTGCTAATTTGGGGAACCTGGTAAAAGTTGGTCCTCTCTAGACTAACCTTCATTCACAGCAAAGAGCAGCAATTCTGAGATTTTACTTTGAGTAGGAAAGAAAGGACGAGTAAGTAGAGGGAGTTAAATTTCCTCCCTGGTCACAGACTGTTTTCTGTGTAGGGATGAAAACCATTTTAAACGTCCTCAATTTCAAATTCTTCCTCTTTTTCCGTTCTCTCTCCTCACTCATGAGGTACTGATCACAAACTTTACAGTTCTTTTAGTTTAAAGGACAAATTTTAATGCAGAGTAAAAATCGACTGGTATTTAGAGTTGCTATTTGTTAGTTTGAATGTTAAGTAAATTTTTTAGAAATTAAAAAGCTCTTTTTCTTCTCTGACTCCTTGAGCCAGGTAAAAACAAGGATAAAAAAAATTTTTTTTTTTAAAAGCTGACTTCTTTTAGTCAGTACTTGCTCTCATAAAAACACTGACTATTTGCTGGTGTTAACATTTTCTGTCATCACATCAGCCATGTGGAGGCTTTGACTGATTCTAGGAAAACAGCAGGATGGGGGCAGGGTGTTAATTTCCTTGAACAAATCTGGTTGACCCACACCCTAAAAGGAGGTTCCAGGGCACATGCAAGCCTCCTGCTGTCACTGAAAAGGCTCCATCCAGCCTCAACAGACACTGTTTCCTAGGGTCCTGGGGAGACCTTGCTGGGCGGAGTCTGGCACCAGTCTCAGTGTGCCCGACATCCAGGGAAAGGGCATTCCAGGGTTTCCCCTTCATCCCATTGGTTTGGGGTGGACGGAGCTTTTTTTCTTTATGTTCCACCAACAGAGGGAAGAGGTGGGAATAATCATGTCAAAAATAAAAGATATTACAACCACTGCTTCCTTCTCAAACTGGGTCCCGACAAGGACTACCATTAAAAAAAAAAAGTCAAGTTTTCAGCCTGGTGGCCAAAGACCCATATAGGTAGAATCTGAATATATAATCTAATCATCATCAGTTTTAGCTGGTTACATTAAGAAGAAATTATATGCACTCTTTAACCCAAATTAAAAGGTTACGCGGAGTTATAGCAAATAAGCTTTGAACTTCAGACCTCATACAAATCAGAGATTCTTACCTCCTTCTTGCCAGGAGTTGTGTTTAAACCTCCCTGCCTCCTCTGAGCCTACAATTATGCCCTCCTTCAACCTCTTCAGTAACAAGCTCTCAAGGCTACCCTTTCAAAGGGCAATCGCTTACAAACCACAGAGGTACACAGCCCTGGACTAAAGGATACTGTTAAATATGACTTTGATTTAGTGGCTCTCATTTTATCTTTTGTACTGTGCAAGGAAAAAAAAAAAGCAGTAATGTTTTATCAGCAGCTACATGGTAAGCACATTGTACACTTCAATTAGATTCCCTTTATCTAGCACATCCTTCCTTAAGTGAACTGCTGCCTCGTGTTTCTCCCATTCCCCAGGCAGGCACACGCAGCCCCTGTTGAGGGTTCTAAGATGCTTTATTAAACAGAAAATTAATATAATGCTATTGTGTCAGCTGGCAGCTTCTTGAGAGTAAAAGACTTTGCAATATTTTATTATCAGAACCAAATTCCAGCTTCTGGGAACTGACAACCTAGAGACTTTCATATCCATACTTTCCCAGGAGAAAATTGCATAAGCCCCAATGTGAAGCTTTGGCTACAACCACATGGAACCAAAACAACAAGTGATTATATGAATTAAGCCAAACACGTGGCTCTTTCCTAACCAAGCATAAAACTGGTCTTTATATGGTGTATAAACTGATGGGAGTTGGAGGATTTGTGTAGATTTCATTTGTTTATTCAATAAATGTTTAAATGAACCCCTTCTATGCCCAGCACTGTAGGTCCTGGAGAGAGGGGAATGAGCCATGGTCTGGACTTCAAGGAACTCACTGTTTAGTAAGGAGAAAAACAGGAAACAAAAGAATTATAATACCATATGTGGCGGTTGCTGTTGTCATTATCATTTACCCAATATTCAATACTTCCTCTCATTTTTCTTACTAACAGATGCCACTTGTGCTTGGGTTGGTGATGTGCCCAACTCTATACTCACTTTATCAGTTTCCTTTGTAGCTAGGAGTTGGCTGGTAACACAATTCTGGACAACAAAATATAAGCTGATGTCGAATGGGATATTCTGGGATAGCTTTTGCCTGCTTGAATAAAGAGGACAGACATGGCCAGTGCTGCACTAATTTCCACCTTTTGCATTGAACATAGATGTGATGCCTGGTGCAGCAGCAGCCATCTTGAAACCATGAGGTAACAAGCATGCAAATGAGAGCTAATGCTCAAAGCATGGAAAATAGAAGGACGGAAAAGTCCTGGCTTCCTGATGACAACACTGAGATCCTGAGTCAATGCCAGATACCACCCAAACCTGGATGTTTTGTTAAATAAGAGACATCAAAGAAACACTTTTTTTTTTTTTTTTACTTAAGCCATTCTTCATCCAGTTTTCTGTTAATGTATAGCTGTATTCCTAATGAAGACTGGCATAAAAGCTAAAGATGTATACAGGTTACAGAGGAAGGTGTAACTATTCTTGGGTTGGGAAAGGTCAAGGAAGGTCATACGTCCTCCTTGGGAGGATATACTTCTTCCATGGAATGACATTTAGATCAATTTCAGTGGAAGCACAAAGGTTCCCTTGAGGGGGTGTGGTGTCCAATGGAGAAGTGCAGACTAGACTGAGGGACCAGCACATGTAAGGCTGGGTAGCGTGAAAAAGCAAGCATGCTGGGGAACCAGAGCGGTTCAACATGAAGGAAGCATGGGTTTGCGGAAGAGAAAGTGTGGAAGTGATGGTATGTGAAGATGGAGACATACGCACACGGGAGCTAGACTGTAAGGGGCTTTGAAAGCAGATTAGGAAACCAATAAAGGTTTTAAACAGGTGAGCGATGTGAGTTTGAAAGATAACTCACTTCCATGGAAACATGAAAGAGAAAGGGGTGGGGGTTGGGAAGGTGGCTTGAGAGAGATCAGTTTGAATATAATTTTATAATTATCCAGAACTATTTAAACCCTGGAGCCAATGAGCGGTTTTTATAGTATGTGGGAGAGAAACAATATTCGTATTTCAAGCCCGGCGCATACACTATCTTATTTAATCTTTCCTTAACCCACTGAGTTGGGCGTGATATATCCTTTTTACAGATGAGAAGACTAAATGTACGGAGCTTAAGTAGTTGCCCAGGTTCTCACAACTACGGATAGGAGGTCTAGTTCCTAAGGCCACGTGGGTCTGGTGTACCACCCTGCCTGACACCCCCCGCTCCTATGTGACAAGGGAATTTGCCCCCAACTGGATGAGGGGTTACAGGTCCCCAACACAGGGACCCAGAGATCACAAACATGGTGACCTGGAAACCAATCTCCTGACCCTAAGAAGTATCATCCAGAGGAAGGACACGGGTAGACTGATCTTGTCGGCATGGTCCAGGCGTACACAGGCTCTGCCAAAAATAGATCTGCAGGGAAATCCCTCTTGATAAGAATTCCCTGAATCTGTGGGAACCAGAATCATTGTCTTCAAGCTTGTCCAAGATAGATCACCTCGAGACATTTATTTATTTAATATATATATTTTTAAATTTTATTTATGTTTGGCTGTGTTGGGTCCTCATTGCTGCCCGCGGGCTTTCTCTACTTGCAGCGAACAGGGGCTACTCTTCGCTGTGGTGCACAGGCTTCTCATTGCGGTGGCTTCTCTTGTTGTGGAGACGGGCTCTAGGCGCACAGGCTTCAGTAGTTGTGGCGTACGGGCTTAGTTGCTCCATGGCAATGTGGGATCTTCCCGGATCAGGGCTCGAGCCCGTGTCCCCTGCATTGGCAGGCGGATTCTTAACCACTGCGCTACCAGGGAAGCCCTCAAGACATTTTTTTAAATGGTACTACTCATAACAAACCCTTTAAGAGTAACTTTTCCCAGTTGCCAGGCACTGTTCTAAGCGCCTCACATACATTATTTCATTTAATCAACAACAGCATCACGTGGGAAAACCTCCAAAGCAGGGTTTTTATGTTGCACATTAAACCGCGTAGAGGCTGCGATATGGAGTGGTACCCACCAGGGGGAAGGGAGGGAGCTGCCCGCCACCTGCTCCCTGCTATTTAAAACCTCTGCAATGGGGGTCAAAATGTGCGTTCCTTCAGGGCAGAGCCTCCAGAGAGAGGAACACAGTGGCTGAGCCGGGCTGAAGGGAGAAAAGGAAAACAGCCAGCATTTACCAGGACATATTATAAGACTGAACCGGAGCTGGTCCTTTGAAAGCCCATACAAAATTGACTGCACAGTACCCACCCCTGAGCTAATGCTATCAAGAGGGCTGTTTAATGGCGTTACCCAGGAAGAATCATGGCAGTTTTGCTCCTGACCAGCGAGGAAATCCATTTTCACTTAGGACATCAACCGGGAAGTTCCACAGCCAGGCAAATGGAATAAAGCATGGATCCCATGGCCCCACGTGGGCAGCACACAGGTGATAATTCTGATTGCGAACATTTATCAAGTACATATACATGCCAGGCACAGCCCAAAGCACTGTATGTTTGTTATCGCGTTTGATCCATATGAGGTGAAAATGCCATCTCTGGTTTATTGGTGAGGAGAGGGAGACAGAGGGTTTCAGTAACTTGACCAAGTTTATCCAGCCGCTGAGCCGGGGGTTGGGGGAGGGCTACAAAATACAAGATACAGAGTGGTCAGATCCATGAGAAGGGAGGCAGAGCTAATAAACTGTAGGGTCCATTCTTGGAGTGGTTAATAGGAGTCATATCAAGTCCAATGATGGCCAGTAAGGCACTGGCACAAGCCAAATGGACTGGATGCTGGCCGTGGGCGCCCACCAGAGTTGGTAGGTGTTGAATGGCTGAATGTGTGCCCAGGTGATGAGCAGGCAGCCAGCATCAGGCCAAGTATTTCGGAAGGAAGCCAAGTTTCCCAACAAGAGCACAATAAAGATCTAGCTCTTGGAGCAAACATTGAACAAGTGTTTAAATGAAGACTAAACATCTTTACCAGGCTTTATTTTATTTCATGGTGCTCACTAATTCTTTCACTCAATCAGTAAGCATTTGTTGAGCACCCACTGTATACCAGGCATGGCTATAAATGCCTAGAATACAACTGCGAATAAGAAGAGACAAAAATCCCTGCCCTCATGGAGTTTACATTCTAGTAAAGAGAGAGAGAGAGACATTAACCAAGAAAAAGTAATAACTAGGTAAACTATACTAGAAGATGATGTGTGTTATACAAAATAAAATAGGGACAGGTGGATTGGGAGTGCTGGGACTAGGGCCAGGGCCCCAGTGAAAAGGTAACATTTGAGCGACACTTAATGAAGGTGAAGAGCTTCTGATCCAGGCGTTGGAAACAGCCAATTCACAGATCCTAAGTGAAAGCAGTGTTTGGGCTTCATGGGGGAAGAGAGGAGAATCCAGCAACACCAGTGGCAGGAATAAAAGCCACTGAACATGGCGCCCTGGAGTCCAGGGGATGGGGCTCATGTCCCAGCTCTACCGGTTCTGAGCAAGTTCTTCACCTTTCTGAGTCTTACTTTCCTCATCTGTAAAATGGGAATAACAACTGTAGCTGCCTCACAGGTTCTCACGAGGATTAAATGTGACAATATGCAGAAAGCGCTTAGCACACTCGTGCAGGGCGGATAGTGAGCCCTCAGCGATGTCAGCTCCACCGTGGCCTCTCCCCTCAGCACCTAACCCCATATTTTCACTTCCGTGGTTACCTGTTGCCCCCACTTTACCTGAGGGGCAGGGGCTGTGTTGTACTTAACTCTGAATCTCCAGACCCTCAATCAGGATGTGGCACGGGGTAAGCCCAGGGTGTAGGGGGGTGTGGAAGAGGGGACTGAAGATGACCCAGCAGGGAAACGGTAGGTAGAATTGTTACTCCAGTACTTAATAATGCAAGTTATTGGCCATTGCGTTGAGCAATATAAACACTCTCTAAAGATGAGAGTTGGGTCAGGTGTTCCAGACCTCAGCCTGGAGGGGCAGGTGTAGCCAGGGACGTGGAAGAACCACCGAAAACAGACACTGACTGGAAGGGAACCAAGTGAACCAGGCCTGTGAGGCCCTTTACGGCTCTTGGACAGAGGTATAATTTGTGAGGGGTCCAGGGCCACTGCCATCCATGAAGCAGGAGAAGTTGGAGCCTCCTTCTCCCCTGCAGTGTGCCGCCCGAGTCTCAGTGCCAGGGTCTGCCCAGCGCGACTTCCTACAGCTTCGCATCACTGCACAGAGATGGGTGCTAAAGAGCTGGAATTCAGCTCATGCCTCGTTCATGGGATTTCTCTATTGCCAGTGACAAAAACAGGTACTTTTTTTTCCCCCTGGAAGCCTGAGTCTGTGCTTTCCATGTATCTCTGTCCTCAAATAGCCTGGGAACAACTGGGCTTGTGTGTTATGTGAAGAACAGAACAGGAAGAGGAGCGAAGGAAAATCTTTACTCAGTGGGAGGCTGGACCCCACACCCACGACGGGGACATGGCTTGTGCACAGGCTCCCGGGCACCACGCTCGGGCAGAAGGGGCCTCAGGAGCTGCCGTTAATTCCCGAGCCTCTCCTGCAGCCAATTTTAGTCCAACTCCTTGATTTAATTACACTCCCACGTACAACAGGACGCTTGCATTCTCTTATACACAATGAATATTAAGCTGATAGACCTGTAATTTCCTCCGCCAGGCGCACTCCCATTTTTGCATATTGATGCCACATTTATTTTCTAATTTTCCATCCTCCTGGTCCTGTGCTCACCACCTTATCCCCATAATAATTTCTATCAGCAAGCACATACATCCTCCTTCGCTCTCTCCTCCGACCCCACCCAGATGGCGAGCAGCACACACTTGAGCAATCTGAGCCCCCTTTTACACCTGTCACAGCAGTGGAGCGAGGTCTGGGCTCTGGGCTCTAATTGGAGGCCACATGGCTATAAATGGTCAAGGACAGTCAGTAAAGAACAGAGCTGCAGGTGGGGTTCTGAGGGTGAATGGGGAGATGGGAGACATGGGCACATACATGAGAGCTAGCCTTCCTCAGGACGGCCTCCCTCCATAAGGTGTCCGGTACCTTTAAGGTATTCAGGGGACAGCAACATCTTGCCAGGGAGGGAATAGGAATAAAAGTCAGGAGCAGGTTGGGGTGTCCAGCAAAATTCAGCCTGGCTCCCACGTGTCCTCTCCTGGCAACGGTTTGTAATTTTGTAAGTTCCCTTGGTGTCTTGGTCAGTACAGCCTGCTGTAACAAAGCACCACAGAGTGGGTGGCTTACAAACAACAGATGTTTATTTCTCACCGTTCTGGAGGCTTGGAGGGCATGCTTCCTGGTTCACAGAGGGCTGCCTTCTCACTGAGTCCTCACATGGTGGAAGGGGATGGAATGGGAGCTCTCTAGAATCTCTTTTATAAGGGTACTAATTCCATTCATGAGAGCTCCATCCTCATGACCTAATCACCTCCCAAAGGACCCACCTCCAGATACCATCACATTGGGGATTAGGTTTCAACATATGAATTTTGGGGGAGGAGGGCACATTCAGTCCATAGCACTTGGCTTTAGTCTTATGTAGTAGCCTCCCTATCATTTCTCTGGAACCCTGTCTCAGGGGCAGCTCACTCTAGGCTCCATCCAATTTGGTCTCAGGCTCCCAAACCTATGCATGTTCTCTGATTCCATTTGAACCCCCCCCCCCCCCAGTTTTGACCTTGCTTTGTCCAATTCCTGGGTCTGTTCTCACCCCAAACCTTCCTCTAGCACCACCACAGGCTCTGACTCTTCCTTCCTTCCCCAGGAACATTTCAGGGGTCTGCCGTGCCAAGTACTGGGTTAGACCCTGGCTGAATGGGCACTTGGACTCTGGCTTCAGGCTCATGCTCCAGCCAAGCCCTAGGTCCCCTGCTATCCGCAAGGAACCTCTCCACCAAAGACAGGCAGAAGAAAAGAAAGGACGTTCAGAACTATTCGGTGCAGGCAGCTTTGCCTGCATCTCCCAATAGTTCGCCTTTGTGTTGAACCATTTGGACACTTCTAACTTGCTTGGTCCTCAAAGAAATTCTTCATTCATTGGCCCTGTGGAGGTTGATGACCAGATGAGCTGCCTGCTTACTCTTCCATATAGGACACTGGATAACACTGTCAGAGGCTCCCTCCCTTTGAGAGGATGAGTGACACCATGCACATCCTCCCATGCCTCACAGTTCTCACCCACACAAGTCATTCCTTGAAAGGATTGGGGAACAGAAGGGAAGCAAGCCCCATGGATATCAGAATCTCCATGGAGACTTGTTTCAGTCCCCATCAACACTTTCTGATACGTACCCTTACTGAGACTCACTGACAGACAACTGCTGTTTACATCTGCAAAATTTAATGAGAAACTTAAATGGACATTTTAATAGAGATGCATCCCTCTGGAGGAAATACAGATATCCTTTGGAAACCACATGAAATGTAGATGGCTTAGCCTACTTAAATTTTTAACCTTAATTTGAGTGCCATGTGCTAAATGCATAGTGCATTATTTCATTTCCTCTTCACTAGAGCCCTACAAGGTAACTATCGTTTTCATTTTTATTTTATAGATTAGGAAATTGGGGTTCATAAATGGTGAAGGATCTGCCCAGGTCCCACTGGCACTAAGTGGCAGGATGGAGATTCAAACTCAGAAGTCTTTATCCCAAAGCCTATGTTCTTAACCACTATGCAGAAAAGACATCCAGGTGTGATCAGGTGATGGTACAGACTGCCCACTCATCTCTCAGGACAGTGCATGGCAGAGCCAGCAAAATTCGGAGTTGGACTCAGTTTGAAGACAAAAATCTCCATTTTATTAGGCTTTCCAGAGGTCCTAACAACAGATGACCAAATCCACAGGGCCCCTTATTCTTTGGGGAGGGGGAGCTTCACAAAAGCCTTCCTGCGCATCAGCAGTCATCTCATTCTCTCTCTTAGAGGCAAGGGTCCAAGGGAAGCCCATTGTCCCACCTGGGGCCATGTAGGGCACCTAGAACTGATCAGAGACTAGGATAATCTTAAAGCCAAAGTCGCTCAGTTAGGCAGCCTGGGGTCGACCTTCACTCTAAGAGGAAGCCCGTCAACCAGCCAGCAGAATTCTCGCTACTGGACACAGCGACTTTTTTCACCAGTTCTAACGAGTTCTTACTCACTGATTGCCCTTCTACAGACTGAATGTAAATACTGTCTTTCTATTATTAGTCTTTGTTTAGACGAACTAGGAGTTACAGTTTAGGTTGAGGCTGGCTTTCCTTTACACGCTCATCCTGAGCACACTCTGGCCACCCCGGTTAGACTGAAAGACATGCCAGGCTAATGGGATTTTCTGGTGGTCCCCAAATCTCCTTAGCAACACATTTATAAAGGCTCTTAGAATAGGTTGCGTCTGCAGCTGACTAATTCCATCCATTATGTGTTGCTTCATATTGGTTCCATTTGGAAGAAGATCTTTCCCTCTGTGATCCTCAATTATCTCCCTGATAAAATGGGGATCATTATTTAGGATGATGATGATGGTGATGATGAAGATGATAAGTGACCTGTATCATAGGACTGCTGTGAAGATAATCGAAGGAATGTATGTGAAAATGTAAGCTGTCAAGTGCCCAACTGCAGCAGATGTATCTAACAAACTATATGATAAAATAGAGCAAACACTGAACTGGGAGTTAGATTTCATGCTATTTCCGAGGCTGGGCACATCACTTAACATTTCAGTGAAACGTTCTCCCACCTGTGAAATGCAAGCCACGACCCTTGCCTTTCCCACTAGCAGAACTATTATGGAACCCGCGTGAGCATTCTGGAAAGTCATTTGTAAACTGTAACATGGTGCGCAGGCATACAGGACAGCCAAATTCACCAAGGAGGTTTCTTACGTGAAGAAATCATATGGCAAATCCTTTTGTAAAGCAAATAATCTCCTGCTCACATATGCCTCGTAAGTCCAAAACACACTTAGATTTCAATTTTAAACCAGCTCAAATGAATGTGCCACACGTTCATACTGAAGTGAACTTTACTCAATGGCTGTTTGATAAATGAGTGAATGAGTGAATGAGTGAATGAATGACCAAATGATGCCAGGTATAATGAAGAGATGGCTCTCTTCTTATATCACCAACTCCACATGAAGTTTTTTTTTCCATTTTTTTTTTACTGAAGTATAGTTGATTTATAATGTGCTAATTTCTGCTGTACAGCAAAGTGACTCAGTTACACACATTCTTTTTTTAATATTCTTTTCCATTATGGTTTATCCCAGGAGGTTGGATATATATATAGTTCCCTGTGCTTTACAGTAGGACCTCGTTGTTTATCTATTCTAAATATAATAGTTTGCATCTACCAACCCCAAACTTCCAGTCCATCCATCTCCCTCCCCTCTGCCCCCTGGCAACCACAAGTCTGTTCTCTACATCTGTGAGTCTGTTTCTGTTCCACATGATGTTTTTCAATTCCTCCGTATAATTAGCTTCGTGAACCACCAAGCAGCGTAAATCTTTATTGGTACTAAGAGTATCTGAATTATTGAAAAATCACTCTTACTACAAAGTTTTATTAAGAAGTGTGACTCATACAGTGTTTCTGTTAATCGGACATCAAGTGAAGGCAATACACCCAGATGCAGAGAACTCACCAGGTGAGCAGTAGAGACTTGGCTTCAGCACCCAGCCTCACAGCTGTCCTGGGTCTCTGTCCCCACCCAGTGCCCCGAGCTCTGACAGCTGTAAGGAAGACCCTGCCAGCTTCTCTTGTGGTCAAGCTGCCATCTCTTTTCTCCACCCATGGCAAGCCCTGTCCTTCAATGTCCGGGCTGCAGTCTCTTCACACCCCATTCAAAACCACACAGTAAACAAACAAACAAAACAAAAAACACACAGTAGATGGTTCCTGCTTACTCTGCCAGCAGGAGAGGAAGCCATACCTGTCTGATTTCCTGGGTGCCTGGTACTGTGCTTGCTTTGCCTTAGGGCATTCTTCCTATCCTTTACCCCACAAGGACATCCTTCCTTCTCAGCCCCTGAACCCCACACCTTGTGTATGACACCTCTATATTACAGGATGCTATTCTCAAGTGCATTTTCTGGCCCTTCCCTAATACTGTAAAAAATTAATCGACTGGAGATTTGCGTCCAGTTCTCAAAGAACTTCCCTTAAAAAGTTGCAATAGGAGAAAGCCTAGTTCAATGGTAAAAATGATGACTAGCTTGGATGATGACCAGTTCAGATAATTGGCCATAGACCTCTAATCCTCCTGGCATCCCTCTGTCACTTAGCAGGGAACCAGCCGATCACTCCATCAATACATCTATTTTGTCAGCTGTCACTGTGTGGCGCCCACATGTCTCAGCTGGGTAACTTAGGCTGAGAAATGGAAACCTGACGATATCAGAATCATTTCATCCCTATCACGTGCCTTTCTTGTCAGTGGGTTTCAATGCATTTCTGCCTGGCTTGGCAAATCTAAGCCATGATCTTGCTTTTAGCTGCTGGGTCCCTTTAATTATTACTACCAATTCCAATCAGCTTGTGTCAGTGCGTTTCCAAACTACGTTAATTCAGTAAGTTCCACCCACAAGATTTCTATTTATTCTGTCCCACATCCACCTTTATAAACAGACACACACACACACACACACACACACACACTCTTATTCATTATCACTTTGAACTGGTTATTTCTTCTTAGCAGCAAACATGTACACGCATTGATTGATTTTCATGCACAGTTTTTCTTTAGAGTAACTTTACTCCTGTCAGAAGGAAAGTACTAGATTCTTGATAATGTTAAATAACTAAACTATTGCCTATTCAACCCTGAGTCCTTCCCATCGGGCACTATTAAGTTTACAGGCTATCGGTCATCATTTTGAGATGTGAAGCAAAAAAAAACTCCAAAAAATGGTTCTCAGAGAAAAGCTACCTCTTATTTTTTTATAACCCCCGAAATGAAATGAGGCCATCAGACATCTCATGAGAAAGTGATCATGAAATAGCCTGTCCCACCCATCAGGACTAGGGATGCACCACTGGCCTCCTCCCTTTATAGGGCCCTTGCCGGCTGGTCTCCAGGTAAACAGCGCTTCTGAGCATTGCACCAACTAAAGTGATTTTGCTCTGATGTCGAAGGCTGGGCACCCAGGTGTGGAAGGGGGATGAATGTGAGTTTTCAAGTCAGGTCTGCGTTCAAACCAAGCCCTGTAACCAGTGATCATGGATAAGCTTTATCATCTGTATAACGGGAATGATAATAGGGCTGTCAGCTGGGTTCAAGTTAAGTAATGCACACACACAAAGGCCCAGAACAGAGCCTGTTACTTCGTAGCACCTCAAAGGTATATGCTACACCTGCTGCTGCTACTGTTATTACCCCAGCTCAGCCATTACCCACGTATATAAACTGTAATACTTCTTATTTTGAAACAATCCTTGGACTCCTCACCCCTCTCAAAGAACAACGACAAATAGTGTAGAGATGCTACTAGCTAACTCCCAATATATATCACCTCTTCTTTAATAACATAATCATGATTTCCCACGAGCTATATTGTCAGCCACTTGAAGAGTACATTCCACAGCCTCCCTTACATCTACGTGCAGACACAACCAAGTTCTGGACAATAAGATATAAGTAAAAGTCATGTGAAATTTAAAAAAATTTTTTTTAATTTCAGGAAATATCTTTAAAAGAAGGAGGCATTCCCTCTTTCCTTCTACTTCGTCCATCTTGTTACCTGGAACATTTATGTGAAGACTGGTGCTCTAGCAGCCATCTTGGACTATGAGCAGCAGTCCCCAAATTTTTTGGCACCAGGGATAGGTTTCATAGAAGAAAATTTTTCCACGGACTGGGGCGGGGTGGGGGGATGGTCCAGGCAGTAATGCGAGCGATGGGGTGCCGCAGACGAAGCTTCCCACGCTCGCCCGCCGCTCACCTCCTGCTGTGCTGCCCGGTTCACAGTAACAGGCCTCGGACCAGTACGGGACTGTGGCCCGGGGGTTGGGGACCCCTGATTATGAGGACAAGCCCATAGCCTAGGAAGGCAGAGTACGAGGACTCTGGGTCTCTGACATCTTCTTATAATGGCTTTACCATTCATGGGCCACTTATTCCTGGACTTCTTTTATATGAGAGAGAAACCCATTTTTACCTTATGTAAACCATCAAGTTATTGGGGGGTTTCCTGTTATAAACAGGCAAACGAACTCATGTGCCTGATTTCTGTCCTCCCCATCAGCTCAAGGGCCAGTTGGGCTCCGACTATTTCTTCTCCTCTTCCTTCATTTCAAAGAGTCTAAGGTCCCAGGATAGACGTCCCCATTCGCTGAGTTTAGATCAGGTGCCTGACCTTTCTCCATCAGGGATGAGGGACACTGAATTGGAGGAAGGAGCCTCCAGAGACTTCTGGACTGACTGACCACACCTTCAGGAGGTGAAGGTAATGTCCCAAAGGGAAATGAGAGCGCCACTGACACAGGTCCACCACCAAACCTTCTCTTCTTCATTCTCCCACTGAGCAGCTTGTCACTTCTGAGACCATGGCAGGAGCAGTAATTAGTGTGTTTGTGACTGAGTGCCAACATCTCTGCCTTCCCAAAAGGGACGAACAATGCTTTCATCATGGGGTGACTCTAGGGGTGGGACAACGAGGCACGTATTTATGGCACAGAAGAAGGTTAGAGGCTTCTTTGTTCCAATATTTATCGTAAGTCTCCTAATGCCAGGCCTATTCTAGACACTGAGGACACAAGGATGCAGGGTTAGCTGTCCTGCCTGGTACCCACAGCCTCGAGGGAGATGCACAAGTTGACAGACAAGTGTGCGATACACGCCAAGATAGAGACCTGGCTGGGAGTTCACAGAGCACCATGTAACCCAGGCTGGGGGGAACTGGGGAGGAGGAAGGGGGAAGAATAATTTCCACAGTGAGTCCAACTTCGAAGCAGAATAGGAGTTGGGGTAAGCAGAGGGCTGAGCAGGCTGGAGGCAGTGGAGGGAGGGAAAGCAGAGTGGGTCTGGGGAAGCACAGGTTACACCACTGGTCTTACTGGAGCCCAGAGTGTGAGGGTATGTCATGGGCCACGGGGAGTTGCCTCATGGGATATGGAGCGGAGCCTGGAATTTATTCTGTAACCAAGGGAAAGCCATTGCAGCATCACAATCACGAGGAGCAACGTGATGAAATATACATTTTAGAATGATTAGAATGATGACTCAGCGTGGAAAATGGACGGCGGAGGAGGGGGGAGAATCAAGCCCCAGTAACTGACCAATCAGGAGCCTGCTGAAATAATATAATCAAAAAGTAACAGAGGGGCTTCCCTGGTGGCGCAGTGGTTGAGAGTCTGCCTGCCGATTCAGGGGACGCGGGTTCCTGCCCCGGTCCGGGAAGATCCCACATGCCGCGGAGGGGCTGGGCCCGTGAGCCATGGCCGCTGAGCCTGTGAGCCGTGGCCGCTGAGCCTGTGCGTCTGGAGCCTGTGCTCCGCAACGGGAGAGGCCACAACAGTGAGAGGCCCGCGTACCGCAAAAAAAAAAAAAAAAAAAAAAAAAAAAGGGAAGCCAAATCGGAAAAGAAGAAGTAAAGCTGTCACTGTTTGCAGAGGATATGATACTATACATAG
>NW_020175079.1:581453-624469 GCF_003031525.2 Neophocaena asiaeorientalis asiaeorientalis
AAAAGTAACGGTACCCTGAACTGAGAAGAACACTGCTTTACAGATAAAAGTACAGCAATGTTCTTCTCCCAGCCAGTTCTTTCTGTTCCCCAGTGAAAGCCAAAAACAAAATGCTAAATGACAGGCATGTCTGCATGTATCCAGGGGAACAGAAGCCAAGTGTCCAGATTGCTGGGACCCCAGTTGGTACTCTAGCGGAGCATCCCCAAATTAGCACATGCTCAGTGCTTCTTTAGACCATCTCTCTGGAATGTCAATGTTTTCCAACAAGCCCATCCTTTGTCAGGGGCTGGAAAAGTGACCGATCAGAATGGTGTTGTGGGTTATACCAGTATTTTGAATGAATGAGAGAGGGAATGAATGAATACATGAATTTAGCAATTAATTGCATTTCTGAATCAGGGCCACTCTGGTTTCCACAGTAAAACTTCAGGGTGAGGAGATTTTTGGCCATTTCCCATTTCTGCCTCTCTTAAGTACTTCTTAAAAGGACAGGCAAGTGTTATTGAACCATCCCTACCTCTCCACTCCATGGAAAGAATTGAGCAATTATCCTCCATCAGAAACAGTGTCCAGGATGGGGGTGAGACAACTTATAGCCTGGAATTTTAAATGATCTTAGAGTCTTTTACTGACAACAAGGCAGATAATTGGGGAAATGTAGTTCTGTAAATGCAGAATAAAAGTTAAGCAGATAGATAACATATGGAACCTGAATTATCAAACACCTTGTTAACTCTGTGAAAAGTTTCACTGAGCTGTTGGTCTTCACTTCGGAGCCCTGGGAGAAGTAGATTTTTTCCAGGTATGGCACTTGTCCTGGTGGGAATGAATTCAGCAAAGGAAATAATGTGCCATACGCCTAGCTAGTCAGTGCTTTTATTTATGCTGAATTGTCTGTAATGAGTTTCTTCCCTTTCCATTCTGCCTCTTAACCTCTGGAAAGAAGACAAGGAAAGTTTCTAGGGTAAATCAACATTCAGGATTACCAAGCAGATGCTGATCTACATCTCATATTCAGAGAATTCTAAGAACATTCACCAGCGCCTCACTTTCCCTTCCACTGTGATCAAACACATTCATTAGCACTTTTGGGCCTGGGGACCCTGAGATGCCCCAGAAAATTTCCAGGGGCCTTCCTGCCACCCTAGGGACACACAGTGTTTGATCACACAAAACGATAGCACAAACTAATAATGTTCAGCCAAAAAGTACCTATGGACCACCTCAGACCCATGAGGATAGCTACTATAAAAATGAAAATGAATAAAAAACAGAAAATACCAACTGCTGGTAAGGATGTAGGGATTTTGGAACCATTGTGCACTCTTGGTGGAAATGTAAAATGGTGCAGCCACTGTGGAAAACAGTATTGTGGCATCTTAAAATTTTTAAGATAGAACTATTGTTCTATATGATCCAGCAATACCACTTCTGGGTACATATTCCAAAGAATTGAAACCAGAGTCTCTAAGAGTTATTTGTACACCCATATTCATAGCAGCATTCTTCACAATAGCTAAAAGGTAGAAGCGACCCAAATGTCCACTGATGGATGAATATGTAAGCAAAATGTGGTATATATATATATACAATGGAGTATTATTCAGCCTTAAGAAGGAAGGAACTTATGACACCTGCTACCACATGGATGAACCTGGAGGACATTATGTTAAGTGAAATAAGCCCGTCACAAAAAGACAAATACTATAGGATTCCACTTAGATGAGAAACCTAGAGTAGTCAAAAATTCATAGAGACAGAAAGTAGAATGGTGGTTGCCAGTGGCTGAGGGGAACAGGGAATGGGGAGTTAGTGTTTAACGGGTATAGAGCTTCAGTTTTACAAGATGAAGATTTCTGGAGGTGGATAATGGTGATGGTTGCACAAAAATGTGAACATAGGCAATACCACTGAGCTGAACTGTACACATAAAAATGGTCAGGACGGCAAGCTTCACGTTACATGTATTTCACCACAATTTAAAAAAATTAAAAAGCATCTATGGGCCTGGAAGAGAGAAGAGGTACCAGAGTCAATGCAAAGCACATCATTGCATTGTGACTATTTTTAAACCTAAGGGGCATGTGTCTTCTCTTCTTCTTGCCCTCTCAATCCCTCCCTTCCTCTCTCTACCCTGCTGACTTTTGGACATGCAGAGACCATCCGGTGTCCTCAGAGCTTGGGAGCCCTCTGCTCTACCTCCTCCCTCACCACTAAGGTCACTGTCACCAAGACTTCAGCCACCCTCCTAGTTCACAATGAGCCCCAAATCGAAACTCCAGATTCCTCCTTTCCACCAAGCTTCAGACCCACATTTTCACTTGCCCACTGGAAAGGTCTCCCTGCAGGTCCCACAGAGAACTCATTCTCTCCCCAGACACACCTCCTTCTGAGTTCTGACCTTAGTGAATAGTATTACTTCTTCAGCAGGGTCCTGGGACTCTTTCTTGAACCATCCCAACCTGCCTACCTCTCCTTTTCTCAGCTCCCAGGCATCATCCTTTCATTTCTATCACCAAAATGTTGACTCTCTTCCCTCCATCAGCCCCTTCCAAGTGCCCTGGCCACCCTGTGTCACATTCTAACTGATCCCTCGACTTTCTCTATTCTCTAAATTCCTATGTTCAGTTTTCTACACACCTTTTTAAAAACATAGATGTGACAATTCACTCTCCTGCCGAGAAACTTTACCAAGGCTCCCCATTGCTTATAAGAGAAACCACCTCCAAGGTCCCAAGGCAGAGTGAGGTAGTTTCAAATACCTCAGGAAATAAACTAATTGGCCCAGCTTTGACAACTTCCGGTCTAACCACCTGTGACATGAAGGCTGTGGTCATTTAGGAAGAAGGCAGCTGTGGGAAGCAGAATTCTAAAGATGACACCCCAAGATTCCTGCCCCATGATTATTAAATCAAACATGAATCGAGTGACTGCTGTGAAGGGATTTTGCTGATGCAATTAAAATCCCAAATTAACTAAACTTAAAGTAAGAGATGATCTGGGTGGGTCTGACCCAACCAGGTGAACCCTTAAAAGAGGGAGCTTTTTCTGTAGCAGAAGAGGGAGTCAGAGAGAATCAAATCGAGGGAAGGATTCAACGTACTGTTCTGGCTTTGAAGATGGAGGAGCCACGTGCAAGACCAGAGACCAGCCTCTTGCGATGCAGAGTGACCCACCCCCCCCCAAACTCTGCCAACAACTGAACGAGCCTGGAAGCAGCATCTTCTTTAGACCCTCCATGCAAAAGCCCAGCCTGACCAACACCACCATTTCAGCCTTGTGAGACCCCAGGCAGAGCACCCACCCAAGCCCACCCACATATCTACCTAAAGTACCACAGGCTAATGGATGTGTCTGGTTTGAAGCAGCTAGTTTGTGGCAATGTGTTACACAGCAATAGGAAATGAATACAGCCCCTCTCTGCATGTCTCATGATGGGGGCGGAGAGGGCTTCCCGGAGGGCAGGATGTGCTGAGCAGACAATTCCCTAAGTAGCTGTTCCACCCACCAACCCACTTTAGACAGTTCCATGGACCTCTATCTGTCCTTCATTACTTTCTCTGCCCTCCATCAGATTCACTTGGAACTTCATGGACTTTTCAAAAACAAGCATTAAAATTGTAATTACTTTTATCCTAATCTAGATATTTGTCAGATTGCCAAAGTCTAATACATCATCATCTTTCTCACACATTCTTGTATAAGGTTGTAATAAGCTTCACAAATTAATATCAACTCCTCCCACTACCTCCATCCCCCATTTCCCTCTCTCTCTCTCTCTCTCTCTCTCTCTCTCTCACTCACACACACACACACACACACTTACTGCATGATCACATTATGCCTTCATCTCTTAACTGGAAGGAGATAAATGGCCATTTTCAATAAGAAAATAAGAGTATTCACCCTTAACCAGTACCCACACTGTCCGTTAATTCTGATTTCTGAACGTGAATTTTGGAATCACTTAGAGCAAAATCTGAATCCCAGATGCCTCATTTAGTGGCTAAATGACATCTCTCAGTCTCAGTTTTATCATCTGTCAAATGCATACAATAATATCACCTACCTCATAGCATTCCTATGAGGATTAATTTAAATAATGCTCTTGGAGTCCTGAGCAAATACCTGGCGTGAAGTCTGTACTCAGTAAATGGGGCCATTACTGTCGCAAAGGAGAGGAAAACGTGATCCTTTAAAAGTAAGGACATTAGAACCAGCTCAGGCTCACTCAAGGCTAGGTGCCCACAGTAGCTTGGTTTGGTTAGGTTTTTGAGTTTAGCCTGGTCTAACTAATTCTCTCCCTGACTCTGAGTCCATCTTTCTGCCATGGAAACATTACCAAGAAACTTCCAGCTACTCATTTTTGAGTTACCTGCAGACACTTGGTTGATGAGGAACAGAGTAAGGAATGCAGATAGGAGCCATCACAGCATCTCTTCTGTCTGGTGCATTCCACAGTGAAGCCCAGGATCCTGGGTGCTAGAAGCACGCAGCAAATACACCTGCACCCATCAGGAGGTGCTCCTCTGGGCTGTGACTGCTGTATCCATGGTGGATGTCAGAATGGATTATCGAAAACGTCAACAACAAATCAGCGGAGACTAAATGGACACAAAGAAGTGCAGAGTGAGCCAGTAATTGCTCTGCATCTGAGTGTTCAAAAGAAAGAGCTCAAGGGGCTTCCCTGGTGGCGCAGTGGTTGAGAGTCCGCCTGCCGATGCAGGGGATGCGGGTTCATGCCCTGGTCTGGGAGGATCCCACATGCCGTGGGGCGGCTGGGCCCGTGAGCCGTGGCCGCTGGGCCTGCGCGTCCGGAGCCTGTGCTCCGCAGCAGGAGAGGCCACAGCGGTGAGAGGCCCACGTACCACAAAAAAAAAAAAGAAAAAAGAAAGAGCTCAAGAACACAGAAAATGCAGTAGAGCTTGCCATGGTACGGGGGGCCTTTGCTACCAGCAGCTCTTGGGACCTGGGCAGAGTCCAAGGCATACTGTGGTCCCAAGTGTTCTTAGCCTGGCAATGAAACTGACCTGCTTAATATCATACTCATTACCTCACTTTTGTTACTGTGATTTTTCGTACTGGAGTCTAATCAAGGGAACTTTGTGAAGGAGGGCTGTTATATAATTTTCAAGGATTTGGAAGAATTTAGAGCTACCTTTCAAATTCAGGTCCTGGGTATGTTATTTTAATAACATTATTAAACTCTCTGATTCCAGTCTGCTCTTTGAAACATGAGAACAAGTGACTCCCCATGGAGCTGTCAAAATCAAGCGAGAAAACATACAAACGGCACCTAGCGCACTGCCTTTGACACAATACGGTAGGTGCTTGCCAAGTGATACCAGCTTGTAGGACTGCATTTCACACTGGATGAAAACTTCCCCCATTATAAGATTCTCCGATGTCTTATAGGCAAGTGTGTGGATAGGTTTTGAGTAGATAAACCCCTGAACTCTCACTGGACCCACTAGTGGATTCCAAAACAAACCTATTCTGGAACTTTCAGTTGGGTTAGAATGGTGGGAAATGCATGCTGCCTTCATTGAAGGAAAGGGGGAAGGGATGGAGAAAATGAATAAATGGGAATGCTTTATTCTACAGACAAGCTGAAAAGTGGTTTTAGGGCATGAGAATTACCCAGACATGCACAGCGTTCTACCATCCTGTAAGGACAAAATAAGATGACTGAATGTGCCCACATCACTAAGAAAGGGGATCCAGCAACCTTGTCAACTCACTGGTCTAACCAGTTCTCTCCCTTTGTACAGACTCCTTTGTACATGTGCTACTGAGAAAGCCTGCTACAGGAGGGCAGGGTCTGAAGGAGAACGCCTGGGGGCATTGCCTCTCCTGGAAATTAAGTGCTCCAAAGGGAGCAGGCAGGTACAGTTCATCTCAGACAGGAGGTCTCTACGTGGGGTTTGTAATCATAATTGTGGATGGAGGGGAAAGAAGTACATCTTTAGTTTTCCCTTTACCTCTAACTGAAATCTAGCATTTCCTTCAATTATGGATGCAGACAACAAAATGCAGTAGAATTTGCATTGCCTGTGACTTAACTCCTGATAAAAATCACAGATATTTACATATCACGTCACGTCTGTTGCAGATATCACAAAATAGCAATTATGCTCATCGTGACTTAAAATAAGGCTCATTATCAGGCTCACCACTAGAAAGTGTTACCTAAGGCGTTAATAAAAGAAACAGATCCATTACTATGACACAAATTTGTTTTTGTAATATTGTGATAAATAGTTTAAGCATAATTGGTTTTTTCTTTGACCTAAGTTATTTTACTTTATTCTTTAGAAATGGTTTTCTGGGAGGGGGTCTATAGGGCTCACCAGACTTCCAAGGGGCCCATGGCTTAAGTGGGGGTAATGAACCTGCTGCCTGAGCATTAGGACCCAGTGCTGTAGAATGTGTCCTGCCCATGAGAAGAAGGGATTCCTAAGGAAGAGTGTACACTCTGCACCCTGGAGAGGAGGACAAGAAATCCTACAAGGGAAGGAATAAAAGGAACTGACTTGGTAGAGCACCCACTTCATGTCACATACTGTATTTTATTTAAATACGGTACTCCCTAAGAGCAAACGCATGAAGTGAGAACAATTTCCCCCAATTCACAGATGAGGAAACTGTGGCTCAGAGCTATACAGTCACCCTGCTAGGAAGTGAAGGCACCAGGTACAACTCCAACCCAGGTCAGTTTGACTTTCTACTGTCTGACCATGGCAATGACAGTGAGACGAAACTGCTGGACAAACGGAGAGTTCAATGCACCCAGCAGAGAAGAAGCCACCTTGGGTGGTCTCGGAGGTGTACCACCTAGAGTACCCTTCATGAGAACCTGCTGTGAGGAATCCAGCTTCGGCACCTTCAGCTCCTTGACAGCATCTGCTCTGAGGACACACCCTCCCAAGCTACTCCCAGTGATTGAGGAGGGCTAGGCCATTCCTGCCTGCAAAGCAGGTCTCCTCCAATGGACAATCTGCCTGCAGTCCAAGGCTTCTCCTATTCAACTACATCCTCCTTCCTTCCCTCCATCCTTTCACAGGGGCCAGACTGGCAGTCCAGTGTGAAGGCCCTCTTGGCCTATTCCTGCTCACTCTCCCCTTTACCCTTCGCAGGTATTTCCTTCAATCAATTTCTGGGATGCCTACTTCCATCCTGATGTCTGCTTCTTGCAGGACCCAAATTAATGCAGCCCCCAAGTCTGGCAAAAGCTACAACCCTATCTATCCCCCTCTGATGGGCAATCAAAGGAGAGTGTGTTTCTTATGACAGATTCATGGGCCAAAGAGGGACACCCAATCTCTCCTCCTAAGGACTGTCACCTGGGGAGTACATCATGGGAAAAGAAACACACGCGGCACGGGACAAGGCTGTTAAGGCTGAAAACAGGGTAACTATACCAAAAGTCAAGACAGTGGTTACACTGATGGAGAATATTTGGGGGAAGGGGGCATGAGGGGTGATTTCTGGGGTGCTGGTAATGTTCTGTTTCTTGAGCTGGGTGCTGAATAAAGAGGTGTGCTCATTTGTTGACAATTCATGGAGAGGTTCACTTGTGATCAGTGCAGTTTTCTGTCCATCTATTCCTCATTAAACAGTGTTTTAAAAACTAGGTATATTTATAGTACTTAGCACCTCTCCCAGTGAGGTGGGATTTGAGGGGCTGCTCTCTGTATATATAGGATGCAATGTATTCATTGCCGGGGGTGTGGGTACTCGGCACACGAGCTCCAGGGATCCCTGATGTGAACTTGGCTGTAGTCCTTAAAGAACCTTAAGGCTATTTATCTTGGGGTCCTGAGTTGCTAACAGAGGTTCTAGACTTATTGGATATAAATGCCCTTTATAGCCAAATGTCAGTTGAATAAATAAATGACTTACTTATGTCTTGACATTTTGGAGATGTCAGAAAGAGAAGAAATAGGGAGTTCTACAATCCTCGGTATTGCCTGCGACAGGATTCAGTGCTTGACTTTGAAAGCATGATGTGTAGCTCGCTGAGAAAATGAATCTTCCCCGGGTGAAGAAATGTGGATATATGTTTGACAAATCAATTCCTTTCTTGGAGGAGGAGAAGGGAGACTCCCACAGAGGTCGGGCAGCTAAATTACCAGAGGCAAAGCAGAGCAGCAGAGGTCTTGCAGAAGCAAGGAGGCCCCTCACGCTGACGGCTACACAGGGACTGGCTGGCATCCCCTGGTCGGCTGGGCACCGCAGCGAGCCTCTGAAATTAATGACATCCTCACTTCCATGAGCAGGGCCAGCCTCCGCCTTCAGTCGCACCAGTTCAGAAACATCTCAAGGCTAAAAGGCATGCAGTGCTCTGCTAAACAGGAAAAGTGCCCCCACCGGATCACGGGAGCCTGGACAATGGCTGCCTTTCTCCTGTTCATTCTGCCAACCCTCTGCCCCGGGGGCCCCCTGCCTCTAGTGCCCATGACTGAGGTCATTTACCTCTTCTTTCCAGGCAGAGGGAGCTAGCTTTGTGGTACCCAGGCAAGTTATAGAGAATATGGCTTCAGCTCCACAGCAGCACATGAGAGGCAGTGAGCTGTAAGAGTTAAGAGCATGGGTTAAGAGTATCACTCTACCACTCAGTAGTATGACCACAGGCAAGACTGTGGCCTCTCTGCGCCTCAGTCTTCTCATCTATTAAAATAATTATTTGTTATAGTACTTACTTCAGAGAATTATGAGACTTTAATTAGTACATAGAGAACACCGTAAAATAAAAAAAGTGCAATTGATAGACATCAGCTGTTATTATCGCGGTAATCATTAGTGATGTCCACCAAATATTTCTTGCTCTCTGTATCCAGGTACCTGTCACATGGTAGATTGCCCCAGAAAGGTAAGCTATCCATGAGACTTGTTTTAGTCAATGAAATGTATCACGTGTCATTTCCAGACAGAAGCTTTAAAAACTGGTGTGCAGTTCGCCATATTCATTTTTTCTTGGAAAACATGGCAACATGGAGATGCACCTTCCTTCTTTCTGAAGGCTTGAGCGGGGAAGATAAAAAGCCAAGCTCCCAGCCTACCTTACACCTGTAGTATGAACAAGAAATACATCTCCACTGAAATGTCACATTTATTGGCCGCTTTGACCTCATCTTGTCTTTTCTACCTGAACAAAAAATGGTTCCTAAAAATGAGGTGCTGCCATTAACATGAACCTCAAGATGTGGCATTAACTTAGGATTCGGGGTGTCGGTCTGTCGTAAGGAAATCATTATTGGAGGCTGGAAGGATGGTAAACTCTGATACGCATGGTTGAAATATGTGGTAAAACTGTCACCTGCTATAACCCAGAATACAGGTAATATTTGGTGGCTCTAGGGAAGTGAGTTACAAGACAAAAATCTGTGTGTTGACTGCAACTGGCTTCATTTGGCCAGGTGATACAAGAGGGTAGCTCAGCAAAGAAGCAACCAGTTTGCAAGCAGAAATAAATAGAAATGCAGAGTCCCGAAATTCAGACACTTGTAGATTTAGAACAGTAAACGTTAGAGGTAAAGTTGAGAAGTACAAAAGCCAATGAAGCCTTTGCAGCAAGAATTAAATCAACAGTGTAGCCTCATGCCCGTTGTTGATGCTTACGAATGTCCTTACAGCTATGCTTGGAACTCCGGCACCACACAGGGAAGCAGAAGAGCTTCTGCACCTATGGTTCAGAGCGTGTGGACTCACTGTGGCCCACGCCCAATTCTAAGACCCAGGGTCCTCCCAGTGTCCTGGCCCGTATCTGGTTCCCTGTCTTGTCTCACCTCCTGCCTCACAATTCCCAGTGCCCGTCTTTGCCCTCTGTCCAAAATTCCAGCTTTTTTAGCTCCCTGTCTTGCACCCCTGCCCGGTGCTTCTGGGGATCTTCTCCTGAGCCCTGGTCCTCATGATTCTGTCTCCACCAGCATCTGTCAGGCCCTTGAGACTCAGCAAACCTGACACTGTGAATACGGCCCTGACCAAACAATCCTGAATCTGTGACATTTGCTTTAACTCTCCAACACGCCCTGACTTTGCTGTCCTTCTGGGCTTCCTCTAGTGGTCTTACCCAAGGACTTGCCAGCTGACAAGCCACACTTGGACATGGTTTGCACCAGCCCGGTGTTCCCCAGGAGCCCCACTTGGGACCTTACCTTTATCTAAACTTGGTGCCCAAAGCTGAACACCATAATCCAGATGGGATCTCACAGGGCAAAATGCAAATGGACCATCACCTCCCTTCCCTAACTCTTAACTCCTATTAATGCAACCTGAGATTCCACTGGCTCTTTTCTTAACTTTATACCTTTCAATGAGCCTACCTACCTGCCCTTCAGCACAGAGCCAGCACCCCCAGGAACTTCTGCTCTTGGCATTGTGACTTTGTTGCACCCATATTCTGAACCCTTCCCTTCCTTGTTTATTGACTCTGCTTCCAGACTTCAGATTCCCTCTGCTCCTGGCCACAAAGCCTCTCCCTGAGCTCTTCTGCTATGACCTATGGCTCTATTTCCAGGCCACAATTTTCACTTGTTCCTTGAATTATAGCTGCTTCCAGCAAATGAAACACCCCAGCCCAGGGCAATCTGGCCTATGGAACTATCATGAGATGATTCATGTGGTTGGCTTTCCCACTGAGCACACCCCAACTCAGAGGAAAGAAGTTGGACTCCTGCTGCATTGTAGGCTCAGAAGGCACTTTTGCTCAACAAAAGTGCCCAGGTGTTTTTCACATGAACAGCTTCCAAGATGCAAAGATCCCTTATCCTATGTCTGAACATTTCATTTGCTGTAACTACATATAATTTTAACAACTTATTTCAGAGCCATTAGCCACAAAATTGGGTTAACTAAAATCCTTTGTTAACACACTGTCAACAGTAAGTACAAGTGGTCCTCTTCTGATTTATTTCATTAATATCTATTTATATGGCTACTCATTTATTTTTTTAAATATAGTGAAGTTTCACGAACCCGAAATTGAACCCCAAAAATGAGACAAATATAACGTACATCTACTTCTATGTTCCTTCCTGATACAATTGGTCTACAACTAGTGCAAGAAAAGGAAAATTGCCAAACGTGTTCTTGGTCAGTCCATGCTCACTTTACCTGGTCATTCCTTTCCTTTCTGATTATAAACAATTGCCAGGTGCCTGCCTGATCTGACCTTGGGCAACTTTGAACTTCTGCCCTCTCCTGACCTCATTGTTAGCCCAGGGATCCTTGATATTTGGCCACTCAGTACCATGGGCCTGGGGCAGCATTACTTTGCAAGGCTCAGATTTGCCTTGCACACATTTAGGACTGACATCTATTCTATTCCCCCATGGTTTCCCTCCTGGTATTTTTTTCTTCCTATTTCCACAAAACATTAGTTTGCAAATGTCCCATTTTAGAATGCTTTTCGTCTTTAGAAAAACCCACAGTTCTGTTCTTTTGAATCTGGAAGTTAAAATGTAACATCCATGTTCCTAGCCACATGAGAAATTACATCCTGTTGTGTCACCTCTGATATTAAGTCTGCCTGGCTCATACACCTGCACAATTGTCAATTGTCTAATTTTTTCTCCCAAAGACACCTTAACATCTGCTGGGCTTTCAGGCAACTCATTATAGGAATTCAGCACCTGGGTTGCCTGTGGAGTGTCTGCTCAGTTTTCCCTGGGGTTCCTAAGGGGCTCTATGCTCACCTATTCATCAGAGAATTGATACGGGCAAATCTCATAAATGTCAAAGGAAAGTGCATTCAAGATGCTTCCTTTGGTACATTTTAAGGGCAACAAAGCTCATTCTTAAAAGGCTTAAAGGCAATATATGAAGGGTAATACCATAGCAAGTGTTTACATATAAAGAAAAGGAAAGAGAGAGATAAAGAGGAAGAATGTGGGAGGAATAGAGACAGGGGAGAGAGAGAAAGGGGGGAAGGGAGGGAGGAAGGAGGAAGGAAGAGAGATAGAGGAAGAGTAAGCTGTCCATTGAAATCTACTCATGAAACTTTCTAGACTTTGCAACGCAGAGCCATATGGCAGGCCTTGTGAAGAACACCCCAAGAGTATGAGGGTCCACTACTGTCATCAAGCTTACAGTCACATGGTGGGGCGGGGCCAGGAAACAAATCTTTTGAATTAATCAAAGGGCCATCAAAAGAGTGCAGAACCCTTGGATTGGTGAAACTACTCATTGGCTCGGCCCCATAAATATTAGCAGTTCTGTGTACAATAGAGGAATATGGGCCATAGATCACATTACACAGTTGGAATGTGATATCAATAAAATCTTATAACTGTTAATAAATTTTCATCATAGGCAAGTATTCTGAACAACAAACTTATTGGCATATTATGCAGTTGGCCCAGAGTAAGCAGATGTTTCAATGTGAAATAGGTCCGTATGAAATCTTTTACAACATATTACCTTGTACAACAATAAAAATTCTTCTCTGATTTGTGACCACTGAACAAATATAATTTTAAAATAAGGGACTTCCCTGGTGGTCCAGTGGTAGAGAATCTGCCTTCCAATGCAGGGGACACAGGTTCGATTCCTGGTCAGGGAACTAAGATACCACATGCTGTGGGGCAACTAAGCCCACGCGCCACAACTACTGAGTCTGTGCACCTCAACTAGAGAGCCCACCTGCCACAACTACAGAGCCCACACGCTCTGGAGCCCACACCACAACTAGAGAGAGAAAAAACCCACACACCACAACTAGAGAGAAGCCCGCACGCCACAATGAAGATCCCGCGTGCCGCAACTAAGACCCAATGCAGACAAAACTAAATAAGTAAATCAATAAATATTTTTTAAAAACCATAATTCTTAACTTTTAAAAAAATAAATAAATAAAATAAAACTTTTCTGCTTTCCTCTGTGCAAACTGCCTACTTCTCACCCCCACCCAAAAAAACCCTCAAATCTTTCAGCTGAATTATTCCTAACTCTGTCATCCTACCATTCAGCAGCCATGAATCTGCAAATGTCCTCGCCACTTTCAATTATCCAACATAAACTTGCACCCAAACTCAGAACCTCACACCCACAGAAGTCAGTCTACATAGAATTTTTAAAAGGAATTGGAACAATCCAATGCCATTAAATGGTTTTGAAAATTGAGTGGCTAAACCAATCAATCAACCAAGGAATTAAGAAATTAATGCAAGAGCTTGGAAGCCGGTAGGAAAGAAGTGAGGCAACTTGAATTGGGCACACTATCAAATCCAACTTTCACCAGTAGGAGCACAACGCTTCTTTTTAATTTTTCTTAAATAAATTTATTTATTTTTGGCCGCGTTGGGTCTTTGTTGCTGTGCGCGGGCTTTCTCTAGCTGTGGCGAGCGGGGGCTACTCTTCGTTGCGGTGCGTGGGCTTCTCATTGCCATGGCTTCGCTTGTTGCGGAGCATGGGCTCTAGGCACGGGGGCTTCAGTATTTGTGGCATGTGGGCTCAGTAGCTGTGGCTTGCAGGCTGTAGAGCGCAGGCTCAGTAATTGTGGCGCATGGGCTCAGTTGCTCCGCAGCATGTGGGATCTTCCCGGACCGGGGATCGAACCTGCGTCCCCTGCATCGGCAGGCGGATTCTCAACCACTGTGCCATCAGGGAAGTCCCTCCTTTTAATTTTGATTAAAAATTAAACTGTTGCCTGCCGATGCAGGGGACGCGGGTTTGTGCCCCGGTCAGGGAAGATCCCACATGCCGCGGAGCGCCTGGGCCCGTGAGCCATGGCCGCTGAGCCTGCGCGTCCGGAGCCTGTGCAATTGTGGCGCATGGGCTCAGTTGCTCCGCAGCATGTGGGATCTTCCCGGACCGGGGATCGAACCTGCGTCCCCTGCATCGGCAGGCGGATTCTCAACCACTGTGCCATCAGGGAAGTCCCTCCTTTTAATTTTGATTAAAAATTAAACTGTTGCCTGCCGATGCAGGGGACGCGGGTTTGTGCCCCGGTCAGGGAGTATCCCACATGCCGCAGAGCGGCTGGGCCCGTGAGCCATGGCCGCCGAGCCTGCGCGTCCGGAGCCTGTGCTCCGTAATGGGAGAGGCCGCAACAGTGAGAGGCCCGCGTACCGCAAAAAAAAAAAAAAAATTAAACTGTCACCAGAACAGTTGGTGTTCAGTTCTACGTCATTTCCTCTTCTGCATATGGAGAAATGCTTTCTAGCGACACACTTATGGTGACCCCATGGAGTACAAGGTAAACAGACGGTGCTGCTGGTTTCAAGAAGTTGGCTTCTTGACATTTAGTGTGAAGGCAGGGAAACCCTCAGACAGCTATGGAATCAAATTATGTGTTAAGTGCAATTTTTAGTTTCCTGGATATGAAATGCTCACTGCTCTACATTTGAGGACTCACATGTCGTCCTAGTATCTAGAAAGATGGCAAAAGATAAGAATCATAAGACGCAATCTAATAGTGGGCTAGTTTTGAGGCATAATCTAATTATTTTATAATTGGTCATGTTTCTTTAAAAGGTTTGATAAACAGGCTTTTTTTTTTTTCCTATTCAAGTCTTCCTTCTTGTTCTCCTTCTTGTTCTAAACAGAAAGAACAATCCTGATGATTATGAATGAGAATACATAGTCTCTGGTGGGATCAAGGCTTCTAATTCTATTTCATCCCATTCATAAACCATCCTAGGTAAGCTACCGGTTGAATACGAGTCCTGAATTATTCAGTGGAAACTGCACTGAAATATCGTGTGAAATAAGGGAGAGCCTGTAATATGCATTTAGTGTCCTTCCAGGCTGCTGTCCTGTGTCCTGCCTTTCTAATCCTTCTCCCTACCCTCAGCTCAGCAATTCCCTTCAGTGGCATAGATACGTGCACACATACCCATTCTAAATAATCCCTTCCTTGCTTTACAACACAAGGAGGTCTCCTTTAACATACCTCATTCCCTAATAAAATCATTTTTTAGAGCTATTTCTAAAATAAAGAGTTGCTTTCAAGGAATAATTATACATAGTACCTCATTAATTGGGACCCAGCCTCAATAATTTTACATACATAAGAGTATAAAAATGCCGTATCTGGTCCCTTATGAGCACAAATAATTTCTACTATTATCACAGTCATCCTTCTATCCTGAGGGTATGGGTGGCCCATTTCTAAAGCAGGTGTGTTTAAAAGAGCTTGGTTTACATGCAACCAACTTAAAATGAATTAGCAAATGAAATCCAGGGATACCTTTGAGTAAGAAAGAGGACTACAAATGGAGTGAGGATTGAAAACATAAGATATGTTTGAATCCAACAAAGGTTAAAGAAATGATTTTGCTCTGCACTTTCTGATAGAGTTCAATGAACAGATTTATGTCATATATGGGACAGTGGAAAGAGCAGGGAGATGATTTGCCCAGGGGAAGAGGTAGAGCTAAAAGGCCAGTGTTTGGGAGTCGAAGAAGGGGGAAGCTAGGAAGGAGGAGGAAGAAGACAGAGTTGAAAGAGAAAGGAGACAGAGGGAAGAAGAATCAGATCACTATTTTAAATATTTGTAGGAAATAACATATTAGGAAACAAACTGATGAAGCCCCAGAGAGCAAAATTCAGAGTAAGCATAACCGTTTCAAGGAGCAGATTTTTCAGCTCTCTACAAGAAAGTATTTCCTAGTCATCAGAGCTAAAATGAGATATGTTATAGGGTACTGGGCACCCCATCAGATGAATTATCCAAGTGGAGGCTAGTTCACCATCCTTCCTGGCTCTTCTCAAAGAGATTGCCCTAGAAACTCAGAGATTCTAAGACAATGTGATCACCTCAGTAGCACATGCCTATGATAAAATCCATAACACAAAGGAGATACAATCCCTTCTTATTACGTTCAGTAGTTATGTTCTCTCAAGTCACCATGAATGATAAAAAATCATTGCCCCTAGGGGAAATACAGGGCTGGGTTCCTGTGAGCCTCTGGTCACAACATTTTCGCCAACTAATCAATACATAACCTTGTTAATCCCAATCTCCTAATTTATCACTTCCCCCCACATTTCCCCTTTGGTAACCATAAGTTTGATTTTGAGATCTGTGGGTTTAACATATACACACTACTATACATAAAATAGATAACTAACAAGGACCTGTGTATATAGCACAGGGAACTCTACTCAGTATTCTGTAATAGCCTATATGGGAAAAGAATCTGAAAAAGAATGGATATATATTTATGCATAACTGATTCACCCTGCTGTATACCTGAAACTAACACAACATTGTAAATCAACTATACTCCAATAAAAAAAAAGTTTTTTAATAAACAGTTTTATATAAAAAATACATAACATTGTCTTAAGTGTGTTTCTGTTTAAAGACACCCTATTTAACATATAGAATTGATTCTTTAACATTGAACTCACAGCCAACAGCACTATCACTCATGCCTAAACAAGGCCTATCTAACACACATATTCTCTTCTTAAGGCACATCACAGCCTTCTCACACTTAGGACCACTAGACAGCTCTTCATCTCTATGCTCAAGAAGCCAGGGAAGTCACCCCCAAACAAGCAGAAAAATGCAACAACAACAACAAAAAAAGTGGCACTAGAGAGAGTGAAAAGGACACTTGCTTACCACATGAGCTACAACAAGAAGGCAGAGTGTCACTTTGTTCAACCTCAGCTGGAGACGTATTGCGCGACTCAAATTTTTCACCTCTCTGCACATATCCGTGAATGACTGTGAGAGGTGCACAAGTATCGATTTTGGGGTTACAAATACATTTTCGCAAGTAGGTGAATTTGCAAATACAGAATCCACAAACAATGAGGATGAACTGAACTTGTAAGAGAGGGGAGCAATAATGGACAAAGCGACCAGGACAGGGGCTCTGGACAGTCCAAAACTCGACTTCCAATTCTAAAACCTCCTTTTACACAGCAGGACACAGTGGAGTTTGCACCTTTGCCTGGCCACAGCTGTCTACCCCCTGGTCACAGGCTGGGCAGGCAGCCCAAACCACAAAGGTTAAGTGGCTTTTCCGTCTGGTAACAGCTGAAACCTTCTATGAAAATCGGAAGAGCTGGTCTCAAATGACCCCCTTTGGATGGACTTAAGACTTCCTTTTGGAGTCCTGCAAGCCAGTGGCCCTGACTTGGAGATGAGAATCAGTGCCAGAAGGGACTTGCTGGTCCCCTGAGTCCTCCCTGGTATACAGTCCTTTACACTTTCACGAAGAGGAATTATGTCACTATCACGAAGATACACAATTGCTCTCCTGACCTGGACCCTGTTTATCTCTCCAGGCTCATCTTTTGCCATCCCTCATTTATACTGAGGTTTTGTTTTTTGTTTTCCTCCAGCTTCTTCAGTGAGTCAGGTTCTTTTCAAGAGCTTTCAATGATGTGTCTCGCTTTGCCGTTCTCCTCTCTCATCTCCTGAGTATCTCTTACTTCTTCAGGAATCAAGTATCATATCACCAGCCAGGGGTCTTTTAGCTGAAGTCACAGAAACCCTGACTCAGCTGGTTTAAATATAACAAAGATGTATTACATCATAAAACAGGAAGTCTTTAGATAAGGGAGTTCTCAGGTTGGTGAATTCAGCTTCTCAACAATGTCATCAATGACCCTGCTTTGCCCATCTTTCTGCGCCCCCATCCTTTGCCTATTTTCCTCCTTTGTGGTCGTAGATGACTGCTATGGTTCTAGGCAAAACACGAGGTCACAACAATATCCAGGGGAAGAAAAAGGCTCTCTCAGTCTCTGAGTGTCTCTCTTTAAGGGCAAGGAAATATTTCTCAGAATCCTCTATCAGACTTTCTCTCAATTCTCAGTGACCAGCATTGTGTAACAAACCCATGCCTAAATCCATCACAAGCAAGAGAGGGATTACCGTGATTGGATTAGTGAAGCGCAGATTACAGGAACAGAATTAAGTTGGCTAGAAAAGAGGATGGTGTCAGACTGGCAACCAGTACTATTTTCTACTATCCCCAACCCCCTGCATGTTGCTTTAGGGAACCATGTGCTGTCACTGCTCCCAATTTTGCCCCCTCTTAGAAATCTGAATCCTCTATATTGTGATTGACAACTCACTTACATATCAACCCATTAATCTTAGAATTTCTTAAAGTTAGACATGATGGCTTACTCACTGTTACATCCTAGAACCTAGTACATACTTGGGGCTTAAGAATGAATGAATGAATACATCAATGACTGTATGGATGACAGCTACTGGGTACATGGGTAAACAATAACTTTCTAATGTAGCCATTCTTTCTCCCATTCTACACTTGGGAAAACTCCCCTTCAGAAAGAACAAAAGACTTTTCCATCACCATCGTGGTATGGAGCAGAGCCAGAATTTAACTTCAGAGTTTCTGGCTCTAAACTGAATCCAACAGAAATGAGGAAAAGAAGGCCAGAGTATTAAATGGCCTTCCCAGCATCCCAGAGTAGTAGTGCTTGGAACTCTTTATATACATATATATATATATATATATATGTATATATATATATATATATATATATATAATTTTATTAACATGCCCGAGGACCATTTAACATTTTGAGTATAGACACACACATAATCCTAAGACTCTTCTTTTCCACCTGACTCAAATCTTACTCTGACCTCAGCTTTTTCATCCCGGAAACATTTATATAGCAAATGGACTGAGATTTTTTGAGGATTCAGCTTGCAATCCCGACAAATTAAGGGCCCTGAAGAATCAATTATTTTTACTTATCTTCCAGGCTGAAGGGGAGAAAGCCCTACATTTCTGGAACTTTGGCTTTGAAACCTCTTGAAAGCATTACAGAAAAGCCAAGGGAATTAGACAATAAGAATTCTTTCAAAACAGTAGGATCTAAAGGATCTTATTACCTACTTTATAATCTTACCTTAAGGCTGTAGAAAGTATTAATTGGAGCAAAGACATCCAAAAGGGAACAGCTACTGTAAGTCATCTATATTGTCGAAGTCTGTCTTTATCTCTTTAATTTGTTATATTGCCTCACCCTTGGCATCTCTTTCAGATAAACCTATCCAACTCCTGACTCCCTGGTGTTTTTTTTGTTTTTTTTTTTCTAGGCACAGACAGGAAAAATAAAAAGAGCTAGGCCAAGAGAATCAATGGCACTTTAAATCACATTTCCTGCCCTGTTCAGTGGTTGATCCCTTCAAGGAAAGTGGGTTGGAGAACAGAGCAGGCTCTAGGCAAGCAGAAAAACTCCAAGTATCTCTAGAGGTAGCTTCCATGTGGCCTGAATCCCCAGCTTTCAGTTCTTACTAGAAATAATATACTGTTTCTCTATGGAAAGTGTGAAAGACTTTAAAATAGGTTGGAAACTGCTCAGATAAATAAAAGCAGGATGTGCTAATAGGATCCTGTCGTTCCTCACTGACTGTGCCTTGGGGACCATCTTCATCCCACTCATACATTTTTGTAGCAGGACTGGAAATACTTCTTATTTTTTATTTGAAGTGATAATCTTTGGCAAAAAAAAAAAAAATGTCATAATCCCATAGAAAATGGCAGGGGAAAAGGGAGTTCTGATCTTCATAAAGGGAACAAAAAGCAAAATCAGCCCATATTTTAAGGAAAATGGGTCTTGGTATCATTTCCTCTCCCAATTTGTAAAAGGTTTCTGAGTGCGTTAGGCTAGCACATAATTCCCTTTTTTCAGAAGTGCTACCTTTCTGAGGGCAATCTAGGGTACTGAAATATTCCTCAAATTGCAGTCCTTGTGTCAATCAAAAAATGCTGATTCCTGGGTGCCTCTCCCAGATTCTCTGACTCTGAAGCTCTGAGCAATAGGGCCAAAAATCAGAAACGTTTGAGGCTCCTTGGGTGATTCTTAGGCATTCTAAAGTTTGAAGACCATAGGCATGGTAAATGAATTCATGGGTTTCAGAGTCAGAAAGAACAGGATTTGAAGGCTGAAAGCTTAAAAAAGGAGAAATCAACCAGTATGCGGGAAGGAAACACATTTCATTTTTATTGGTTTAACTAAAACAAGATATTTATTTGGTGGCTCCAAAACGTCAGTTTCACAAAACTTTATAGATGACAACCAACCAACCCTATTTGATAAAGAGCCCACTGCCCTTCTAGGGCAGTGCTGTATTCCGTGAAACTGACTTGCACGATTTTTGTTTCTTTCTCAACTCCTGTCATTTTATCATAACTTATGATGTGGGCCTTCCTTTTGATTCTCACCAGTTCTGCATATGTCTACATCATAGGCTCTACAGAATAACAGGTGTCTTTGAATGGTCACTTGGATTCAGACATTTAACCTCACTGATTATTTTGACACGTTTTGACAGATTCTAAACTAAGAAATAGCCAAAGGGCTGACCCCCAAAAAGGCCTGGGTTCGGGGTACTGGGTGCTTTGATTGGTAGGGATTCCAGAGTCTATTTTCTGCGTCTCGTTGACACTCAGCAGAGCCAAGGCCCTCATGCATAGTGGTGAACTGGGTTAAAGAATGGATCTGGGTACTTCTTAAACTCGCTCTGATTGCAGCCAGAGAAAACAACTTGAGCGAGCTTAAGTAGGTGACGATGATGATGATGATGATGATACTGAAGCATTTCAGAGATTCCAGTGAAAATCTGAACAACCAATCCAATAGAAAGATAGGAAGCCAGGGATGCTCTCAGGTTTTCAGCAAGGAGAGCTGATAGGTCTTTGTTCTGGGATCCTGGTCTTTCTTTTCTTTTCTTTTCTTTTTTCTTTTTTCTTTCTTTCTCTCTCTCTCTCTCTCTTTCCTTTCTTTCTTTGTTTCTTTTCTTTCTTTCCTTCTTTTCTCTCTCTCTTTCCTTCTTTCCTTTCCTTCCTTCCTTCCTTCCTTTCCTTTCTTTCTTCCTACCTTTCTTTCTTTCTTTCTTCCTTCCTTCCTTCCCTTCCTTCCTTTCCTTTCTTTCTTTCTCTCTCTCTCTTTCCCTCTTTCTTTTTGTTTCTTCCTTCATTCCTTCCTTTCTTCCTTCCTTCTTTCCTTCTTTCTTTCTTTCTTATTTATTTATTTATGGCTGTACTGGGTCTTCGTTGCTGCGCACAGGCTTTCTCTAGTTGCGGCGAGCGGGGACTACTCTTCATTGCAGTGTGCAGCCTTCTCATTGCGGTGGCTTCTCTTGTTGCAGAGCACAGGCTCTAGGAGTGCAGGCTTCAGGAGTTGTGGACACATGGGCTTAGTTGCTCCAGAGCATGTGGGATCTTCCAGGACCAGGGTTCAAACCCACGTCCCCTGCATTGGCAGGCGGATTCTTAACCACTGCGCCATCAGGGAAGTCCGATTCTGGTTTTTCTTGACTCTGCTCGCAACACTCACTCTCCCAAGAGACAGACTCCAGTGACCTCCCCTCCGATCACTTTCCCCCTGGTTCGATGTGCCATGGCCAGGAGGGAAGTGTCACACAGTGGAAGCATAGGTGTTCTGTGAATGGGGTGGCCCATTCCAAAGAGCAATCCCAGGCAACCCACGGTCTTAAAAAAATACAATAAAATGGAATTGAATGTAAGGTTCCAGCAGACTGGCAAACTGTTGAGGGCAGAATCTATGCCTGATTTATCCCCCCAACACCTCTTATAAAGGCTCAGTACCTGGGAAAACTGGGTTTGGACTCAGACTGTCTCAATTTGAATTGCCAGTCTCCTTACCAAAGTTACTTACCTGATTTTGGGTATGTCTCAACTCTCAAGCTACTCTATTCATCTGTAATATAGGATGGTACTTGTACCTAACTTCCAGGTTATTACAAGCATCCCACCCTTGTTTTGAAAGGACTATGTCCGATGAGGAGACACCGTAAATATCAGACTTCTTAATGACCTCAGCTAGTTGGGGCCATGGAGTTTTATTTAGATTTATTTAAGGGCGGCATTTCTTGTATGTCGGTCACAGTAATCCCTCCCTGACACATACATACATACATACATACATATATATATACACACTAGTATCATTTAACCTCCTGCCTGCCCCCTGACGTGGGCTTCATCACTCTCTTCTCAGTGGGAGTAATTCCTGCAGCAGCTCCTGTTCAATGGGGCTGGACCAAGCAAAGCTTGTGGTTGGGGAGGAGCAGTGACTGAATCCGTTAGGTGGCTTCAAACCCACATCCCTCTGTGCCCACAACTGCAGAACGAAGGTAGAGTCTGACTGGAGTGAGCCCATAGCCCCTGCTTCCCCCACAGAAAGCCAGTGGACCCTGCGCACTACAGAGAGGACCCAGGGCTTGTAAGGTCCAGGAACAGAGAAGCCAGGAGAGGCCATCGGAAAGAAACCAGCAGCAGAAAAGATAGGCAAGAGAGTAAAAGGGAGGCTCAGACAAGACCCAGAATAACCAGCCAGGGAAGGCTCAGAACAGCAGCATCACAAAAACAACTCCAACTCAAGATCCTATTAGGTGTATTAACAGTCATTAAATTTTATGATGATTGAGGTACTGTGCTAAGCCCTGTAGGTATGCTAATCTCACCTAACTCCCTAAACAACTCTTCTAAATACTATTAAGAACTCCACCCTATAGAAGAAGAAGCAGAGCACATAATTCACCCAAGATACCCAGCTGATAAGCAAACAGGTTACTTGCCTCTTGAAGCAGCAAATCTTCACTTGCATCCCATGTACAGCTAGAGCTGACCTAGGACTTGGGCAGATTTGATCCTAACAAGGAGAAGGGAACACTGGCTGGGGTGAGGGTGCCATGGGGCAGGGTCAGACCCCTCTGACAGTCTCTCACCCCTTCAGGGATGTCAGGAGAGGCCAACAACATTGATTCAATGTACAGTCACTACTCGTGATTCACTATAATCATGTTCTATAAAGTCACCGCAAATACCGAACTAGCGAACACTGAATCATCGTTCCTGGGAGAAATATATTTTCATCAACCAATCAGTACGTAACCTTGTTTTATCTATGCTTCTGTTTAAAGACACCTTATTTAATATGTAGCTGATTCATTAACATTGAATTCCCAGCCAACAACAGCATTGTTAACTCTGCCTGAACAAGGATTATCTAACACATGTTATTTTCTCCATAAGATACATCCCAGCCTCCTTGCACTTGGGAACACCAGACAGCTCTTCAGCAGTATGCTTGGGGGCCATTCGAAACAGCAACATTGCCAACCAAAATCACAGAAATGTGAAAAACGTGACACTAAACAGACTACAAAAGGGACCCCTGTGGACAGTCTGAGCTGGGCAAAAAGCGTGTTGCTTTGATCGACCTCAGCCGGGAACGTATGTGTTGGGCAACTCAAATTTTTCTCAGGTCTATGCACGTCCACAAATGCCTGTGAAAGAGCGAGCATTGATTTGATGATTACAGATAAATCTTAGCAAGTAAGCCAATTCACAAGTGTGGAATCAATGAGTCATGAAGATCAACTGTAGCTTCTCCACTAGCCATGCTGCCTTGGGCAGGAGAAGCACCTGAGCCTACTTCTTCATCTGTAAAATGGGCCTAACACCACCTCCTCCCAAGGTTGCCGGGGGTTGTGAGGGTCACGCAGGGAAGCAGGCCATGGCTGTTTGCGAAATGGGCTCAGAAAGCTGTCACTCCCTTCTCACTCTCTCCAGGGACATACGTGGATTATCTCCAATCCCTACACCGATGCGAAGCCTCAGCAAGGCTGAGTGAGTGCTCAAGGCCACACAGCTCAAAGGCATCTGACCCAAGATGCTCCTCAAGGAAGAAGGACCCGTTTGAAGTCCTCCCATTCCACTGCTCAAATAACTGCAACATGAATGGACTCAGTTGTCCATATTCTTTTTCTTCCCTCCTCCTCCTCAATTCCTCTTCTCTCAGCCCAGGAAGACTGGCCACAGGGAGGAAGAAAACAAGTCAATTAGTCTGGGCTGGGCAAATACCATCACAGAGCAAGCCTGCCTGTGGCGAGTTTATGGAGTCAAGTGCAGACATTGAATCCCTGCACATCACAGCACTGAAGTCATCTTTATCTTTTAGCTTCTTCCAGGCCATTCATTCACCAAATAGACAAACATCTGCATTTTTGTAGATAAAATGAATGCAGAAGGAGCCATTTCCAAAGATAGATGACTGTCCTTTTTCCTTCAGCAAAGTTTAAAAAGGTAAAAATTATCATATTATGGGCACGGTGGTCATGGAGAGAAAATGAGGCCACTGCTCAACGGGAGAAATTGCTCTCCTTGCTCGGGAATGTTTTAGCATTAAATTAACTCTCCTATCTCCTGCCTGCTAATAGGAAAGCTTTCACCTCTCTGTTTGGCAGGGAATCTACATTTGCATTTAGATGGAGCTGTTGTAAAGATGGCTGTGCACAGGGGCCTCCATCCCTTATTTACAATGGCAGCCGAGTGATAAAATGATTATCACATAAGTGGTTGTTTCACTGCTTTTGATAGAGCTGGAACCAGAATGGGAAAGACTGTCATGTGAATTAGTCAATGAAAGGAAAGGATAGTCATTTTCCACGTGGTGAGAGCTCCCTCCTGTCTGCCAGAGCAAGGCAGCCCGGACACTGGATGCCTGTAGAAAGGAAGCAGTGGCTGCTGCTACTGTTGCTACTGCTGCTTCCTGGACAGACTCCACAATACGGTTTGCACCTCACAAAGATACAGTTTGCATCTTTTCACACCTCATTTGAGGAAGGCAGCACGTAGATTGTTGTTCCCATATTTCAGATGAGAAAACTGAGGCAGGGGAGTGGGGTGCCATGATTCTCCCTTAGCCATACCTAGAGAATGAGACAATTTGAAAGAGATCCGAATCCCAACACAATGCACTATTACCAACAAGCCTCCCTAATCAGCCATCCATCCATCCTCCCCGCATCTTCTTGAGTGCCTAGAATGGAAGGTACACTGAAGTGGGAATCCAGAGAACTAAAAGCCATTCCGATTTCTGCAGCTAACCGTGTGACCTTGGGCAGCTCCTCCCACCCACACCTTTTTTTACTTTCAAAGTTTTTATCTGTAAGAGTTAAGAATTTGGACAATGTGTCAGAAAGAAAAGCTATATCTCTTGTCTGAGTGTTGCAGGTTCTTCTAACATACAAGAACCTGTCCTGCAGACTAAGAAAATGTTCAGCTGTCAAGGAAATGAGTCCATTCCCAGCTCTAGAGCAGTGTTTCTCAGACTTAAGCTGCCATCAGAATCACCTGGAGGGCTTGTTAAACTCTCTGGGTCCCAGACATTCTGATTCAGTAGGTCCAGGATGGAGCCCAAGAATTTGCATTTCTAACAGGTTTCTGGATGATCCTGATGGTGCTGGTCTAGAGATGACACTTTGAGAATCACTACTCTAGAAATAAGAAGGTTCATACCATTGCAGGAAGGACTCTGACCGCTTTTTGTGCCGTAACTAGAGCTTTGTCCGTTCCTACTGTTTTTGCCCACCTGTGATGACATCAAATGGTGCAAGCCCAATCAATGAGATATCTCACCATCCATGTGCCCTTATTGGCTAGGGAAATAGTGACCACAGTAACAGACCACACCAACATATGGGCAACATGTGAGGAAATGATCTTGAAATGTGTCAATGGAAAAATTCTTACTTTGCCAAAACTATAAAACCAAGTCAAGCAAGGTCTTTGGAAAGCTGGTCAGCTTATATGTGTTGCTTGTCTGTCCTGTAATCAACAGCAGTATAACTTCCCTTCATCAGGCGATAGATTCAAAAATAGACAGATTTGATATATAGGATGGATAAACAACAAGTTCCAACTGTACAGCACAGGGAACTATATTCAATATCCTGTGATAAACCATAATGGAAAAGAATATGAAAAGAAGTTTTATATATATATATATATATATATAACTGAGTCACTTTGCTGTACAGAAGAAATTAACACAACATTGTAAATCAACTATGATTCAATAAACTTAAAAAACAGTAGACAGATTTGGACCCAGATCAACCAAATGGATCCAGAGGAAGAATGTCCAAGAAGACTCAGGATAACCCAGGATAACATCCAAGGAGACCTTCACAGCAGATATTGTGTTGTCCCTCTAGACCCAGAAAACGGTCATGCTAATTGGTGTCTGTCTCACTGTGTACAAGCTGGAATCCACTCACACATCCCAGCCTGGGAGGCAGTTACTGAAAAACAAACTCCTCATGTCTATAGCTGGGCATCAGGAACCCCCGAAAGATTAGGATAATGAGATGGTCTCCAAGGCTTCCTACAGGAATTAAATTCCCTGTAACTGAGCGCCCCAATGTTTAAGGTGACTTGTTGCTCCAAAGAGAAATCCCCATCATATTTTAGATAACAAAATTATCCTTAATTTAAAAAAAAACAGTTGCTTAATAAAAACCGGAAAGCCCAGTTTGCTTGAGCAGATCGTGTTCTATCCATGAACCCCATGAAAATAAGAGACAAGAGGAACAAGGTGGACAGCGGTGGTATCAGCTCTCTCAGAGGCTACCTTTTCCCTGCCTGGGGCAGACACTGCTTATGTCTGAGCAATAAACTAGGGAAAACTTCCCATCATCCACACTTAAAAAAAACAAAAAAACCAGACAGCCCAGAAAGTCCAAAACCGGTTCTCCCCAATCTATATTCTTTGGTCTCAGAATGGCATGCACCCATCGCTGCCCCCGCCCAACACGCACACACATACACAGGATTCTTATACTGGATCCTTATCTCTCCCATGTGCTACCCCCTTGGGCAGGTACAAGGACTCAGCTGAGCAAGGGCTGATAAAAGAGGGAAAGGGAGAGGAATGATGACTCATGGTGACTGTGTCCTTATTGGGCTAAGCACTTGACATATACTTTAGAGTCCTTGTACTGGATTTGTTCTGTATCATGTCAGCTAAGATGGGATTATATTTCCCAGAATCCCCTTCCCTGCACAGCTCTGTGTTAGTGTGACCACAGCAAACATTTCATGTGAGATTTGGAAGTGGACCTGAAGCAGCAGCCATATTCCTTATTTGCTTGCAAGGTCGGTGCTGGGCACCAGGCAATGTTTCAGCTCAGGTGCACTGTCACTCATCCCTGGATAGTGAGGGAACTTGCCAGACACACAACTAGTAAATGGTGGAGCTGGAATCCCAAACTTCAGGGTCGGACCAGTTGGGCAGTCCAACCTCATCTGGCAGGGGGAAGGGTGGGGAAGAAGCCTTCTGGAAATGCACCATCTTTAGCCTGAAAGAGGATAGAAGTTGCCTCTGTTTTGTGTTCTTTTGATTAAGATAGACATAGAGATAACATGCAAGAGAACTTTAGCTCATCATCTACTGTGTATAAATAATTGCTGATCTTTAAGCTGAGATCTCAGTGCTCATTAAAGCATCCTGCCTTGACAGCACTCAGAAAACGGGGTCGGCAGAGATGCCTGGGTAAGTGAATGAGACTGAGTGGCCGTGCTGGACTCGGGGGGAGGGAGGGTTAAAAGACTGCCACCTGCTACTGCTGTTTCACCTCTGGCCCCCACTGCGGAGTAATGACCCCTGAGAGAGGACGGGGAAAACCGGGCAGTGTGGAGCGTGCAAATGTCGATGAAAAGAAATCAGAAGGCTTTTTCTTTCATGTTTCAAGTATCAAATTATGCTTGACATTTGAATTTTCCCCAAGGCTCACTTCCATAAAATCATGCCAAATTACCCTGAAAGGGCTGGAGCTTCCCGGAGAGACTTTTGACTGTAATCACACAGGTTTCCCCCATTGTTCCAGACACCCTGGAAGGACGTGGAGGAGAAAGGGGCGGGGGAGGGCAGGTGAGGGAGGGCGGGCTAAGGGACGGCGGGGTGGCTGCAGTTCTGGTCAGAGACCCACCACCGTGAGACTGGGCACTGAAGCAGCTCCTCGAAATGCAGACACCCCGGGGGGCTGGGAGAGCGTGAAGAGACCCAAACACTCCAAGGCAAAGGGACATGTAATAATACTCATATTGGCTAACGCTTGTGGAGGTTTATTGCAAGGCAGGCACTGTGCTGGGACCCCTACTCATTTGAAATTCATGACAACCAGGCACTGTTATTATTCAGTCTTCGAATATGAAAGCTGAGACTAGAAAAAAAGTAATTTATCCTGGTCTTCCAGATGCCAAAACCTGAGCCCAGGTGCTACTATACTGCCTGAATGACCAGGTGTAATGCCAGTGCCAAAGGAAGAGGAAAGGAGCAAGGCAGCGCCAAAACATTCTTGGATATCAAAGTATCAACGGACGTGATTGTCTGATGGAATCAACCACATCACCCAGTTCCAGGGGCTTCATCTAGACTAGCTTATATGCACTGACTGATCAGAGAGCACTCGTTCTATCACATCATTCTCCTGCCGGACACATGTCGATGTTGGCTGGGAGTGGACACCAGGTTGGGAAAAATCTTTAAGGCCAGTAGCTCACTGTTGCAAGAGGCGTTGGCCCTTCCAAAGAGGTCCTTCTGGATCTTGCCTGGGAAGCTGCACCTGCTTCCTGTGGACTCCTTGCTGGCTTTGTTCTCTGAGTCGCCCACAGACTGTGGTGTGCATTCTTGTTTTCACTGTACTTTGTTCTTTGCTCTTTCCAAGACGTGCACTTTCCTCCCGTGCAATGACACCAGCTTAGTAGCAGTCTCCATCATTTTCTCACCTGGACTACTGCTGAAACCTCCTAACAGTTCTCCTCTCCAACCCTTGACCCTTCTGCATTTCTGCCAAAGAGATCTTTCTAGAAGCAAATCTGATTGTACCGATTGCCTGCTCCAAACCTTCCCATAGTTTTCGACATCTTCCGGGATCAGGCCCAGGTGCCTCATGGGCTGCACAAAGACCATCCAGCTCTGCTCACTGGGGCCCACCTCTCTCCAAGCCCTGCTATTTCCTCCGTGCTCCATCCACTGTCAATCATCAGCACGTCTACAAATGCACAGTGCTTTCTGTAATCCCCGGAACTTTGTGGGCCACCCTCATATCCTCAGGCAGATAAATTCATGATGGGGGGAGGAAGTGTGTTCCAGGTAAACCCATGCACATTCTTCACTTCTCACTCACACGCCACACGCAGGCATCTCTCTCCGAGCAACAAACAACTGCCTCCACCTCGTTTCTACGCCCACGTACTTGATGGTTCCCTGGGATTGACAGAGGTGACTGAGTGGGAGTTTTAGCCACATGTGACCATTGAATAGGCAACGCATGGAACCAACTAGCCATCCAGGGGTAAAGTTCTCTACCAGGAAACGATTCTCTAACAGCATGGAAACCACAGCTGACACTATAGAAAAAGCCAGCTCTAGCTTCCAAGTTGTGGCACTCCAGAGAAGAAAACTTGAAAAATACTGTGTTCATTGCCCAAGTCAGACGTAGCTCAGCTTCACAGCAGAGACAACACTGATGAGGCAGTGAACCATGTGCCCATCCCCCCAGCAGGTGGATGCCAGCATCTTGCTCAGCCACTGTAGGCTTCCTCCATGCTCAGATGTATTAGTTCAGTCTACGTGACATGCATCTTTCTACTCCTGCCTAGAAGCCTCTCAGAACCCCAGACCAACTGGCTGGACCTTGACCTTTTGGCAGCGGATTTCACAGAGAGCTGGGCCCCCAGCTATCTTCTGCTTCCATTCCCAATGAATTATAAGCACTGAGGTGTTCCCAGCCTGTGATTTCTTAGGTCTTCCTGCCTTGGCCTCAGCGCTGACCCAAATCAAGCCTACGTCTCCAACGCCCCTTTGGATACCCAAATTTGAACTTCTACTTCTATCTTTCTGGGACAAGGCCTATACCTGGACCAGTTCATCTAACCTGAGGCTCACCCGTTCTTGGCATCTTCCCCTACCTTGTCACTCAAAAAAAAAATTTCATTTTAATTTTATTATCTCTCTCTCTGCAGGACACACTGAGTCAATTTGCAAATTCCTCGTGACATCACTCAGCTTGGTGCTTTATAGAGAGTAGGTTTTCAATGAATATTTGATTTGAAACATTAATAGTTTTAGTTCACAATGATGAATTGACTATGGGCTGGAGATTATCACTACTAAAAGTCCCCAGTGGATGAGTGAGCTTAGAGGCGATGCCATGGCCTGGCCAGTTCTGCCCCAACATGGGACTCCTTTACAGGAAATCTCCGCACTGCAGCTCTCCATTCAGCTGGCTAAGACTTTCCAGGAGCTGCACCATTGTCTCAAGCTCTTCCCACTTTATCTCCCTTCCTCCGCTCTCCTTTCACGTGCATCAGGCCTGCATGATGGCCTGACAGCTTTCCCTGCCCACACCATAAAAGTCTGAAGGCGCCGCAGGCTCCCCCATTCAGCCTTCACAGGTAAGCTCTTGCACTTCTAACTACATGTCGGCATCCCTTTCCTGGAGGGTCTACACTGATACAGTATCGCTCCACAGATTAGGACACTGGGATTCAGAGAGGCTAAAGGTCATGCCTTAGGTTGCAATATAAGATGATACGCAACAGAGAGAATTTACATCTTGGGAGATGAATATCATAGTCTAAAGCAGGACAGCTCTGTCCCTGTTAGTGGATGAATGGTCCAGGATTCCAGACAAGGACGGTTGAAGCTGAACTTGCTATGGTTTGGGCTGGGCGGACATGAGAACCAGAAACATTCGGGTCAGTGCCAGAAACCAACAAGCAAGCAGAAGGTCCAGTCTGCCACCCTGGGATGAGACAGTCAACACAAGTATCAGGAGATCATTCGGAATTGTAAAAGGAATGTTTTGGAAATTCAGATCCTGAATGACAATCCACAAGGAAACAGGAATAAGGAAAATGGGGCTATAGCCAGGGTCATGCTCCCAAGGAGGTCCACTGAGCCAGGCCTCTCTCACCTTGGGCTGCCTGTACAGGTCTCCACCTCCTGACATTGAGGAGGTAACCCGGACAGATGGCAGCTGAGAAAAGCCAATTTCCCTCTGTGCCTTATTTCCTTCCAGTTGGAGCAACAGGGTTCAAAAGCACAATATGGATGACTATTGCTGAGCTGACGTTGCTTGGTCATTTTCCAAGTTGATGGGACTTTGAGAGTGGTGCATCATTTATAGGCTCACGAGCCAGACAGAGCAGAAAACAGAGACTGGCATTGAACACCACCTCCCACTTCTTCTTCAGGGTTTCCTAACACTTCAGAGTATGGGGTGCTCTTTTTAACATCAATAAAACCCGAAGAGCCTTCTCCTCCAAAATGGCAGTCATTATACCTTTTATCCATTGTTTGAGGAAATGGGTAACAACTATTATGAATGAGGCAATTCTTTGAAATAAAATCTGTATTTCATGAATCTTAACATTTACAGAGATTAGAAAATCGGTAATACATAGACAGGCAAGGTGTCTTACCTATTTGGTCATAAGACAAGGCTTTTCTGAATATAATTTTCACATATATGGTGTTATACTGGATCCTGACAACAATACAGATGATCCCCATTTTACAGAAAGAAAAAATCGAGGCCCAGGGAGATCGAATGAGTTGATAAAGGCCACTTAGTGGAATTTGGTGATATGCAAAGTTTTTTCCACTCTGCCAGAAGGGTGCTAAGTGTAATGTGTCTGACTCCTTCCTGGTCATACATGTAGAAGACAATGGAACTTCAAGGGCCTGAAACAATATTGCCTGGATTTTAAACAGAAAATGGTCGATTTTCTAAAAGGAAAGTATTACCAAGTCTCCCTGTCAACCTCTCTCCCTACCCACGCTGTGGTGGCTGTCCATCACTGGCCTGGCTGCCCTCCCTCCGTCTACATGTCTGTACAGCTCAGAATCCTGTCCATCCTACCCAGTGTGAATGACCTGAGATCAGCCATGGTAATCTGGTCTCTCCATACCCTTAAGGTCCAGCACAGAGTAGCAGCTCAATAAATACTCCTTGACTGTGGAATAAATTGATCTGAGAGGACAAGTCAGGACAGAATCTCCATGGACTGGAACAAATACACAGAGTAAATCCAAGTCTCTAATTAAAGTGCTGAGGCCCCTGCACTTTGCTCAGACAGAAACGAGGAAACCAAGGGACAGAATCCAGACCCTGGATCTGTCAATCAATGACAGCCCATCAGTTGACCATAAGATAATGAAGACCTGATCTTGTGGTCGTCAAAACCCAGCGGGTGTTGTTCTGAACATACCAGCATCATCAATTTTTACAAAATGATTTGCAGGACTCTTCCTGCGGCAGAGCGAGTTTGAGGAGGCGGCTCGCGGGGGTGAGGCGTTCAGGGTGCGGTAACAGAGACCCTGGAGCCAGATTTGCTGGGTTTGTACCCCAGCCCCAACATTTAAGCGCTCTGTGGCTTTGGGCAACTCAGGTAGCATGAATCTCATCATCACAGAGAAAACTTCCCTGAAAGCTCACTGCAGAGCCGCGGGGCAAGCCAGATTCCACTACGGCAGCAGCAGGGTTCATGGCGAGAATCACGGCTTGTGGGCGGTCTCGGTCTTCCTGCAGCTTGTAGACCCTCAGGCTTAGGAGGTGTTTCAAGCACACCACCTTGAGAGAGTAAGGTGTTCTTGAGACCATCTGTACTGAACCCAGTTAAGACCTCTATATAAACGTTTAAGATTCTGGCAGCACGTGCAGAGACCTACTCTTTTAGCCACAGGCTGCTGGAGACAGCCTCGTAGACAAACTGCTCCCAAGTCAGCCTGTTTCACCTGAACAGCTATTGTAGACCCTCATAATCTGACTTCATCATGGAGACCGCCACATTCACTGCCGTGTGACTGACAGCATCCTGGTGCTCTGGCTGGGTGTCAGGCTTGAGCCTCTGAGGTAGGAAAGCCGAGTTCAGGACATTGGACCACCAGAGACCGTCCGGCCCCATGTAATATCAATCGGCGAGAGCTCTCCCAGAGATCTCCATTCTCAACGCGAAGACCCAGCTCCACTCAATGACCAGCAAGCTCCAGTGCTGGACACTCTATGCCAAACAACTAGCAAGACAGGAACACAACCCCACCCGTTAGCAGAGAGGCTGCCTAAAATCACAGTAAGTTCACAGACACCCCAAAACACACTACCAGAGGTGGTCCTGTCCACCAGAAAGACAAGATCCAGCCTCATCCACCAGAACACAGGCACCAGTCCCCTCCAGCAGGAAGCCTACACAACCCACTGAACCAACCTTACCCACTGGGGGCAGACACCAAAAATAACAGGAACTATGAACCTGCAGCCTGTGAAAACGAGACCCCAAACACAGTAAGTTACGCAAAATGAGAAGACAGAGATGAAGCAGCAAGGTAAAAACCCACCAGACCAAACAAATGAAGAGGAAATAGGCAGTGTACCTGAAAAGAATTCAGAGTAATGATAGTAAAGATGATCCAAAATCTTGGAAACAGAATGGAGAAAATATAAGAAATGTTTAACAAGGACCTAGAAGAACTAAAGAGCAAACAAGCGGTGATGAACAGCACAATAAATGAAATTAAAAATTCTCTAGAAGGAATCAATAGCAGAATAACAGAGGCAGAAGAACGTGACCTGGATAAGTGACCTGGAAGGTAAAATAGTGAAAATAACTACCGCAGAGCAGAATAAAGAAAAAAGAATGAAAAGAATTGAGGACAGTCTCAGAGACCTCTGGGACAATATTAAACACACCAACATTCAAATTATAGGGGTCCCAGAAGAAGAGGAGAAAAAGAAAGGGACTGAGAAAATATTTAAAGAGATTATAGTTGAAAACTTCCCTAATATGGGAAAGGAAATAGTCAATCAAGTCCAGGAAGTGCAGAGAGTCCCATACAGGATAAAGCCAAGGAGAAACATGCCAAGACACATATTAATTAAACTATCAAAAATTAAATACAAAGAAAAAATATTAACAGCAGCAAGAGAAAAACAACAAATAACAAACAAGGGACTCCCCATAAGGTTAACAGCTGATCTTTCAACAGAAACTCTGCAAGCCAGAAGGGAGTGGCAGGATATATTTAAAGTGATGAAAGGGAAAAACCGACAACCAAGATTACTCTACCCAGCAAGGATCTCATTCAGATTCGATGGAGAAATTAAAAGCTTTATAGACAAGCAAAAGCTAAGAGAATTCAGCACCACGGAACCAGCTTTACAACAAAAGCTAAAGGAACTTCTCTGGCAGGAAACACAAGAGAAGGAAAAGATGTATAATAACAAACCCAAAACAATTAAAAAAATGGTAATAGGAAAATACATATCAATAATTACCTTAAATGTAAATGGATTAAATGCTCCAACCAAAAGACATACACTGGCTGAATGTATACAAAAACAAGACCCGTATATAAGCTGTCTACAAGAGACTCATATCAGACCTAAGGACACATACAGACGGAAGGTGAGGGGATGGAAAAAGATATTCCATGCAAATGGAAATCAAAAGACAGCTGGAGTAGCAATTCTCAAATCAGACAAAATAGACTTTAAAACAAAGACTATTACAAGAGACAAAGAAGGACACTACAGAATGACCAAGGGATCAATCCAAGCAGAAGATATAACAATTGTAAATCTTTATGCACCCAACATAGGAGCACCTCAGTACATAAGGCAAATGCTAACAGCCATAAAAAGGGAAATGGACATTAACTCAATAATAGTAGGGGACTTAAACAGCCCACTTTCACCAACAGACATATCAACCAAAATGAAAATATATAAGGAAACACAAGCTTTGAATGATACATGAAACAAGATGGACTTAATTGATATTTACAGGACTTTACATCCAAAACAACAGAATACACTTTCTTCTCAAGTGCTCATGGAACATTCCCCAGGATAGATCATATCTTGGTTCACAAATAAAGCCTCGGTAAATCTAAGAAAACTGAAATCATACCAAGTACTTTTTCCAACCACAATGCTATGAGACTAGATATCAATTACAGGAAAAAAAATGTAAAAAATACAAACACATGGAGGCTAACCAATATGCCACTAAATAACCAAGAGATCACTGAAGAAATCATAGAGGAAATAAAAAAAAAAATCTAGAAACAAATGACAATGGAAACACGATGGCCCAAAACCTATGGGATGCAGCAAAAGCAATTCTAAGAGGGAAGTTTATAGCAATACAATCCTACCTCAAGAAACAAGAAAAATCTCAAATAAACAACCTAACCTTACACCTAAAGCAATTAGAGAATGAAGAACAAAAAAACCCCCAAAGTTAGCAGAAGGAAAAAAATCATAAAGATCAGATCAGAAATAAATGAAAAAGAAATGAAGGAAACGATAGCAAAGATCAATAAAACTAAAAGCTAGTTCTTTGAGAAGATAAACAAAATTGATAAACCATTAGCCAGACTCATCAAGAAAAAAAGGGAGAAGACTCAAACCAATAGAATTAGAAATGAAAAAGGAGAAGTAACAACTGACACCGCAGACATACAAAGGATCATGAGAGATTGCTACACATAAATATATGCCAATAGAATGGACAACCTGGAAGAAATGGACAAATTCTTAGAAATGCACAACCTTCCAAGACTGAACCAGGAAGAAATAGAAAACATAAACAGACCAATCACAAGCACTGAAATTGAAACTGTGATTAAAAATCTTCCAACAAACAAAAGCCCAGGACCAGATGGCTTCACAGGCGAATTCTATCAAACATTTAGAGAAGAGCTAACACCTATCCTTCTCAAACTCTTCCAAAGTATAGCAGAGGGAGGAATACTCCCAAACTCATTCTGCGAGGCCACCATCACCCTGATACCAAAACCAGACAAAGATGTTACAAAAAAAGAAAACTATAGGCCAATATCACTGATGAACACAGATGCAAAAATCCTCAACAAAATACTAGCGAACAGAATCCAGCAGCACATTAAAAGGATCATACACCATGATCAAGTGGGGTTTATCCCAGGAATGCAAGGATTCTTGAATATATGCAAATCAATCAATGTGATTCACCATATTAACAAACTGAAGGATAAAAACCATATGATCATCTCAATAGATGCAGAAAAGGCTTTGACAAAATTCAACACCCATTTATGATAAAAACGCTCCAGAAAGTAGGCATAGAGGGAACTTTCCTCAACATAATAAAGGCTATATGTGACAAACCCACAGCCAACATCATTCTCAATGGTGAAAAACTGAAATGAAGATCTGAGATCAGGAAAAAGACAAGGTTGCCCACCCTCACCACTATTATTCAACATATTTTTTCAAAGAAGAAAAAGAAATAAAAGGAATCCAAATCGGAAAAGAGGAAGTAAAGCTGTCACTGTTTGCAGATGACATGATACTATACATAGAGAATTCTAAAGATGCTACCAGGAAACTACTGGAGCTAATCAATGAATCTGGTAAAGTAGCAGGATACAAAGTTAATGAACAGAAATCTCTTGCATTCGTATATACTAATGATGATAAATCTGAAAGAGAAATTAAGGAACCACTCCCATTTACCATTTGGTGCTTTGTGACCACCTAGAGGGGTGGGATAGGGAGGGTGGGAGGGAGATGCAAGAGGGAGGGGATATGGGGATATATGTATACGTATAGCTGATTCACTTTGTTATACAGCAGAAACTAACACAACATTGTAAAGCAATTATACTCCAATAAAGATGCTAAAAAAAAAAATGATTTGTAGACCGACTACACTACTGGGCTATGCAAACCAAATGCCAAACAATAAACTACAAGACAGGGGGAAAATCAGAGCACCATACAGAAAAAATAATTTTCTCTAGCCATAGCCGTCTGTGTATCGAGATACAACAAACCATCCTGTGCTTTCATTCTGAGCAGACAGCACCGATTAGTTGCTTAAAGTCTGTTTTTAAACTCAAAGGTCTGACATTCCAAAGCATAAATATTGTGGGTTTGCATATCATGGCCTGGTGTGTTTGCAGTGTGGCAATTCCAGGCATGTCAGCAATTCCCCACAAAAGGGAGAATTGAAGGAATGCCTTTCTAGCCCAAAGATTCCACATTCACATGCTTGCCTTGGCATCTACCTTCTTCTGGATGGCTTGGGGGAGGTGATGTGACACTGTGTCCTATTTCAGAACTCACAGCAGCAGGACCTCGGCCTGGACCCAGGGGAAACTTGGCCATCTGGTTCACTCTCTTCATTGGCCTCTTGTCCACCGGGAGCTGAGTACTGGGCCGGGACAGAGCCAAGGTTTTCCCATGGAAAGGTGTCATGAGGGAAGGGGCTATCTTGGGGAAAGTCAAAGAGATCTTCCTGGGGATTGCACTTAAAAAGTTTTATCCAGTGTGGAACTACTTCCCTTTGGCTGTAAAGCTTCTGTGGGTACTAAGAGATACACAAATCCAAGCCACTGCAACTTTATAGAAATATGGCAGCCAGTTACAATGCTAACGAAAATAGCTGACATGAATTGAGTACTTACCAACTGCTGAATTCCTTCCATGCTGTCACAGCTTGTAGCCAGCCCAGAAAAGAAGCCCATAGCAGGGAGTACAATAGCAGAACCTGAATGGGAGGAGGAGATACTAATGTGTGGGAACAAGGCGAGGAGGCATCCCAGAGATGAGCACTAGCAGGAGGCCGCTAGACCCTCCACCTTTTTCCATTCAACCCTCCAGCCACGCTCAGAGCAACTCAGACCAGCTAGGATCTTTCCAGCTGTGACCTCTGTGCTGTTCTCTGTTTGCTACCTTGAAAGCCCCGCTCACCCCACTCTGTCCTTCTCTGCCTGGGAGGCTTCACCCTCCACTGCCCTAGGCTGCCTCAATTTGTTCTTTCTCTGTGCTTCCAAAGGTCTCAGAGAAGCAAAACATAGTTACAATGCAGTGTGCTGTCACCTCATCAGAACAGGAGCTCCTTGAAGGCAGGGACCAGGAATAAGCCATCTTTGGTCCTTGACTAGCCACGAAATTGATACTCAGTAAATACGAGTTAAAAGACTAGACAAACTAATGGTATAGTACACAGCTTCATTATTGGATACAAGAAAAGGTTCCTCTGACATTCTATAGGCTCCAAAGCACTACAAAATTATAGGCTAATAAAAATATAAATTAATGAAACAATGCTGTAATTAAAGAATTCATTTTTTTTTCATGCCCATCCTCTTCAGGGCATGAAGAGATACAACACAACAATTGCTTAATAGATCAAATTGCTCCTTGATATTCTTTTTCTTACCCTTGCTACCATTTTGGTCTCTGGTTATTTGTCCACATAAACTTGTTTGAAAACTTCAAAATTCATTGAAATAGGCTAACAGCAGGTAACCAGTTAATGACTACTAATAGTCACTTTAAAAACTACCCATTTTCGAGCTGATTTTAGCTCAGACCTTGTTGGGTTTCCTGGTTATTAAGGGAGGCAGTCTGTACATAGTCACAGCCTCTATAATTATTCCCAAATGCAATTACATTTCCAACAGGAAATCTTTCTCTAGAAGTCATCCCCAGCCTGAGCAGCTGGACCATTAAGTTCGTGGAACACTGGGTGAAAAGGCCAAAACCTCGTTTCCATTCCAGTGGTGACTCCAAAGTGGCACAGAGCTCTGAAATGTTAATAGTAGAGGGATTAAAGATGAGTTTTTCTTATATATGTCTGCTTCCCATTCAGCATAAGGAGGATTGTGCTATTTTGATTATAGATTTGATTACAGGTTATACTATAGCCATAGTATACATGAGTATACCATAGATATAGATAGATTTGATGATAGATTGTAGTGTACCATAGATTATACTATTTTGTAATTATAAAAAGTTATTTGTAAAATGAAGACAAATTAAATTTAAAAGCATATTTCTTAGTTAAGAAGCAAGATTCAACAATTTTTAAGTGTTAAGTCAGAAAGACAAACCAGAGTAGGAACGTAAGATGAATCCAGGACTGAATCTAAACCAAACATACATGCCTCCAAGACCATGCACATGTTCTGCATGGAACACGTACGTGGCTCTAAGGTTTCCAGCAGCCAATGGTGAATAAGGATACCTGAGCAATTCCCCAGGTCTGGCTTCAGACAGGAACAAACCAGTTAGAAAAGGTCCACCATTTCCTGACTCTGGGCCCAATGGAAATTTCTCATTGGGGTCTTATACGAAGGCTGGTTCTGCTAGTGGCGAGGTGAGTTTTTCTAATGGCCTGAGCTGACTAGCCAGGTCTCACAGACAGCTCACCATCACCCCTTGGGTTTGCCAAGCCAGGAGCACACATCCTCCAGGGCAGAGCTGCCCCAGGTCCGCTCTCTCCATCATTTGTAATCTACCCCATCCTCTCATGGTCCTTCTGCTGACAATTGGTCCTCCTCTAGTTTCTCTCCTGCTCAGTCCTCCCAGTTTAACCCAACATTTAGCTACTTGCTCAGCTTTGCATCCTAGACTTGGCTCCTGGGACTCAGCTGAGCCTTTTCCCTTCGTGGTGGTGAAAAGCTTCTGCAGAGTGGTCAGTCAGTCTTCAAAGTCCCTGTGCCTGCCTATGGCCTGGGTCTGGTCCCCCTCTCATTGCCTTCCTGCCCTTCTCACCAGTCACCCTCGGGTGAAATCAGAGAAAACAAACAGCTGCTGCCCCATGTAATCAGATGGCTATCTAGAGCAGTCTTCTCAAAGCTGGTGCCTCAATCAGTGCCTGTCTACTCGGCCCACCAAGAAAGAAGGGCAGAAGCCAACAGCAAGCTTGCCAAAACTCTGATGGCGTTGCCAGGACGGCCAACCATGGGAGCGCTGGACTTGCTCCTTGTGCAGACTCTAGACTAGCTCAGATGTGGCTGCCTCAAGGTGACTCACATGTGGGCTGAGCTGCCTACCAGTCATATGCTGGAGGATCACTTATCAGTGCCTGATGGATCGGGAATCTTTAGAAAGGTCTTTCTCCAAGTTGGTTTGGAAGCACAATCTGGAGCCTTGCAACAAGTCTCTTGTCTGAGCATAATAGCACCATCAGGGATTGAGTTCTTACTACTTTCCAGGCACTGTGTGAGATAAATTGCACGTGTTTTCTCATGTAATCACACCCACGCCAAGAGGCAAGTACTACTGTCATAATCCCCATTTCACGACTAACACAACAGAGTCCCAGGGTAGTTCTGCATCTTACTCTGGGTCTTGCAGATGGCACGGGTGAATCAGGAATTCAGACCCAAATCTGTTGGAATCTGAAACCCATACATTTACTATTGCCCTTCACAGAGCAGCAGGGCAATGTCTGCTGAACTTAAGGAATTGGCAGGAAACCTCAGGCTGTTTCCCCTTAATGAGGAGGAAGTAAGAGGTAGCTACCTCCCCTGTTTTCCCTACCTCAGCTCTTTACAGTTAGAGCTCGTTATTCCTGATTTAAAAACAGTTGTTCCCATGGCAACCCCCTGGCAGCCTCTCTTAGCAACCACAGCCATCTTTCACCATTTTCACGAAGTTGGTCAAATACAAATTGATTTTTGAAAGAGTTTTCAGAGGCAAAACCAAACTGACCACTTGACCAGTGCTTAACTTCTTATCCATCTTAAAAAAATCAGGGCAAGTTTTCAAAACCACTAGAAAGTGGTTTTTCTAGTGAAATGGGTAAAAAAGGAAACACCCGGCTTTGCAGTCCAGGATAGTGTTCTAAACCTAAACAGCAATATGTAAACTCCCAAGTGTGAAATTTTCCTCTGGTTGACAAAAGGTTCACAGATTAAGAGTATTTACAGATTGTATTGGTTCTCTGCTGCTGCTGTGACAAACTGTTGCCAATTTAGTGGTTTAAAAAAGCACACACACACACACTGAATATCTTACAAGTCTGTAGATCAGCTGTCTGACATGGAACCCAGCAGGCTAAGATCGAGGTACTGGCAGCGTGCACTGCTTTCTAGAAGCTCTAAGAGAGAAGCCCTTTCCTTGCCTTTTTAAGCTTCTAGAAACTGCCTGCTTGCCTTGCATCATGGCCACCTTCCTCCTCCTCCAAAGCCAGCGACATTGAGCTGAGTCCTTCTCAGGCTGCCATCTCTCTGACAGCTCTGCCAATTCCCTCTTCCCCCTGTAAGGACCCTGTGATTACATCGGGCCCTCGGATAATCCAGGCTAATCCCTCTATTTTAAGGTCATCCGATAGACAATCTTCATCCCATCTGCACCCTTAATTCCTCTTTGCACCTCTTTAGGATGTGCACATCTTAGGGGAGCTATTTTTCTCTCTACCACAGTGGATAAGCAACCTATGCAGCTTTTCCTAATGAGCAAGAAAATCGTGGGGACGATGGTGGGGTTTCTACCCTAACTCCTCCTCCTTGTGTCCAGAGCCTCCCTGCATCCTCACCCTGGTCCAGGGACACCATGCATCCTCCTCCTTGTGTCCAGAGCCTCCCTGCATCCTCACCCTGGTCCAGAGCCACCCTGCATCCTCACCCTGGTCCAGAGACACCATGCATCTCTTTGGCCTCCTCCTCTTGTGTATTCTGGCTATCGGCTAAAGTACATATTTATGAAGAAAAAAAAAATATGGCCCGAAGTCTTTTCCCCAATCTTTACCCCAAACAGCAATGGCTCGTGCTGAGCAAAGGGCTGTGGAGCAGGACTAGGCCACTTAAACATTTGTTACATGGAGCTGGGAGCTGGTATTGGGGCGACTACCAGGCTGCCCTCTAGGGTAGGACAAGCTGTGGATGGGGAGAAGCTCAGACTCAGAGCTGCTGACGTTTGCAGTCAACGGTGATGGATGCTGGAGAAAGGGCTGACTCCATGAAGTGTAAACCTTCCCTGAAAAGCTGCGACAATTATCCCATAAAGACATTTATGTAGCAGGACAGAAAACAAATCCCCGCCGTAATCAATACAAACAAACTGAAAGCCATAATTTCCTGGGGAGAAATGGCTTCCAGTGCTGGCTGAAGAATGCACCAGAATGTCATCAAGTCCCGTGCCCGGTTCTGTGCTGACACCATGGAGGGAAGTGATGGGGGCGAGGGCCCTCGGGAGCCCCCCGCCCTAGCTGGAGAGGGGAGACACAAACTCCTGAAAAGCTAACTTACAATAGCGAACACGCTATGCGAAGGGCCGAAGAACTGGGAGCTGCTTTCTAAAGAGTCAGAGGAGTTTGGAAGAGATGGAGTCCCTGTGGCCTGGGGGGAGGGGAGTGAGGGGGTTGGCAAACAGAGGGGAGGAACAATAAGTGGCCGGCGGGAAGTAGGGCTCTGCTGCTTGCCAGATGTGTGACTCGGGAAATGACTTCACCCCTCATGCCTCAGTTTCCCTGTCTGTGGAAAGGCAGTGATATCCGAACTTTCGGGTTATACCTGTTGCAGCAAGACCTCGAGTACAGTGCCGGGAATGCAGTAGGCATGCTCTGTATTGGATTTCGTTTGTTTCTTTTTGTTTTTTGTGGTAAGAACACTTAACATGAGATCTACCCTCTTAACAGATTTGTAAGTGTCCAATCCAGGACTGTTGACCACAGGCACAGTGCTATCCGCAGGTACCTAGAACTCATGCATCTTGCATAACTGACTTGTACGCACCTTGACTGGGAAGTCACTACTCAGCACGTTGGTTCTGGTGCTGCAGCTGGGATTGTGAGAATACCTAAGTCTTTGCAGAAATGTGGGAATGAGGCTGCGCCCGTAAAGCTTTGGCTAGCCAGCGAGGAAAGAAAAGAAGGGGCTACAAAGGTGAGGCAGTGAGAACCATTCAGGACAGGAGGAGCCCAGGCGGGTGGTCCGACTTCCCTCGCTTTAGGGACAGAGCCTCCGCTCAGCAGAGAGGTCAGGATCATGCTGCACGGTGGTCCCAAAGGCTGCCTAAGAAACCCTCCAGGAAGTCCCCATGTGAGTGAGATCAAAAGAGAGACACCAGGCCGTTTGCAGCTGGCACAGAGAGAGCCCATTTCCTCACTCATAAGGTAAGGATGACAGTCACCTTCCTCAAAGGGCAAGAGTGAGGATTAAGTGAGGAACTGTCTTTAAAGTGCTCAGCACAGTGTCCGGCGTATAGTAAGTGCTCAAAAAGTATTAACTATTATTATTTCAACGGGTGTGTGATCATCTTTTCTAGTGGTTTTCAAATGTGTTTCTGTTGATTTCAACAGTGAAACATTCTTCCCTCCAAGAAACCTCATGTGGTAGAAGAGGGTAGGCCTGGTTTGTATGGGGGGGGGGTCAAGGCCCAGAGCCTGCCTTGTTTGGCCTCCTTCCTCCCCGCAGGG